>NC_068957.1:13734002-14034002 GCF_026419915.1 Harpia harpyja
GGGAGAAGGAGCCGGACGTTTGCCTTTCGGCAAGAGGCTCTGCCGCGGCCGAGCGCCATGAGATGTTGCGTCTCTGGGAAAGCACAGATCCCCACTGCTGTTGTGCCTGTAGATAGGGCGCCAAGGCACCGTGAAGAGCAGCAAGAGCTTTCAGGGCTGGGCCCTTCCTTGTGGGAGAAGGAGCCGGACGTTTGCCTTTTCGGCAAGAGGCTCTGCCGCGGCCGAGCGCCATGAGATGTTGCGTCTCTGGGAAAGCACAGATCCCCCACTGCTGTTGTGCCTGTAGATAGGGCGCCAAGGCACCGTGAAGAGCAGCAAGAGCTTTCAGGGCTGGGCCCTTCCTTGTGGGAGAAGGAGCCGGACGTTTGCCTTTTCGGCAAGAGGCTCTGCCGCGGCCGAGCGCCATGAGATGTTGCGTCTCTGGGAAAGCACAGATCCCCACTGCTGTTGTGCCTGTAGATAGGGCGCCAAGGCACCGTGAAGAGCAGCAAGAGCTTTCAGGGCTGGGCCCTTCCTTGTGGGAGAAGGAGCCGGACGTTTGCCTTTTCGGCAAGAGGCTCTGCCGCGGGCCGAGCGCCATGAGATGTTGCGTCTCTGGGAAAGCACAGATCCCCACTGCTGTTGTGCCTGTAGATAGGGGCGCCAAGGCACCGTGAAGAGCAGCAAGAGCTTTCAGGGCTGGGCCCTTCCTTGTGGGAGAAGGAGCCGGACGTTTGCCTTTCGGCAAGAGGCTTGCTGCGGCCGAGCGCCATGAGATGTTGCGTCTCTGGGAAAGCACAGATCCCCAGTGCTGTTGTGCCTGTAGATAGGGGCGCCAAGGCACCATGAAGAGCAGCAAGAGCTTTCAGGGCTGGGCCCTTCCTTGTGGGAGAAGGAGCCGGACGTTTGCCTTTTCGGCATGAGGCTCTGCCGCGGCCGAGCGCCATGAGATGTTGCGTCTCTGGGAAAGCACAGATCCCCCACTGCTGTTGTGCCTGTAGATAGGGCGCCAAGGCACCGTGAAGAGCAGCAAGAGCTTTCAGGGCTGGGCCCTTCCTTGTGGGAGAAGGAGCCGGACGTTTGCCTTTTTGGCAAGAGGCTCTGCCGCGGCCGAGCGCCATGAGATGTTGCGTCTCTGGGAAAGCACAGATCCCCACTGCTGTGGTGCCTGTAGGTAGGGCGCCAAGGGTAGGTGAAGAGCAGCAAGAGCTTTCAGGGCTGGGCCCTTCCTTGTGGGAGAAGGAGCCGGACGTTTGCCTTTTCGGCAAGAGGCTCTGCCGCGGCCGAGCGCCATGAGATGTTGCGTCTCTGGGAAAGCACAGATCCCCACTGCTGTTGTGCCTGTAGGTAGGGCGCCAAGGCACCGTGAAGAGCAGCAAGAGCTTTCAGGGGCTGGGCCCTTCCTTGTGGGAGAAGGAGCCGGACGTTTGCCCTTTTCGGCAAGAGGCTCGCTGCGGCCGAGCGCCATGAGATGTTGCGTCTCTGGGAAAGCACAGATCCCCACTGCTGTTGTGCCTGTAGATAGGGCGCCAAGGCACCGTGAAGAGCAGCAAGAGCTTTCAGGGCTGGGCCCTTCCTTGTGGGAGAAGGAGCCGGACGTTTGCCTTTTCGGCAAGAGGCTGTGCCGCGGCCGAGCGCCATGAGATGTTGCGTCTCTGGGAAAGCACAGATCCCCACTGCTGTTGTGCCTGTAGATAGGGCGCCAAGGCACCGTGAAGAGCAGCAAGAGCTTTCAGGGCTGGGCCCTTCCTTGTGGGAGAAGGAGCTGGACTTTTGCCTTTTCGGCAAGAGGCTCTGCCGCGGGCTCGAGCGCCATGAGATGTTGCGTCTCTGGGAAAGCACAGATCCCCACTGCTGTTGTGCCTGTAGATTGGGCGCCAAGGCACCGTGAAGAGCAGCAAGAGCTTTCAGGGCTGGGCCCTTCCTTGTGGGAGAAGGAGCCGGGACGTTTGCCTTTTCGGCAAGAGGCTCTGCCGCGGCCGAGCGCCATGAGATGTTGCGTCTCTCGGAAAGCACAGATCCCCAGTGCTGTTGTGCCTGTAGATAGGGCGCCAAGGCACCGTGAAGAGCAGCAAGAGCTTTCAGGGCTGGGCCCTTCCTTGTGGGAGAAGGAGCTGGACTTTTGCCTTTTCGGCAAGAGGCTCTGCCGCGGCCGAGCGCCATGAGATGTTGCGTCTCTGGGAAAGCACAGATCCCCACTGCTGTTGTGCCTGTAGATAGGGCGCCAAGGCACCGTGAAGAGCCGCAAGAGCTTTCAGGGCTGGGCCCTTCCTTGTGGGAGAAGGAGCCGGACGTTTGCCTTTTCGGCAAGAGGCTGTGCCGCGGCCGAGCGCCATGAGATGTTGCGTCTCTGGGAAAGCACAGATCCCCACTGCTGTTGTGCCTGTAGATAGGGCGCCAAGGCACCGTGAAGAGCAGCAAGAGCTTTCAGGGCTGGGCCCTTCCTTCTGGGAGAAGGAGCCGGACGTTTGCCTTTTCGGCAAGAGGCTCTGCCGCGGCCGAGCGCCATGAGATGTTGCGTCTCTGGGAAAGCACAGATCCCCACTGCTGTTGTGCCTGTAGATAGGGCGCCAAGGATAGGTGAAGAGCAGCAAGAGCTTTCAGGGCTGGGCCCTTCCTTGTGGGAGAAGGAGCCGGACGTTTGCCTTTTCGGCAAGAGGCTCTGCCGCGGTCCGAGCGCCATGAGATGTTGCGTGTCTGGGAAAGCACAGATCCCCACTGCTGTTGTGCCTGTAGATAGGGCGCCAAGGCACCGTGAAGAGCAGCAAGAGCTTTCAGGGCTGAGCCCTTCCTTGTGGGAGAAGGAGCCGGACGTTTGCCTTTTCGGCAAGACGCTCTGCCGCGGACGAGCGCCATGAGATGTTGCGTCTCTGGGAAAGCACAGATCCCCACTGCTGCTGTGCCTGTAGATAGGGCGCCAAGGCACCGTGAAGAGCAGCAAGAGCTTTCAGGGCTGGGCCCTTCCTTGTGGGAGAAGGAGCCGGACGTTTGCCTTTCGGCAAGAGGCTTGCTGCGGGCCCGAGCGCCATGAGATGTTGCGTCTCTGGGAAAGCACAGATCCCCACTGCTGTTGTGCCTGTAGATAGGGCGCCAAGGCACCATGAAGAGCAGCAAGAGCTTTCAGGGCTGGGCCCTTCCTTGTGGGAGAAGGAGCCGGACGTTTGCCTTTTCGGCATGAGGCTCTGCCTGCGGTCCGAGCGCCATGAGATGTTGCGTCTCTGGGAAAGCACAGATCCCCACTGCTGTTGTGCCTGTAGATAGGGCGCCAAGGCACCGTGAAGAGCAGCAAGAGCTTTCAGGGCTGGGCCCCTTCCTTGTGGGAGAAGGAGCCGGACGTTTGCCTTTTCGGCAAGAGGCTGTGCCGCGGCCGAGCGCCATGAGATGTTGCGTCTCTGGGAAAGCACAGATCCCCACTGCTGTTGTGCCTGTAGATAGGGCGCCAAGGCACCGTGAAGAGCAGCAAGAGCTTTCAGGGCTGGGCCCTTCCTTCTGGGAGAAGGAGCCGGACGTTTGCCTTTTCGGCAAGAGGCTCTGCCGCGGCCGAGCGCCATGAGATGTTGCGTCTCTGGGGAAAGCACAGATCCCCACTGCTGTGGTGCCTGTAGGTAGGGCGCCAAGGGTAGGTGAAGAGCAGCAAGAGCTTTCAGGGCTGGGCCCTTCCTTGTGGGAGAAGGAGCCGGACGTTTGCCTTTTCGGCAAGGAGGCTCTGGCGCGGCCGAGCGCCATGAGATGTTGCGTCTCTGGGAAAGCACAGATCCCCACTGCTGTTGTGCCTGTAGGTAGGGCGCCAAGGCACCGTGAAGAGCAGCAAGAGCTTTCAGGGCTGGGCCCTTCCTTGTGGGAGAAGGAGCCGGACGTTTGCCTTTTCGGCAAGAGGCTCTGCCGCGGCGCCGAGCGCCATGAGATGTTGCGTGTCTGGGAAAGCACAGATCCCCACTGCTGTTGTGCCTGTAGATAGGGCGCCAAGGCACCGTGAAGAGCAGCAAGAGCTTTCAGGGCTGAGCCCTTCCTTGTGGGAGAAGGAGCCGGACGTTTGCCTTTTCGGCAAGACGCTCTGCCGCGGCCGAGCGCCATGAGATGTTGCGTCTCTGGGAAAGCACAGATCCCCACTGCTGTTGTTGCCTGTAGATAGGGCGCCAAGGCACCGTGAAAAGCAGCAAGAGCTTTCAGGGCTGGGCCCTTCCTTGTGGGAGAAGGAGCCGGACGTTTGCCTTTCGGCAAGAGGCTTGCTGCGGCCGAGCGCCATGAGATGTTGCGTCTCTGGGAAAGCACAGATCCCCAGTGCTGTTGTGCCTGTAGATAGGGCGCCAAGGCACCATGAAGAGCAGCAAGAGCTTTCAGGGCTGGGCCCTTCCTTGTGGGAGAAGGAGCCGGACGTTTGCCTTTTCGGCATGAGGCTCTGCCGCGGCCGAGCGCCATGAGATGTTGCGTCTCTGGGAAAGCACAGATCCCCACTGCTGTTGTGCCTGTAGATAGGGCGCCAAGGCACCGTGAAGAGCAGCAAGAGCTTTCAGGGCTGGGCCCTTCCTTCTGGGAGAAGGAGCCGGACGTTTGCCTTTTCGGCAAGAGGCTGTGCCGCGGCCGAGCGCCATGAGATGTTGCGTCTCTGGGAAAAGCACAGATCCCCACTGCTGTTGTGCCTGTAGATAGGGCGCCAAGGCACCGTGAAGAGCAGCAAGAGCTTTCAGGGCTGGGCCCTCTCCTTGTGGGAGAAGGAGCCGGACGTTTGCCTTTCGGCAAGAGGCTTGCTGCGGCCGAGCGCCATGAGATGGTTGCGTCTCTGGGAAAGCACAGATCCCCAGTGCTGTTGTGCCTGTAGATAGGGCGCCAAGGCACCATGAAGAGCAGCAAGAGCTTTCAGGGCTGGGCCCTTCCTTGTGGGAGAAGGAGCCGGACGTTTGCCTTTTCGGCATGAGGCTCTGCCGCGGCCGAGCGCCATGAGATGTTGCGTCTCTGGGAAAGCACAGATCCCCACTGCTGTTGTGCCTGTAGATAGGGCGCCAAGGCACCGTGAAGAGCAGCAAGAGCTTTCAGGGCTGGGCCCTTCCTTGTGGGAGAAGGAGCCGGACGTTTGCCTTTTCGGCAAGAGGCTCTGCCGCGGCCGAGCGCCATGAGATGTTGCGTCTCTGGGAAAGCACAGATCCCCACTGCTGTTGTGCCTGTAGATAGGGCGCCAAGGGTAGGTGAAGAGCAGCAAGAGCTTTCAGGGCTGGGCCCTTCCTTGTGGGAGAAGGAGCCGGACGTTTGCCTTTTCGGCAAGAGGCTGTGCCGCGGACCGAGCGCCATGAGATGTTGCGTCTCTGGGAAAGCACAGATCCCCACTGCTGTTGTGCCTGTAGATAGGGCGCCAAGGCACCGTGAAGAGCAGCAAGAGCTTTCAGGGCTGGGCCCTTCCTTGTGGGAGAAGGAGCTGGACTTTTGCCTTTTCGGCAAGAGGCTCTGCCGCGGGCCGAGCGCCATGAGATATTGCGTCTCTGGAAAGCACAGATCCCCACTGCTGTTGTGCCTGTAGATTGGGCGCCAAGGGTAGGTGAAGAGCAGCAAGAGCTTTCAGGGCTGGGCCCTTCCTTGTGGGAGAAGGAGCCGGACGTTCGCCTTTTCGGCAAGAGGCTCTGCCGCGGCCGAGCGCCATGAGATGTTGCGTCTCTGGGAAAGCACAGATCCCCACTGCTGTTGTGCCTGTAGATAGGGCGCCAAGGCACCGTGAAGAGCCGCAAGAGCTTTCAGGGCTGGGCCCTTCCCTCTGGGAGAAGGAGCCGGGACGTTTGCCTTTTCGGCAAGAGGCTCTGCCGCGGGCCGAGCGCCATGAGATGTTGCGTCTCTGGGAAAGCACAGATCCCCACTGCTGTTGTGCCTGTAGATAGGGCGCCAAGGGTAGGTGAAGAGCAGCAAGAGCTTTCAGGGCTGGGCCCTTCCTTGTGGGAGAAGGAGCCGGACGTTTGCCTTTTCGGCAAGAGGCTCTGCCGCGGCCGAGCGCCATGAGATGTTGCGTCTCTGGGAAAGCACAGATCCCCACTGCTGTTGTGCCTGTAGATAGGGCGCCAAGGCACCGTGAAGAGCAGCAAGAGCTTTCAGGGCTGAGCCCTTCCTTGTGGGAGAAGGAGCCGGACGTTTGCCTTTTCGGCAAGACGCTCTGCCGCGGCCGAGCGCCATGAGATGTTGCGTCTCTGGGAAAGCACAGATCCCCACTGCTGTTGTGCCTGTAGATAGGGCGCCAAGGCACCGTGAAGAGCAGCAAGAGCTTTCAGGGCTGGGGCCCTTCCTTGTGGGAGAAGGAGCCGGACGTTTGCCTTTCGGCAAGAGGCTTGCTGCGGCCGAGCGCCATGAGATGTTGCGTCTCTGGGAAAGCACAGATCCCCAGTGCTGTTGTGCCTGTAGATAGGGCGCCAAGGCACCATGAAGAGCAGCAAGAGCTTTCAGGGCTGGGCCCTTCCTTGTGGGAGAAGGAGCCCGGACGTTTGCCTTTTCGGCATGAGGCTCTGCCGCGGGCCGAGCGCCATGAGATGTTGCGTCTCTGGGAAAGCACAGATCCCCACTGCTGTTGTGCCTGTAGATAGGGCGCCAAGGCACCGTGAAGAGCAGCAAGAGCTTTCAGGGCTGGGCCCTTCCTTGTGGGAGAAGGAGCCGGACGTTTGCCTTTTCGGCAAGAGGCTGTGCCGCGGCCGAGCGCCATGAGATGTTGCGTCTCTGGGAAAGCACAGATCCCCACTGCTGTTGTGCCTGTAGATAGGGCGCCAAGGCAACCGTGAAGAGCAGCAAGAGCTTTCAGGGCTGGGCCTTTCCTTGTGGGAGAAGGAGCCCGGACGTTTGCCTTTCGGCAAGAGGCTTGCTGCGGCCGAGCGCCATGAGATGTTGCGTCTCTGGGAAAGCACAGATCCCCACTGCTGTTGTGCCTGTAGATAGGGCGCCAAGGCACCATGAAGAGCAGCAAGAGCTTTCAGGGCTGGGCCCTTCCTTGTGGGAGAAGGAGCCGGACGTTTGCCTTTTCGGCAAGAGGCTGTGCCGCGGCCGAGCGCCATGAGATGTTGCGTCTCTGGGAAAGCACAGATCCCCACTGCTGTTGTGCCTGTAGATAGGGCGCCAAGGCACCGTGAAGAGCAGCAAGAGCTTTCAGGGCTGGGCCCTTCCTTCTGGGAGAAGGAGCCGGACGTTTGCCTTTTCGGCAAGAGGCTGTGCCGCGGCCGAGCGCCATGAGATGTTGCGTCTCTGGGAAAGCACAGATCCCCACTGCTATTGTGCCTGTAGATAGGGCGCCAAGGGTAGGTGAAGAGCAGCAAGAGCTTTCAGGGCTGGGCCCTTCCTTGTGGGAGAAGGAGCCGGACGTTTGCCTTTTCGGCAAGAGGCTCTGGCGCGGCCGAGCGCCATGAGATGTTGCGTCTCTGGGAAAGCACAGATCCCCACTGCTGTGGTGCCTGTAGGTAGGGCGCCAAGGGTAGGTGAAGAGCAGCAAGAGCTTTCAGGGCTGGGCCCTTCCTTGTGGGAGAAGGAGCCGGACGTTTGCCTTTTCGGCAAGAGGCTCTGGCGCGGCCTGAGCGCCATGAGATGTTGAGTCTCTGGGAAAGCACAGATCCCCACTGCTGTTGTGCCTGTAGATAGGGCGCCAAGGCACCGTGAAGAGCAGCAAGAGCTTTCAGGCTGGGCCCTTCCTTGTGGGAGAAGGAGCCGGACGTTTGCCTTTTCGGCAAGAGGCTCGCTGCGGCCGAGCGCCATGAGATGTTGCGTCTCTGGGAAAGCACAGATCCCCACTGCTGTTGTGCCTGTAGATAGGGCGCCAAGGCACCGTGAAGAGCAGCAAGAGCTTTCAGGGCTGGGCCCTTCCTTGTGGGAGAAGGAGCCGGACGTTTGCCTTTTCGGCAAGAGGCTGTGCCGCGGTCCCGAGCGCCATGAGATGTTGCGTCTCTGGGAAAGCACAGATCCCCACTGCTGTTGTGCCTGTAGATTAGGGCGCCAAGGCACCGTGAAGAGCAGCAAGAGCTTTCAGGGCTGGGCCCTTCCTTGTGGGAGAAGGAGCCGGACGTTTGCCTTTTCGGCAAGAGGCTCTGCCCGCGGCCCGAGCGCCATGAGATGTTGCGTCTCTGGGAAAGCACAGATCCCCACTGCTGTTGTGCCTGTAGATTGGGCGCCAAGGGTAGGTGAAGAGCAGCAAGAGCTTTCAGGGCTGGGCCCTTCCTTGTGGGAGAAGGAGCCGGACGTTTGCCTTTTCGGCAAGAGGCTCTGCCGCGGCTGAGCGCCATGAGATGTTGCGTCTCTGGGAAAGCACAGATCCCCACTGCTGTTGTGCCTGTAGATAGGGCGCCAAGGCACCGTGAAGAGCAGCAAGAGCTTTCAGGGCTGGGCCCTTCCTTGTGGGAGAAGGAGCCGGACGTTTGCCTTTTCGGCAAGAGGCTCTGCCGCGGCGAGCGCCATGAGATGTTGCGTCTCTGGGAAAGCACAGATCCCCACTGCTGTTGTGCCTGTAGATAGGGCGCCAAGGGTAGGTGAAGAGCAGCAAGAGCTTTCAGGGCTGGGCCCTTCCTTGTGGGAGAAGGAGCCGGACGTTTGCCTTTTCGGCAAGAGGCTCTGCCGCGGCCGAGCGCCATGAGATGTTGCGTGTCTGGGAAAGCACAGATCCCCACTGCTGTTGTGCCTGTAGATAGGGGCGCCAAAGGGTAGGTGAAGAGCAGCAAGAGCTTTCAGGGCTGAGCCCTTCCTTGTGGGGAGAAGGAGCCGGACGTTTGCCTTTTCGGCAAGAGGCTCTGCCGCGGCCGAGCGCCATGAGATGTTGCGTCTCTGGGAAAGCACAGATCCCCACTGCTGTTGTGCCTGTAGATAGGGCGCCAAGGGTAGGTGAAGAGCAGCAAGAGCTTTCAGGGCTGGGCCCTTCCTTGTGGGAGAAGGAGCCGGACGTTTGCCTTTTCGGCAAGAGGCTCTGCCGCGGCTGAGCGCCATGAGATGTTGCGTCTCTGGAAAGCACAGATCCCCACTGCTGTTGTGCCTGTAGATAGGGCGCCAAGGCACCGTGAAGAGCAGCAAGAGCTTTCAGGGCTGGGCCCTTCCTTGTGGGAGAAGGAGCCGGACGTTTGCCTTTTCGGCAAGAGGCTCTGCCGCGGCCGAGCGCCATGAGATGTTGCGTCTCTGGGAAAGCACAGATCCCCACTGCTGTTGTGCCTGTAGATAGGGCGCCAAGGGTAGGTGAAGAGCAGCAAGAGCTTTCAGGGCTGGGCCCTTCCTTGTGGGAGAAGGAGCCGGACGTTTGCCTTTTCGGCAAGAGGCTCTGCCGCGGCCGAGCGCCATGAGATGTTGCGTGTCTGGGAAAGCACAGATCCCCACTGCTGTTGTGCCTGTAGATAGGGCGCCAAGGCACCGTGAAGAGCAGCAAGAGCTTTCAGGGCTGAGCCCTTCCTTGTGGGAGAAGGAGCCGGACGTTTGCCTTTTCGGCAAGAGGCTCTGCCGCGGCCGAGCGCCATGAGATGTTGCGTCTCTGGAAAGCACAGATCCCCACTGCTGTTGTGCCTGTAGATAGGGGCGCCAAGGCACCGTGAAGAGCAGCAAGAGCTTTCAGGGCTGGGCCCTTCCTTGTGGGAGAAGGAGCCGGACGTTTGCCTTTCGGCAAGAGGCTTGCTGCGGCCGAGCGCCATGAGATGTTGCGTCTCTGGGAAAGCACAGATCCCCAGTGCTGTTGTGCCTGTAGATAGGGCGCCAAGGCACCATGAAGAGCAGCAAGAGCTTTCAGGGCTGGGGCCCTTCCTTGTGGGAGAAGGAGCCGGACGTTTGCCTTTTCGGCATGAGGCTCTGCCGCGGCCGAGCGCCATGAGATGTTGCGTCTCTGGGAAAGCACAGATCCCCACTGCTGTGGTGCCTGTAGGTAGGGCGCCAAGGGTAGGTGAAGAGCAGCAAGAGCTTTCAGGGCTGGGCCCTTCCTTGTGGGAGAAGGAGCCGGACGTTTGCCTTTCGGCAAGAGGCTCTGGCGCGGCCGAGCGCCATGAGATGTTGAGTCTCTGGGAAAGCACAGATCCCCACTGCTGTTGTGCCTGTAGATAGGGCGCCAAGGCACCGTGAAGAGGCAGCAAGAGCTTTCAGGGCTGGGCCCTTCCTTGTGGGAGAAGGAGCCGGACGTTTGCCTTTTGGGCAAGAGGCTCTGCCGCGGCCGAGCGCCATGAGATGTTGCGTCTCTGGGAAAGCACAGATCCCCACTGCTGTTGTGCCTGTAGATAGGGCGCCAAGGCACCGTGAAGAGCAGCAAGAGCTTTCAGGGCTGGGCCCTTCCTTGTGGGAGAAGGAGCTGGACTTTTGCCTTTTCGGCAAGAGGCTCTGCCGCGGCCGAGCGCGCATGAGATGTTGCGTCTCTGGGAAAGCACAGATCCCCACTGCTGTTGTGCCTGTAGAATTGGGCGCCAAGGCACCGTGAAGAGCAGCAAGAGCTTTCAGGGCTGGGCCCTTCCTTGTGGGAGAAGGAGCCGGACGTTTGCCTTTTCGGCATGAGGCTGTGCCGCGGCCGAGCGCCATGAGATGTTGCGTCTCTGGGAAAGCACAGATCCCCACTGCTGTTGGTGCCTGTAGATAGGGCGCCAAGGCACCGTGAAGAGCAGCAAGAGCTTTCAGGGCTGGGCCCTTCCTGTGGGAGAAGGAGCCGGACGTTTGCCTTTTCGGCAAGACGCTCTGCCGCGGCCGAGCGCCATGAGATGTTGCGTCTCTGGGAAAGCACAGATCCCCACTGCTGTTGTGCCTGTAGATAGGGGCGCCAAGGCACCGTGAAGAGCAGCAAGAGCTTTCAGGGCTGGGCCCTTCCTTGTGGGGAGAAGGAGCCGGACGTTTGCCTTTCGGCAAGAGGCTTGCTGCGGTCCGAGCGCCATGAGATGTTGCGTCTCTGGGAAAGCACAGATCCCCACTGCTGTTGTTGGCCTGTAGATAGGGCGCCAAGGCACCATGAAGAGCAGCAAGAGCTTTCAGGGCTGGGCCCTTCCTTGTGGGAGAAGGAGCCGGACGTTTGCCTTTCGGCAAGAGGCTCTGCCGCGGCCGAGCGCCATGAGATGTTGCGTCTCTGGGAAAGCACAGATCCCCACTGCTGTTGTGCCTGTAGATAGGGCGCCAAGGCACCGTGAAGAGCAGCAAGAGCTTTCAGGGGCTGGCCCTTCCTTGTAGGGAGAAGGAGCCGACGTTTGCCTTTTCGGCAAGAGGCTGTGCCGCGGCCGAGCGCCATGAGATGTTGCGTCTCTGGGAAAGCACAGATCCCCACTGCTGTTGTGCCCTGTAGATAGGGCGCCAAGGCACCCTGAAGAGCAGCAAGAGCTTTCAGGGCTGGGCCCTTCCTTGTGGGAGAAGGAGCCGGACGTTTGCCTTTTCGGCAAGAGGCTCTGCCGCGGCCGAGCGCCATGAGATGTTGCGTCTCTGGGAAAGCACAGATCCCCACTGCTGTTGTGCCTGTAGATAGGGCGCCAAGGCACCGTGAAGAGCAGCAAGAGCTTTCAGGGCTGGGCCCTTCCTTCTGGGAGAAGGAGCCGGACGTTTGCCTTTTCGGCAAGAGGCTCTGCCGCGGCCAGAGCGCCATGAGATGTTGCGTCTCTGGGAAAGCACAGATCCCCACTGCTGTTGTGCCTGTAGATAGGGCGCCAAGGGTAGGTGAAGAGCAGCAAGAGCTTTCAGGGCTGGGCCCTTCCTTGTGGGAGAAGGAGCCGGACGTTTGCCTTTTCGGCAAGAGGCTCTGCCGCGGCCGAGCGCCATGAGATGTTGCGTCTCTGGGAAAGCACAGATCCCCACTGCTGTTGTGCCTGTAGATAGGGCGCCAAGGGTAGGTGAAGAGCAGCAAGAGCTTTCAGGGCTGGCCCTTCCTTGTGGGAGAAGGAGCCGGACTTTTGCCTTTTCGGCAAGAGGCTCTGCCAGCGGCCAAGTGCCATGAGATGTTGCGTCTCTGGGAAAGCACAGATCCCCACTGCTGTTGTGCCTGTAGATTGGGCGCCAAGGCACCGTGAAGAGCAGCAAGAGCTTTCAGGGCTGAGCCCTTCCTTGTGGGAGAAGGAGCCGGACGTTTGCCTTTTCGGCAAGAGTCTCTGCCCGCGGCCGAGCGCCATGAGATGTTGCGTCTCTGGGAAAGCACAGATCCCCACTGCTGTTGTGCCTGTAGATAGGGCGCCAAGGCACCGTGAAGAGCAGCAAGAGCTTTCAGGGCTGGGGCCCTTCCTTGTGGGAGAAGGAGCCGGACGTTTGCCTTTCGGCAAGAGGCTTGCTGCGGCCGAGCGCCATGAGATGTTGCGTCTCTGGGAAAGCACAGATCCCCAGTGCTGTTGTGCCTGTAGATAGGGCGCCAAGGCACCATGAAGAGCAGCAAGAGCTTTCAGGGCTGGGCCCTTCCTTGTGGGAGAAGGAGCCGGACGTTTGCCTTTTCGGCATGAGGCTCTGCCACGCGGCCGAGCGCCATGAGATGTTGCGTGTCTGGGAAAGCACAGATCCCCAGTGCTGTTGTGCCTGTAGATAGGGCGCCAAGGCACCGTGAAGAGCAGCAAGAGCTTTCAGGGCTGGGCCCTTCCTTGTGGGAGAAAGGAGCCGGACGTTTGCCTTTTCGGCAAGAGGCTCTGCCGCGGCCGAGCGCCATGAGATGTTGCGTCTCTGGGAAAGCACAGATCCCCACTGCTGTTGTGCCTGTAGATAGGGCGCCAAGGCACCCTGAAGAGCAGCAAGAGCTTTCAGGGCTGGGCCCTTCCTTGTGGGAGAAGGAGCCGGACGTTTGCCTTTTCGGCAAGAGGCTGTGGCCGCGGCCGAGCGCCATGAGATGTTGCGTCTCTGGGAAAGCACAGATCCCCACTGCTGTTGTGCCTGTAGATAGGGTGCCAAGGCACCGTGAAGAGCAGCAAGAGCTTTCAGGGCTGGGCCCTTCCTTCTGGGAGAAGGAGCCGGACGTTTGCCTTTTTGGCAAGAGGCTGTGCCGCGGCCGAGCGCCATGAGATGTTGCGTCTCTGGGAAAGCACAGATCCCCACTGCTGTTGTGCCTGTAGATAAGGCGCCAAGGGTAGGTGAAGAGCAGCAAGAGCTTTCAGGGGCTGGGCCCTTCCTTGTGGGAGAAGGAGCCGGACGTTTGCCTTTTGGGCAAGAGGCTCTGCCGCGGCCGAGCGCCATGAGATGTTGCGTCTCTGGGAAAGCACAGATCCCCACTGCTGTTGTGCCTGTAGATAGGGCGCCAAGGGTAGGTGAAGAGCAGCAAGAGCTTTCAGGGCTGGGCCCTTCCTTGTGGGAGAAGGAGCCGGACTTTTGCCGTTTCGGCAAGAGGCTCTGCCGCGGCCAAGTGCCATGAGATGTTGCGTCTCTGGGAAAGCACAGATCCCCACTGCTGTTGTGCCTGTAGATTGGGCGCCAAGGCACCGTGAAGAGCAGCAAGAGCTTTCAGGGCTGGGCCCTTCCTTGTGGGAGAAGGAGCCGGACGTTTGCCTTTTCGGCAAGAGGCTCTGCCGCGGCCGAGCGCCATGAGATGTTGCGTCTCTGGGAAAGCACAGATCCCCACTGCTGTTGTGCCTTGTAGATAGGGCGCCAAGGCACCGTGAAGAGGCAGCAAGAGCTTTCAGGGCTGGGCCCTTCCTTGTGGGAGAAGGAGCCGGACGTTTGCCTTTTCGGCAAGAGGCTGTGCCGCGGCCGAGCGCCATGAGATGTTGCGTCTCTGGGAAAGCACAGATCCCCACTGCTGTTGTGCCTGTAGATAGGGTGCCAAGGCACCGTGAAGAGCAGCAAGAGCTTTCAGGGCTGGGCCCTTCCTTGTGGGAGAAGGAGCCGGACGTTGCCTTTTCGGCACGAGGCTCTGGCGCGGCCGAGCGGCATGAGATGTTGCGTCTCTAAGAAAGCACAGATCCCCACTGCTATTGTGCCTGTAGATAGGGCGCCAAGGGTAGGTGAAGAGCAGCAAGAGCTTTCAGGGCTGGGCCCTTCCTTGTGGGAGAAGGAGCCGGACGTTTGCCTTTTCGGCAGAGGCTCTGGCGTGGCCGAGCGCCATGAGATGTTGCGTCTCTGGGAAAGCACAGATCCCCACTGCTGTTGTGCCTGTAGATAGGGCGCCAAGGCACCGTGAAGAGCAGCAAGAGCTTTCAGGGCTGGGCCCTTCCTTGTGGGAGAAGGAGCCGGACGTTTGCCTTTTCGGCAAGAGGCTCTGCCGCGGCCGAGCGCCATGAGATGTTGCGTCTCTGGGAAAGCACAGATCCCCACTGCTGTTGTGCCTGTAGATAGGGCGCCAAGGCACCGTGAAGAGCAGCAAGAGCTTTCAGGGCTGGGCCCTTCCTTGTGGGAGAAGGAGCCGGACGTTTGCCTTTCGGCAAGAGGCTCTGACCGCGGCCGAGCGCCATGAGATGTTGCGTCTCTGGGAAAGCACAGATCCCCACTGCTGTTGTGCCTGTAGATAGGGCGCCAAGGCACCGTGAAGAGCAGCAAGAGCTTTCAGGGCTGGGCCCTTCCTTGTGGGAGAAGGAGCCGGACGTTTGCCTTTTCGGCAAGAGGCTCTGGCGCGGCCGAGCGCCATGAGATGTTGCGTCCTCTGGGAAAGCACAGATCCCCACTGCTGTTGTGCCTGTAGATAGGGCGCCAAGGCACCGTGAAGAGCAGCAAGAGCTTTCAGGGCTGGGCCCTTCCTTGTGGGAGAAGGAGCCGGACGTTTGCCTTTTCGGCAAGAGGCTCTGGCGCGGCCCGAGCGCCATGAGATGTTGCGTCTCTGGGAAAGCACAGATCCCCACTGCTGTGGTGCCTGTAGGTAGGGCGCCAAGGGTAGGTGAAGAGCAGCAAGAGCTTTCAGGGCTGGGCCCTTCCTTGTGGGAGAAGGAGCCGGACGTTTGCCTTTTTGTCAAGAGGCTGTGCCGCGGCCGAGCGCCATGAGATGTTGCGTCTCTGGGGGGGGGGGAGGGGAAAGCACAGATCCCCACTGCTGTTGTGCCTGTAGATAGGGCGCCAAGGCACCGTGAAGAGCAGCAAGAGCTTTTCAGGGCTGGGCCCTTCCTTGTGGGAGAAGGAGCCGGACGTTTGCCTTTCGGCAAGAGGCTTGCTGCGGCCGAGCGCCATGAGATGTTGCGTCTCTGGGAAAGCACAGATCCCCAGTGCTGTTGTGCCTGTAGATAGGGCGCCAAGGCACCATGAAGAGCAGCAAGAGCTTTCAGGGCTGGGCCCTTCCTTGTGGGAGAAGGAGCCGGACGTTTGCCTTTTCGGCATGAGGCTCTGCCGCGGCCGAGCGCCATGAGATGTTGCGTCTCTGGGAAAGCACAGATCCCCACTGCTGTTGTGCCTGTAGATAGGGCGCCAAGGCACCGTGAAGAGCAGCAAGAGCTTTCAGGGCTGGGCCCTTCCTTGTGGGAGAAGGAGCCGGACGGTTTGCCTTTTCGGCAAGAGGCTGTGCCGCGGCCGAGCGCCATGAGATGTTGCGTCTCTGGGAAAGCACAGATCCCCACTGCTGTTGTGCCTGTAGATAGGGCGCCAAGGGCACCGTGAAGAGCAGCAAGAGCTTTCAGGGCTGGGCCCTTCCTTGTGGGAGAAGGAGCCGGGACGTTTGCCTTTTCGGCAAGAGGCTGTGCCGCGGCCGAGCGCCATGAGATGTTGCGTCTCTGGGAAAGCACAGATCCCCACTGCTGTTGTGCCTGTAGATAGGGCGCCAAGGCACCGTGAAGAGCAGCAAGAGCTTTCAGGGCTGGGCCCTTCCTTCTGGGAGAAGGAGCCGGACGTTTGCCTTTTTGGCAAGAGGCTGTGCCGCGGCCGAGCGCCATGAGATGTTGCGTCTCTGGGAAAGCACAGATCCCCACTGCTGTTGTGCCTGTAGATAGGGCGCCAAGGGTAGGTGAAGAGCAGCAAGAGCTTTCAGGGCTGGGCCCTTCCTTGTGGGAGAAGGAGCCGGACGTTTGCCTTTTGGGCAAGAGGCTCTGGCGCGGCCCGAGCGCCATGAGATGTTGCGTCTCTGGGAAAGCACAGATCCCCACTGCTGTTGTGCCTGTAGATAGGGCGCCAAGGGTAGGTGAAGAGCAGCAAGAGCTTTCAGGGCTGGGCCCTTCCTTGTGGGAGAAGGAGCCGGACGTTTGCCTTTTCGGCAAGAGGCTCTGCCGCGGCCGAGCGCCATGAGATGTTGCGTCTCTGGGAAAGCACAGATCCCCACTGCTGTTGTGCCTGTAGATAGGGCGCCAAGGGTAGGTGAAGAGCAGCAAGAGCTTTCAGGGCTGGGCCCTTCCTTGTGGGAGAAGGAGCCGGACTTTTGCCTTTTCGGCAAGAGGCTCTGCCGCGGCCAAGTGCCATGAGATGTTGCGTCCTCTGGGAAAGCACAGATCCCCACTGCTGTTGTGCCTGTAGATTGGGCGCCAAGGCACCGTGAAGAGCAGCAAGAGCTTTCAGGGCTGGGCCCTTCCTTGTGGGAGAAGGAGCCGGACGTTTGCCTTTTCGGCAAGAGGCTCTGCCGCGGCCCGAGCACCATGAGATGTTGCGTCTCTGGGAAAGCACAGATCCCCACTGCTGTTGTGCCTGTAGATAGGGGCGCCAAGGCACCGTGAAGAGCAGCAAGAGCTTTCAGGGCTGGGCCCTTCCTTCTGGGAGAAGGAGCCGGACGTTTGCCTTTTCGGCAAGAGGCTGTGCCGCGGCCGAGCGCCATGAGATGTTGCGTCTCTGGGAAAGCACAGATCCCCACTGCTGTTGTGCCTGTAGATAGGGTGCCAAGGCACCGTGAAGAGCAGCAAGAGCTTTCAGGGGCTGGGCCCTTCCTTGTGGGAGAAGGAGCCGGACGTTTGCCTTTTCGGCAAGAGGCTCTGCCGCGGCCGAGCGGCATGAGATGTTGCGTCTCTAAGAAAGCACAGATCCCCACTGCTATTGTGCCTGTAGATAGGGCGCCAAGGGTAGGTGAAGAGCAGCAAGAGCTTTCAGGGCTGGGCCCTTCCTTGTGGAGAAGGAGCCGGACGTTTGCCTTTTCGGCAAGAGGCTCTGGCGTGGCCGAGCGCCATGAGATGTTGCGTCTCTGGGAAAGCACAGATCCCCACTGCTGTTGTGCCTGTAGATAGGGCGCCAAGGCACCGTGAAGAGCAGCAAGAGCTTTCAGGGCTGGGCCCTTCCTTGTGGGAGAAGGAGCTGGACGTTTGCCTTTTCGGCAAGAGGCTTTGCGGCGGCCGAGCGCCATGAGATGTTGCGTCTCTGGGAAAGCAACAGATCCCCACTGCTGTTGTGCCTGTAGATAGGGCGCCAAGGCACCGTGAAGAGCAGCAAGAGCTTTCAGGGCTGGGCCCTTCCTTGTGGGAGAAGGAGCCGGACGTTTGCCTTTCGGCAAGAGGCTCTGCCCGCGGCCGAGCGCCATGAGATGTTGCGTCTCTGGGAAAGCAACAGATCCCCCACTGCTGTTGTGCCTGTAGATAGGGCGCCAAGGCACCGTGAAGAGCAGCAAGAGCTTTCAGGGCTGGGCCCTTCCTTGTGGGAGAAGGAGCCGGACGTTTGCCTTTTCGGCAAGAGGCTCTGCGCGGCGCGAGCGCCATGAGATGTTGCGTCTCTGGGAAAGCACAGATCCCCACTGCTGTTGTGCCTGTAGATAGGGCGCCAAGGCACCGTGAAGAGCAGCAAGAGCTTTCAGGGCTGGGGCCCTTCCTTGTGGGAGAAGGAGCCGGACGTTTGCCTTTTCGGCAAGAGGCTCTGGCGCGGGCCGAGCGCCATGAGATGTTGCGTCTCTGGGAAAGCACAGATCCCCACTGCTGTGGTGCCTGTAGGTAGGGCGCCAAGGGTAGGTGAAGAGCAGCAAGAGCTTTCAGGGCTGGGCCCTTCCTTGTGGGAGAAGGAGCCGGACGTTTGCCTTTTTGTCAAGAGGCTGTGCCGCGGCCCGAGCGCCATGAGATGTTGCGTGTCTGGGAAAGCACAGATCCCCACTGCTGTTGTGCCTGTAGATAGGGCGCCAAGGCACCGTGAAGAGCAGCAAGAGCTTTCAGGGCTGGGCCCCTTCCTTGTGGGAGAAGGAGCCGGACGTTTGCCTTTCGGCAAGAGGCTTGCTGCGGCCGAGCGCCATGAGATGTTGCGTCTCTGGGAAAGCACAGATCCCCAGTGCTGTTGTGCCTGTAGATAGGGCGCCAAGGCACCATGAAGAGCAGCAAGAGCTTTCAGGGCTGGGCCCTTCCTTGTGGGAGAAGGAGCCGGACGTTTGCCTTTTCGGCATGAGGCTCTGCCGCGGCCGAGCGCCATGAGATGTTGCGTCTCTGGGAAAGCACAGATCCCCACTGCTGTTGTGCCTGTAGATAGGGCGCCAAGGCACCGTGAAGAGCAGCAAGAGCTTTCAGGGCTGGGCCCTTCCTTGTGGGAGAAGGAGCCGGACGTTTGCCTTTTTGGCAAGAGGCTGTGCCGCGGCCGAGCGCCATGAGATGTTGCGTCTCTGGGAAAGCACAGATCCCCACTGCTGTTGTGCCTGTAGATAAGGCGCCAAGGGTAGGTGAAGAGCAGCAAGAGCTTTCAGGGCTGGGCCCTTCCTTGTGGGAGAAGGAGCCGGACGTTTGCCTTTTGGGCAAGAGGCTCTGGCGCGGCCGAGCGCCATGAGATGTTGCGTCTCTGGGAAAGCACAGATCCCCACTGCTGTTGTGCCTGTAGATAGGGCGCCAAGGGTAGGTGAAGAGCAGCAAGAGCTTTCAGGGCTGGGCCCTTCCTTGTGGGAGAAGGAGCCGGACGTTTGCCTTTTCGGCAAGAGGCTCTGCCGCGGCCGAGCGCCATGAGATGTTGCGTCTCTGGGAAAGCACAGATCCCCACTGCTGTTGTGCCTGTAGATAGGGCGCCAAGGGTAGGTGAAGAGCAGCAAGAGCTTTCAGGGCTGGGCCCTTCCTTGTGGGAGAAGGAGCCGGACTTTTGCCTTTTCGGCAAGAGGCTCTGCCGCGGCCAAGTGCCATGAGATGTTGCGTCTCTGGGAAAGCACAGATCCCCACTGCTGTTGTGCCTGTAGATTGGGCGCCAAGGCACCGTGAAGAGCAGCAAGAGCTTTCAGGGCTGGGCCCTTCCTTGTGGGAGAAGGAGCCGGACGTTTGCCTTTTCGGCAAGAGGCTCTGCCGCGGCCGAGCACCATGAGATGTTGCGTCTCTGGGAAAGCACAGATCCCCACTGCTGTTGTGCCTGTAGATAGGGCGCCAAGGCACCGTGAAGAGCAGCAAGAGCTTTCAGGGCTGGGCCCTTCCTTCTGGGAGAAGGAGCCGGACGTTTGCCTTTTCGGCAAGAGGCTGTGCCGCGGCCGAGCGCCATGAGATGTTGCGTCTCTGGGAAAGCACAGATCCCCACTGCTGTTGTGCCTGTAGATAGGGTGCCAAGGCACCGTGAAGAGCAGCAAGAGCTTTCAGGGCTGGGCCCTTCCTTGTGGGAGAAGGAGCCCGGACGTTTGCCTTTTCGGCAAGAGGCTCTGCCGCGGCCGAGCGGCATGAGATGTTGCGTCTCTAAGAAAGCACAGATCCCCACTGCTATTGTGCCTGTAGATAGGGCGCCAAGGGTAGGTGAAGAGCAGCAAGAGCTTTCAGGGCTGGGCCCTTCCTTGTGGGAGAAGGAGCCGGACGTTTGCCTTTTCGGCAAGAGGCTCTGGCGTGGCCGAGCGCCATGAGATGTTGCGTCTCTGGGAAAGCACAGATCCCCACTGCTGTTGTGCCTGTAGATAGGGCGCCAAGGCACCGTGAAGAGCAGCAAGAGCTTTCAGGGCTGGGCCCTTCCTTGTGGGAGAAGGAGCCGGACGTTTGCCTTTTCGGCAAGAGGCTTTGCGGCGGCCGAGCGCCATGAGATGTTGCGTCTCTGGGAAAGCACAGATCCCCACTGCTGTTGTGCTTGTAGATAGGGCGCCAAGGCACCGTGAAGAGCAGCAAGAGCTTTCAGGGCTGGGCCCTTCCTTGTGGGAGAAGGAGCCGGACGTTTGCCTTTCGGCAAGAGGCTCTGCCGCGGCCGAGCGCCATGAGATGTTGCGTCTCTGGGAAAGCACAGATCCCCACTGCTGTTGTGCCTTTAGATAGGGCGCCAAGGCACCGTGAAGAGCAGCAAGAGCTTTCAGGGCTGGGCCCTTCCTTGTGGGAGAAGGAGCCGGACGTTTGCCTTTTCGGCAAGAGGCTCTGCCGCGGCCGAGCGCCATGAGATGTTGCGTCTCTGGGAAAGCACAGATCCCCACTGCTGTTGTGCCTGTAGATAGGGCGCCAAGGCACCGTGAAGAGCAGCAAGAGCTTTCAGGGCTGGGCCCTTCCTTCTGGGAGAAGGAGCCGGACGTTTTGCCTTTTCGGCAAGAGGCTCTGGCGCGGCCGAGCGCCATGAGATGTTGCGTCTCTGGGAAAGCACAGATCCCCACTGCTGTGGTGCCTGTAGGTAGGGCGCCAAGGGTAGGTGAAGAGCAGCAAGAGCTTTCAGGGCTGGGCCCTTCCTTGTGGGAGAAGGAGCCGGACGTTTGCCTTTTCGGCAAGAGGCTCTGCCGCGGCCGAGCGCCATGAGATGTTGCGTCTCTGGGAAAGCACAGATCCCCACTGCTGTTGTGCCTGTAGATAGGGCGCCAAGGCACCGTGAAGAGCAGCAAGAGCTTTCAGGGCTGGGCCCTTCCTTGTGGGAGAAGGAGCCGGACGTTTGCCTTTTCGGCAAGAGGCTCGCTGCGGCCGAGCGCCATGAGATGTTGAGTCTCTGGGAAAGCACAGATCCCCACTGCTGTTGTGCCTGTAGATAGGGCGCCAAGGCACCGTGAAGAGCAGCAAGAGCTTTCAGGGCTGGGCCCTTCCTTGTGGGAGAAGGAGCCGGACGTTTGCCTTTTCGGCAAGAGGCTCTGCCGCGGCCGAGCGCCATGAGATGTTGCGTCTCTGGGAAAGCACAGATCCCCACTGCTGTTGTGCCTGTAGATAGGGCGCCAAGGCACCGTGAAGAGCAGCAAGAGCTTTCAGGGCTGGGCCCTTCCTTGTGGGAGAAGGAGCTGGACTTTTGCCTTTTCGGCAAGAGGCTCTGGCGCGGCCAAGTGCCATGAGATGTTGCGTCTCTGGGAAAGCACAGATCCCCACCTGCTGTTGTGCCTGTAGATTGGGCGCCAAGGCACCGTGAAGAGCAGCAAGAGCTTTCAGGGCTGGGCCCTTCCTTGTGGGAGAAGGAGCCGGACCTTTGCCTTTTCGGCAAGAGGCTCTGCCGCGGCCGAGCGCCATGAGATGTTGCGTGTCCTGGGAAAGCACAGATCCCCACTGCTGTTGTGCCTGTAGATAGGGCGCCAAGGCACCGTGAAGAGCAGCAAGAGCTTTAAGGGCTGAGCCCCTTCCTTGTGGGAGAAGGAGCCGGACGTTTGCCTTTTCGGCAAGACGCTCTGCCGCGGCCGAGGCGCCATGAGATGTTGCGTCTCTGGGAAAGCACAGATCCCCACTGCTGTTGTGCCTGTAGATAGGGCGCCAAGGCACCGTGAAGAGCAGCAAGAGCTTTCAGGGCTGGGCCCTTCCTTGTGGGAGAAGGAGCCGGACGTTTGCCTTTCGGCAAGAGGCTCTGCTGCCGGCCGAGCGCCATGAGATGTTGCGTCTTTGGGAAAGCACAGATCCCCACTGCTGTTGTGCCTGTAGATAGGGCGCCAAGGGTAGGTGAAGAGCAGCAAGAGCTTTCAGGGCTGGGCCCTTCCTTGTGGGAGAAGGAGCCGGACGTTTGCCTTTTCGGCATGAGGCTCTGCCGCGGCCGAGCGCCATGAGATGTTGCGTCTCTGGGAAAGCACAGATCCCCAGTGCTGTTGTGCCTGTAGATAGGGTGCCAAGGCACCGTGAAGAGCAGCAAGAGCTTTCAGGGCTGGGCCCTTCCTTGTGGGAGAAGGAGCCGGACGTTTGCCTTTTCGGCAAGAGGGTCTGGCGCGGCCGAGCGCCATGAGATGTTGCGTCTCTGGGAAAGCACAGATCCCCACTGCTGTTGTGCCTGTAGATAGGGCGCCAAGGCACCGTGAAGAGCAGCAAGAGCTTTCAGGGCTGGGCCCTTCCTTGTGGGAGAAGGAGCCGGACGTTTGCCTTTTGGGCAAGAGGCTCTGGCGCGGCCGAGCGCCATGAGATGTTGCGTCTCTGGGAAAGCACAGATCCCCACTGCTGTTGTGCCTGTAGGTAGGGCGCCAAGGCACCGTGAAGAGCAGCAAGAGCTTTCAGGGCTGGGCCCTTCCTTGTGGGAGAAGGAGCCGGACGTTTGCCTTTTCGGCAAGAGGCTCCTGCCGCGGCCCGAGCGCCATGAGATGTTGCGTCTCTGGGAAAGCACAGATCCCCAGTGCTGTTGTGCCTGTAGATAGGGCGCCAAGGCACCGTGAAGAGCAGCAAGAGCTTTCAGGGCTGGGCCCTTCCTTCTGGGAGAAGGAGCCGGACGTTTGCCTTTTCGGCAAGAGGCTGTGCCGCGGCCCGAGCGCCATGAGATGTTGCGTCTCTGGGAAAGCACAGATCCCCACTGCTGTTGTGCCTGTAGATAGGGCGCCAAGGCACCGTGAAGAGCAGCAAGAGCTTTCAGGGCTGGGCCCTTCCTTGTGGGAGAAGGAGCTGGACTTTTGCCTTTTCGGCAAGAGGCTCTGCCGCGGCCCGAGCGCCATGAGATGTTGCGTCTCTGGGAAAGCACAGATCCCCACTGCTGTTGTGCCTGTAGATTGGGCGCCAAGGGTAGGTGAAGAGCAGCAAGAGCTTTCAGGGCTGGGCCCTTCCTTGTGGAGAAGGAGCCGGACGTTTGCCTTTTGGGCAAGAGGCTCTGGCGCGGCCGAGCGCCATGAGATGTTGCGTCTCTGGGAAAGCACAGATCCCCACTGCTGTTGTGCCTGTAGATAGGGCGCCAAGGCACCGTGAAGAGCAGCAAGAGCTTTCAGGGCTGAGCCCTTCCTTGTGGGAGAAGGAGCCGGACGTTTGCCTTTTCGGCAAGAGGCTCTGCCGCGGCCGAGCGCCATGAGATGTTGCCGTCTCTGGGAAAGCACAGATCCCCACTGCTGTTGTGCCTGTAGATAGGGCGCCAAGGCACCGTGAAGAGCAGCAAGAGCTTTCAGGGCTGGGCCCTTCCTTGTGGGAGAAGGAGCCGGACGTTTGCCTTTTCGGCAAGAGGCTCTGCCGCGGCCGAGCGCCATGAGATGTTGCATCTCTGGGAAAGCACAGATCCCCACTGCTGTTGTGCCTGTAGATATGGCGCCAAGGCACTGTGAAGAGCAGCAAGAGCTTTTAGGGCTGGGCCCTTCCTTCTGGGAGAAGGAGCCGGACGTTTGCCTTTGCGGCAAGAGTCTCTGCCGCGGCCGAGCGCCATGAGATGTTGCGTCTCTGGGAAAGCACATATCCCCACTGCTGTTGTGCCTGTAGATAGGGCGCCAAGGCACCGTGAAGAGCAGCAAGAGCTTTCAGGGCTGGGCCCTTCCTTGTGGGAGAAGGAGCTGGACGTTTGCCTTTCGGCAAGAGGCTTGCTGCGGGCCGAGCGCCATGAGATGTTGCGTCTCTGGGAAAGCACAGATCCCCAGTGCTGTTGTGCCTGTAGATAGGGCGCCAAGGCACCATGAAGAGCAGCAAGAGCTTTCAGGGCTGGGCCCTTCCTTGTGGGAGAAGGAGCCGGACGTTTGCCTTTTCGGCAAGAGGCTCTGCCGCGGCCGAGCGCCATGAGATGTTGCGTCTCTGGGAAAGCACAGATCCCCAGTGCTGTTGTGCCTGTAGATAGGGCGCCAAGGCACCGTGAAGAGCAGCAAGAGCTTTCAGGGCTGGGCCCTTCCTTGTGGGAGAAGGAGCCGGACGTTTGCCTTTTCGGCAAGAGGCTCTGCCGCGGCCGAGCGCCATGAGATGTTGCGTCTCTGGGAAAGCACAGATCCCCACTGCTGTTGTGCCTGTAGATAGGGCGCCAAGGCACCGTGAAGAGCAGCACGAGCTTTCAGGGCTGGGCCCTTCCTTGTGGGAGAAGGAGCCGGACGTTTGCCTTTTCGGCAAGAGGCTGTGCCGCGGCCGAGCGCCATGAGATGTTGCGTCTCTGGGAAAGCACAGATCCCCACTGCTGTTGTGCCTGTCGATAGGGCGCCAAGGCACCGTGAAGAGCAGCAAGAGCTTTCAGGGCTGGGCCCTTCCTTGTGGGAGAAGGAGCCGGACGTTTGCCTTTTTGGCAAGAGGCTGTGCCGCGGCCGAGCGCCATGAGATGTTGCGTCTCTGGGAAAGCACAGATCCCCACTGCTGTTGTGCCTGTAGATAAGGCGCCAAGGGTAGGTGAAGAGCAGCAAGAGCTTTCAGGGCTGGGCCCTTCCTTGTGGGAGAAGGAGCCGGACGTTTGCCTTTTGGGCAAGAGGCTCTGGCGCGGCCGAGCGCCATGAGATGTTGCGTCTCTGGGAAAGCACAGATCCCCACTGCTGTTGTGCCTGTAGATAGGGCGCCAAGGGTAGGTGAAGAGCAGCAAGAGCTTTCAGGGCTGGGCCCTTCCTTGTGGGAGAAGGAGCCGGACGTTTGCCTTTTCGGCAAGAGGCTCTGCCGTGGGCGAGCGCCATGAGATGTTGCGTCTCTGGGAAAGCACAGATCCCCACTGCTGTTGTGCCTGTAGATAGGGCGCCAAGGGTAGGTGAAGAGCAGCAAGAGCTTTCAGGGCTGGGCCCTTCCTTGTGGGAGAAGGAGCCGGACTTTTGCCTTTTCGGCAAGAGGCTCTGCCGCGGCCAAGTGCCATGAGATGTTGCGTCTCTGGGAAAGCACAGATCCCCACTGCTGTTGTGCCTGTAGATTGGGCGCCAAGGCACCGTGAAGAGCAGCAAGAGCTTTCAGGGCTGGGCCCTTCCTTGTGGGAGAAGGAGCCGGACGTTTGCCTTTTCGGCAAGAGGCTCTGCCGCGGCCGAGCGCCATGAGATGTTGCGTCTCTGGGAAAGCACAGATCCCCACTGCTGTTGTGCCTGTAGATAGGGCGCCAAGGCACCGTGAAGAGCAGCAAGAGCTTTCAGGGCTGGGCCCTTCCTTGTGGGAGAAGGAGCCGGACGTTTGCCTTTTCGGCACGAGGCTCTGGCGCGGCCGAGCGGCATGAGATGTTGCGTCTCTAAGAAAGCACAGATCCCCACTGCTATTGTGCCTGTAGATAGGGCGCCAAGGGTAGGTGAAGAGCAGCAAGAGCTTTCAGGGCTGGGCCCTTCCTTGTGGGAGAAGGAGCCGGACGTTTGCCTTTTCGGCAAGAGGCTGTGCCGCGGCCGAGCGCCATGAGATGTTGCGTCTCTGGGAAAGCACAGATCCCCACTGCTGTTGTGCCTGTAGATAGGGCGCCAAGGGTAGGTGAAGAGCAGCAAGAGCTTTCAGGACTGGGCCATTCCTTGTGGGAGAAGGAGCCGGACGTTTGCCTTTTCGGCAAGAGGCTCTGCCGCGGCCGAGTGCCATGAGATGTTGCGTCTCTGGGAAAGCACAGATCCCCACTGCTGTTGTGCCTGTAGATAGGGCGCCAAGGCACCGTGAAGAGCAGCAAGAGCTTTCAGGGCTGGGCCCTTCCTTGTGGGAGAAGGAGCCGGACGTTTGCCTTTTCGGCAAGAGGCTTTGCGGCGTCCGAGCGCCATGAGATGTTGCGTCTCTGGGAAAGCACAGATCCCCACTGCTGTTGTGCCTGTAGATAGGGCGCCAAGGCACCGTGAAGAGCAGCAAGAGCTTTCAGGGCTGGGCCCTTCCTTGTGGGAGAAGGAGCCGGACGTTTGCCTTTTCGGCAAGAGGCTCTGCCGCGGCCGAGCGCCATGAGATGTTGCGTCTCTGGGAAAGCACAGATCCCCACTGCTGTTGTGCCTGTAGAGGCGCCAAGGCACCGTGAAGAGCAGCAAGAGCTTTCAGGGCTGGGCCCTTCCTTGTGGGAGAAGGAGCCGGACGTTTGCCTTTTCGGCAAGAGGCTCTGCCGCGGCCGAGCGCCATGAGATGTTGCGTCTCTGGGAAAGCACAGATCCCCACTGCTGTTGTGCCTGTAGATAGGGCGCCAAGGCACCGTGAAGAGCAGCAAGAGCTTTCAGGGCTGGGCCCTTCCTTCTGGGAGAAGGAGCTGGACTTTTGCCTTTTCGGCAAGAGGCTCTGCCGCGGCCGAGCGCCATGAGATGTTGCGTCTCTGGGAAAGCACAGATCCCCACTGCTGTTGTGCCTGTAGATTGGGCGCCAAGGCACCGTGAAGAGCAGCAAGAGCTTTCAGGGCTGGGCCCTTCCTTGTGGGAGAAGGAGCCGGACGTTTGCCTTTTCGGCAAGAGGCTCTGCCGCGGCCGAGCGCCATGAGATGTTGCGTCTCTGGGAAAGCACAGATCCCCAGTGCTGTTGTGCCTGTAGATAGGGTGCCAAGGCACCGTGAAGAGCAGCAAGAGCTTTCAGGGCTGGGCCCTTCCTTGTGGGAGAAGGAGCCGGACGTTTGCCTTTTCGGCACGAGGCTCTGCCGCGGCCGAGCGCCATGAGATGTTGCATCTCTGGGAAAGCACAGATCCCCACTGCTGTTGTGCCTGTAGATAGGGCGCCAAGGGTAGGTGAAGAGCAGCACGAGCTTTCAGGGCTGGGCCCTTCCTTGTGGGAGAAGGAGCCGGACGTTTGCCTTTTCGGCAAGAGGCTCTGCCGCGGCCGAGCGCCATGAGATGTTGCGTGTCTGGGAAAGCACAGATCCCCACTGCTGTTGTGCCTGTAGATAGGGCGCCAAGGCACCGTGAAGAGCAGCAAGAGCTTTCAGGGCTGAGCCCTTCCTTCTGGGAGAAGGAGCCGGACGTTTGCCTTTTCGGCAAGACGCTCTGCCGCGGCCGAGCGCCATGAGATGTTGCGTCTCTGGGAAAGCACAGATCCCCACTGCTGTTGTGCCTGTAGATAGGGCGCCAAGGCACCGTGAAGAGCAGCAAGAGCTTTCAGGGCTGGGCCCTTCCTTGTGGGAGAAGGAGCCGGACGTTTGCCTTTCGGCAAGAGGCTCTGCCGCGGCCGAGCGCCATGAGATGTTGCGTCTCTGGGAAAGCACAGATCCCCACTGCTGTTGTGCCTGTAGATAGGGCGCCAAGGCACCGTGAAGAGCAGCAAGAGCTTTCAGGGCTGGGCCCTTCCTTGTGGGAGAAGGAGCCGGACTTTTGCCTTTTCGGCAAGAGGCTGTGCCGCGGCCGAGCGCCGTGAGATGTTGCGTCTCTGGGAAAGCACAGATCCCCACTGCTGTTGTGCCTGTAGATAGGGCGCCAAGGCACCGTGAAGAGCAGCAAGAGCTTTCAGGGCTGGGCCCTTCCTTGTGGGAGAAGGAGCCGGACGTTTGCCTTTTCGGCAAGAGGCTCTGCCAGCGGCCGAGCGCCATGAGATGTTGCGTCTCTGGGAAAGCACAGATCCCCAGTGCTGTTGTGCCTGTAGATAGGGTGCCAAGGCACCGTGAAGAGCAGCAAGAGCTTTCAGGGCTGGGCCCTTCCTTGTGGGAGAAGGAGCCGGACGTTTGCCTTTTCGGCACGAGGCTCTGGCGCGGCCGAGCGCCATGAGATGTTGCGTGTCTGGGAAAGCACAGATCCCCACTGCTATTGTGCCTGTAGATAGGGCGCCAAGGCACCGTGAAGAGCAGCAAGAGCTTTCAGGACTGGGCCATTCCTTGTGGGAGAAGGAGCCGGACGTTTGCCTTTTCGGCAAGAGGCTCTGCCGCGGCCGAGCACCATGAGATGTTGCGTGTCTGGGAAAGCACAGATCCCCAGTGCTGTTGTGCCTGTAGATAGGGCGCCAAGGCACCGTGAAGAGCAGCAAGAGCTTTCAGGGCTGGGCCCTTCCTTGTGGGAGAAGGAGCCGGACGTTTGCCTTTTCGGCAAGAGGCTCTGCCGCGGCCGAGCGCCATGAGATGTTGCGTCTCTGGGAAAGCACAGATCCCCACTGCTGTTGTGCCTGTAGATAGGGCGCCAAGGCACCGTGAAGAGCAGCAAGAGCTTTCAGGGCTGGGCCCTTCCTTGTGGGAGAAGGAGCCGGACGTTTGCCTTTTCGGCAAGAGGCTCTGCCGCGGCCGAGCGCCATGAGATGTTGCGTCTCTGGGAAAGCACAGATCCCCAGTGCTGTTGTGCCTGTAGATAGGGCGCCAAGGCACCGTGAAGAGCAGCAAGAGCTTTCAGGGCTGGGCCCTTCCTTGTGGGAGAAGGAGCTGGACTTTTGCCTTTTCGGCAAGAGGCTCTGCCGCGGCCGAGCGCCATGAGATGTTGCGTCTCTGGGAAAGCACAGATCCCCACTGCTGTTGTGCCTGTAGATTGGGCGCCAAGGCACCGTGAAGAGCAGCAAGAGCTTTCAGGGCTGGGCCCTTCCTTGTGGGAGAAGGAGCCGGACGTTTGCCTTTTCGGCAAGAGGCTCTGCCGCGGCCGAGCGCCATGAGATGTTGCGTCTCTGGGAAAGCACAGATCCCCAGTGCTGTTGTGCCTGTAGATAGGGTGCCAAGGCACCGTGAAGAGCAGCAAGAGCTTTCAGGGCTGGGCCCTTCCTTGTGGGAGAAGGAGCCAGACGTTTGCCTTTTCGGCACGAGGCTCTGCCGCGGCCGAGCGCCATGAGATGTTGCGTCTCTGGGAAAGCACAGATCCCCACTGCTGTTGTGCCTGTAGATAGGGCGCCAAGGCACCGTGAAGAGCAGCAAGAGCTTTCAGGGCTGGGCCCTTCCTTGTGGGAGAAGGAGCCGGACGTTTGCCTTTTCGGCAAGAGGCTCTGCCGCGGCCGAGCGCCATGAGATGTTGCGTGTCTGGGAAAGCACAGATCCCCACTGCTGTTGTGCCTGTAGATAGGGCGCCAAGGCACCGTGAAGAGCAGCAAGAGCTTTCAGGGCTGAGCCCTTCCTTGTGGGAGAAGGAGCCGGACGTTTGCCTTTTCGGCAAGAGGCACTGCCGCGGCCGAGCGCCATGAGATGTTGCGTCTCTGGGAAAGCACAGATCCCCACTACTGTTGTGCCTGTAGATAGGGCGCCAAGGCACCGTGAAGAGCAGCAAGAGCTTTCAGGGCTGGGCCCTTCCTTGTGGGAGAAGGAGCCGGACGTTTGCCTTTTCGGCAAGAGGCTCTGCCGCGGCCGAGCGCCATGAGATGTTGCGTCTCTGGGAAAGCACAGATCCCCACTGCTGTTGTGCCTGTAGATAGGGCGCCAAGGCACCGTGAAGAGCAGCAAGAGCTTTCAGGGCTGGGCCCTTCCTTGTGGGAGAAGGAGCCGGACGTTTGCCTTTTCGGCAAGAGGCTCTGCCGCGGCCGAGCGCCATGAGATGTTGCGACTCTGGGAAAGCACAGATCCCCAGTGCTGTTGTGCCTGTAGATAGGGTGCCAAGGCACCGTGAAGAGCAGCAAGAGCTTTCAGGGCTGGGCCCTTCCTTGTGGGAGAAGGAGCCGGACGTTTGCCTTTTCGGCACGAGGCTCTGCCGCGGCCGAGCGCCATGAGATGTTGCGTCTCTGGGAAAGCACAGATCCCCACTGCTGTTGTGCCTGTAGATAGGGCGCCAAGGCACCGTGAAGAGCAGCAAGAGCTTTCAGGGCTGGGCCCTTCCTTGTGGGAGAAGGAGCCGGACGTTTGCCTTTTCGGCAAGAGGCTCTGCCGCGGCCGAGCGCCATGAGATGTTGCGTGTCTGGGAAAGCACAGATCCCCACTGCTGTTGTGCCTGTAGATAGGGCGCCAAGGCACCGTGAAGAGCAGCAAGAGCTTTCAGGGCTGAGCCCTTCCTTGTGGGAGAAGGAGCCGGACGTTTGCCTTTTCGGCAAGAGGCACTGCCGCGGCCGAGCGCCATGAGATGTTGCGTCTCTGGGAAAGCACAGATCCCCACTACTGTTGTGCCTGTAGATAGGGCGCCAAGGCACCGTGAAGAGCAGCAAGAGCTTTCAGGGCTGGGCCCTTCCTTGTGGGAGAAGGAGCCGGACGTTTGCCTTTTCGGCAAGAGGCTGTGCCGCGGCCGAGCGCCATGAGATGTTGCGTCTCTGGGAAAGCACAGATCCCCACTGCTGTTGTGCCTGTAGATAGGGCGCCAAGGCACCGTGAAGAGCAGCAAGAGCTTTCAGGGCTGGGCCCTTCCTTGTGGGAGAAGGAGCCGGACGTTTGCCTTTTCGGCAAGAGGCTCTGCCGCGGCCCGAGCGCCATGAGATGTTGCGTCTCTGGGAAAGCACAGATCCCCACTGCTGTTGTGCCTGTAGATAGGGCGCCAAGGCACCATGAAGAGCAGCAAGAGCTTTCAGGGCTGGGCCCTTCCTTGTGGGAGAAGGAGCCGGACTTTTGCCTTTTCGGCAAGAGGCTCTGCCGCGGCCGAGCGCCATGAGATGTTGCGTCTCTGGGAAAGCACAGATCCCCACTGCTGTTGTGCCTGTAGATAGGGCGCCAAGGCACCGTGAAGAGCAGCAAGAGCTTTCAGGGCTGGGCCCTTCCTTGTGGGAGAAGGAGCCGGACGTTTGCCTTTTCGGCAAGAGGCTCTGCCGCGGCCGAGCGCCATGAGATGTTGCGTCTCTGGGAAAGCACAGATCCCCACTGCTGTTGTGCCTGTAGATAGGGCGCCAAGGCACCGTGAAGAGCAGCAAGAGCTTTCAGGGCTGGGCCCTTCCTTGTGGGAGAAGGAGCCGGACGTTTGCCTTTTCGGCAAGAGGCTCTGCCGCGGCCGAGCGCCATGAGATGTTGCGTCTCTGGGAAAGCACAGATCCCCACTGCTCTTGTGCCTGTAGATAGGGTGCCAAGGCACCGTGAAGAGCAGCAAGAGCTTTCAGGGCTGGGCCCTTCCTTGTGGGAGAAGGAGCCGGACGTTTGCCTTTTCGGCACGAGGCTCTGGCGCGGCCGAGCGCCATGAGATGTTGCGTGTCTGGGAAAGCACAGATCCCCACTGCTATTGTGCCTGTAGATAGGGCGCCAAGGGTAGGTGAAGAGCAGCAAGAGCTTTCAGGACTGGGCCATTCCTTGTGGGAGAAGGAGCCGGACGTTTGCCTTTTCGGCAAGAGGCTCTGCCGCGGCCGAGCGCCATGAGATGTTGCGTGTCTGGGAAAGCACAGATCCCCACTGCTGTTGTGCCTGTAGATAGGGCGCCAAGGCACCGTGAAGAGCAGCAAGAGCTTTCAGGGCTGGGCCCTTCCTTGTGGGAGAAGGAGCCGGACGTTTGCCTTTTCGGCAAGAGGCTGTGCCGCGGCCGAGCGCCATGAGATGTTGCGTCTCTGGGAAAGCACAGATCCCCACTGCTGTTGTGCCTGTAGATAGGGCGCCAAGGCACCGTGAAGAGCAGCAAGAGCTTTCAGGGCTGGGCCCTTCCTTCTGGGAGAAGGAGCCGGACGTTTGCCTTTTCGGCAAGAGGCTCTGGCGCGGCCGAGCGCCATGAGATGTTGCGTCTCTGGGAAAGCACAGATCCCCACTGCTGTTGTGCCTGTAGGTAGGGCGCCAAGGCACCGTGAAGAGCAGCAAGAGCTTTCAGGGCTGGGCCCTTCCTTGTGGGAGAAGGAGCCGGACGTTTGCCTTTTCGGCAAGAGGCTCGCTGCGGCCGAGCGCCATGAGATGTTGAGTCTCTGGGAAAGCACAGATCCCCACTGCTGTTGTGCCTGTAGATAGGGCGCCAAGGCACCGTGAAGAGCAGCAAGAGCTTTCAGGGCTGGGCCCTTCCTTGTGGGAGAAGGAGCCGGACGTTTGCCTTTTCGGCAAGAGGCTCTGCCGCGGCCGAGCGCCATGAGATGTTGCGTCTCTGGGAAAGCACAGATCCCCACTGCTGTTGTGCCTGTAGATAGGGCGCCAAGGCACCGTGAAGAGCAGCAAGAGCTTTCAGGGCTGGGCCCTTCCTTGTGGGAGAAGGAGCTGGACTTTTGCCTTTTCGGCAAGAGGCTCTGCCGCGGCCGAGCGCCATGAGATGTTGCGTCTCTGGGAAAGCACAGATCCCCACTGCTGTTGTGCCTGTAGATTGGGCGCCAAGGCACCGTGAAGAGCAGCAAGAGCTTTCAGGGCTGGGCCCTTCCTTGTGGGAGAAGGAGCCGGACGTTTGCCTTTTCGGCAAGAGGCTCTGCCGCGGCCGAGCGCCATGAGATGTTGCGTCTCTGGGAAAGCACAGATCCCCACTGCTCTTGTGCCTGTAGATAGGGCGCCAAGGCACCGTGAAGAGCAGCACGAGCTTTCAGGGCTGGGCCCTTCCTTGTGGGAGAAGGAGCCGGACGTTTGCCTTTTCGGCAAGAGGCTCTGCCGCGGCCGAGCGCCATGAGATGTTGCGTCTCTGGGAAAGCACAGATCCCCACTGCTGTTGTGCCTGTAGATAGGGCGCCAAGGCACCGTGAAGAGCAGCAAGAGCTTTCAGGGCTGGGCCCTTCCTTGTGGGAGAAGGAGCCGGACGTTTGCCTTTTCGGCAAGAGGCTCTGCCGCGGCCGAGCGCCATGAGATGTTGCGTCTCTGGGAAAGCACAGATCCCCACTGCTGTTGTGCCTGTAGATAGGGCGCCAAGGCACCGTGAAGAGCAGCAAGAGCTTTCAGGGCTGGGCCCTTCCTTGTGGGAGAAGGAGCCGGACGTTTGCCTTTCGGCAAGAGGCTGTGCCGCGGCCGAGCGCCATGAGATGTTGCGTCTCTGGGAAAGCACAGATCCCCACTGCTGTTGTGCCTGTAGATAGGGCGCCAAGGCACCGTGAAGAGCAGCAAGAGCTTTCAGGGCTGGGCCCTTCCTTGTGGGAGAAGGAGCCGGACGTTTGCCTTTTCGGCAAGAGGCTCTGCCGCGGCCGAGCGCCATGAGATGTTGCGTCTCTGGGAAAGCACAGATCCCCACTGCTGTTGTGCCTGTAGATAGGGCGCCAAGGCACCGTGAAGAGCAGCAAGAGCTTTCAGGGCTGGGCCCCTTCCTTGTGGGAGAAGGAGCCGGACTTTTGCCTTTTCGGCAAGAGGCTCTGCCGCGGCCGAGCGCCATGAGATGTTGCGTCTCTGGGAAAGCACAGATCCCCACTGCTGTTGTGCCTGTAGATAGGGCGCCAAGGCACCGTGAAGAGCAGCAAGAGCTTTCAGGGCTGGGCCCTTCCTTGTGGGAGAAGGAGCCGGACGTTTGCCTTTTCGGCAAGAGGCTCTGCCGCGGCCGAGCGCCATGAGATGTTGCGTCTCTGGGAAAGCACAGATCCCCAGTGCTGTTGTGCCTGTACATAGGGTGCCAAGGCACCGTGAAGAGCAGCAAGAGCATTCAGGGCTGGGCCCTTCCTTGTGGGAGAACGAGCCGGACGTTTGCCTTTTCGGCACGAGGCTCTGGCGCGGCCGAGCGCCATGAGATGTTGCGTGTCTGGGAAAGCACAGATCCCCACTGCTATTGTGCCTGTAGATAGGGCGCCAAGGGTAGGTGAAGAGCAGCAAGAGCTTTCAGGACTGGGCCATTCCTTGTGGGAGAAGGAGCCGGACGTTTGCCTTTTCGGCAAGAGGCTCTGCCGCGGCCGAGCGCCATGAGATGTTGCGTCTCTGGGAAAGCACAGATCCCCACTGCTGTTGTGCCTGTAGATAGGGCGCCAAGGCACCGTGAAGAGCAGCAAGAGCTTTCAGGGCTGGGCCCTTCCTTGTGGGAGAAGGAGCCGGACGTTTGCCTTGTCGGCAAGAGGCTCTGCCGCGGCCGAGCGCCATGAGATGTTGCGTCTCTGGGAAAGCACAGATCCCCACTGCTGTTGTGCCTGTAGATAGGGCGCCAAGGCACCGTGAAGAGCAGCAAGAGCTTTCAGGGCTGGGCCCTTCCTTCTGGGAGAAGGAGCCGGACGTTTGCCTTTTCGGCAAGAGGCTCTGCCGCGGCCGAGCGCCATGAGATGTTGCGTCTCTGGGAAAGCACAGATCCCCAGTGCTGTTGTGCCTGTAGATAGGGCGCCAAGGCACCGTGAAGAGCAGCAAGAGCTTTCAGGGCTGGGCCCTTCCTTGTGGGAGAAGGAGCTGGACTTTTGCCTTTTCGGCAAGAGGCTCTGCCGCGGCCGAGCGCCATGAGATGTTGCGTCTCTGGGAAAGCACAGATCCCCACTGCTGTTGTGCCTGTAGATTGGGCGCCAAGGCACCGTGAAGAGCAGCAAGAGCTTTCAGGGCTGGGCCCTTCCTTGTGGGAGAAGGAGCCGGACGTTTGCCTTTTCGGCAAGAGGCTCTGCCGCGGCCGAGCGCCATGAGATGTTGCGTCTCTGGGAAAGCACAGATCCCCACTGCTGTTGTGCCTGTAGATAGGGCGCCAAGGCACCGTGAAGAGCAGCAAGAGCTTTCAGGGCTGGGCCCTTCCTTGTGGGAGAAGGAGCCGGACGTTTGCCTTTTCGGCAAGAGGCTCTGCCGCGGCCGAGCGCCATGAGATGTTGCGTCTCTGGGAAAGCACAGATCCCCAGTGCTGTTGTGCCTGTAGATAGGGTGCCAAGGCACCGTGAAGAGCAGCAAGAGCTTTCAGGGCTGGGCCCTTCCTTGTGGGAGAAGGAGCCGGACGTTTGCCTTTTCGGCACGAGGCTCTGGCGCGGCCGAGCGCCATGAGATGTTGCGTGTCTGGGAAAGCACAGATCCCCACTGCTATTGTGCCTGTAGATAGGGCGACAAGGGTAGGTGAAGAGCAGCAAGAGCTTTCAGGACTGGGCCATTCCTTGTGGGAGAAGGAGCCGGACGTTTGCCTTTTCGGCAAGAGGCTCTGCCGCGGCCGAGCGCCATGAGATGTTGCGTGTCTGGGAAAGCACAGATCCCCACTGCTGTTGTGCCTGTAGATAGGGCGCCAAGGCACCGTGAAGAGCAGCAAGAGCTTTCAGGGCTGGGCCCTTCCTTGTGGGAGAAGGAGCCGGACGTTTGCCTTTTCGGCAAGAGGCTGTGCCGCGGCCGAGCGCCATGAGATGTTGCGTCTCTGGGAAAGCACAGATCCCCACTGCTGTTATGCCTGTAGATAGGGTGCCAAGGCACCGTGAAGAGCAGCAAGAGCTTTCAGGGCTGGGCCCTTCCTTCTGGGAGAAGGAGCCGGACGTTTGCCTTTTCGGCAAGAGGCTCTGCCGCGGCCGAGCGCCATGAGATGTTGCGTCTCTGGGAAAGCACAGATCCCCACTGCTGTGGTGCCTGTAGGTAGGGCGCCAAGGGTAGGTGAAGAGCAGCAAGAGCTTTCAGGGCTGGGCCCTTCCTTGTGGGAGAAGGAGCCGGACGTTTGCCTTTTCGGCAAGAGGCTCTGCCGCGGCCGAGCGCCATGAGATGTTGCGTCTCTGGGAAAGCACAGATCCCCACTGCTGTTGTGCCTGTAGGTAGGGCGCCAAGGCACCGTGAAGAGCAGCAAGAGCTTTCAGGGCTGGGCCCTTCCTTGTGGGAGAAGGAGCCGGACGTTTGCCTTTTCGGCAAGAGGCTCGCTGCGGCCGAGCGCCATGAGATGTTGAGTCTCTGGGAAAGCACAGATCCCCACTGCTGTTGTGCCTGTAGATAGGGCGCCAAGGCACCGTGAAGAGCAGCAAGAGCTTTCAGGGCTGGGCCCTTCCTTGTGGGAGAAGGAGCCGGACGTTTGCCTTTTCGGCAAGAGGCTGTGCCGCGGCCGAGCGCCATGAGATGTTGCGTCTCTGGGAAAGCACAGATCCCCACTGCTGTTGTGCCTGTAGATAGGGCGCCAAGGCACCGTGAAGAGCAGCAAGAGCTTTCAGGGCTGGGCCCTTCCTTGTGGGAGAAGGAGCTGGACTTTTGCCTTTTCGGCAAGAGGCTCTGCCGCGGCCGAGCGCCATGAGATGTTGCGTCTCTGGGAAAGCACAGATCCCCACTGCTGTTGTGCCTGTAGATTGGGCGCCAAGGCACCGTGAAGAGCAGCAAGAGCTTTCAGGGCTGGGCCCTTCCTTGTGGGAGAAGGAGCCGGACGTTTGCCTTTTCGGCAAGAGGCTCTGCCGCAGCCGAGCGCCATGAGATGTTGCGTCTCTGGGAAAGCACAGATCCCCACTGCTGTTGTGCCTGTAGATAGGGCGCCAAGGCACCGTGAAGAGCAGCAAGAGCTTTCAGGGCTGGGCCCTTCCTTGTGGGAGAAGGAGCCGGACGTTTGCCTTTTCGGCAAGAGGCTCTGCCGCGGCCGAGCGCCATGAGATGTTGCGTCTCTGGGAAAGCACAGATCCCCACTGCTGTTGTGCCTGTAGATAGGGCGCCAAGGGTAGGTGAAGAGAAGCAAGAGCTTTCAGGGCTGGGCCCTTCCTTGTGGGAGAAGGAGCCGGACGTTTGCCTTTTCGGCAAGAGGCTCTGCCGCGGCCGAGCGCCATGAGATGTTGCGTGTCTGGGAAAGCACAGATCCCCAGTGCTGTTGTGCCTGTAGATAGGGCGCCAAGGCACCGTGAACAGCAGCAAGAGCTTTCAGGGCTGGGCCCTTCCTTGTGGGAGAAGGAGCCGGACGTTTGCCTTTCGGCAAGAGGCTGTGCCGCGGCCGAGCGCCATGAGATGTTGCGTCTCTGGGAAAGCACAGATCCCCACTACTGTTGTGCCTGTAGATAGGGCGCCAAGGCACCGTGAAGAGCAGCAAGAGCTTTCAGGGCTGGGCCCTTCCTTGTGGGAGAAGGAGCCGGACGTTTGCCTTTTCGGCAAGAGGCTCTGCCGCGGCCGAGCGCCATGAGATGTTGCGTCTCTGGGAAAGCACAGATCCCCACTGCTGTTGTGCCTGTAGATAGGGCGCCAAGGCACCGTGAAGAGCAGCAAGAGCTTTCAGGGCTGGGCCCTTCCTTGTGGGAGAAGGAGCCGGACTTTTGCCTTTTCGGCAAGAGGCTCTGCCGCGGCCGAGCGCCATGAGATGTTGCGTCTCTGGGAAAGCACAGATCCCCACTGCTGTTGTGCCTGTAGATAGGGCGCCAAGGCACCGTGAAGAGCAGCAAGAGCTTTCAGGGCTGGGCCCTTCCTTGTGGGAGAAGGAGCCGGACGTTTGCCTTTTCGGCAAGAGGCTCTGCCGCGGCCGAGCGCCATGAGATGTTGCGTCTCTGGGAAAGCACAGATCCCCAGTGCTGTTGTGCCTGTAGATAGGGTGCCAAGGCACCGTGAAGAGCAGCAAGAGCTTTCAGGGCTGGGCCCTTCCTTGTGGGAGAAGGAGCCGGACGTTTGCCTTTTCGGCACGAGGCTCTGGCGCGGCCGAGCGCCATGAGATGTTGCGTGTCTGGGAAAGCACAGATCCCCACTGCTATTGTGCCTGTAGATAGGGCGCCAAGGGTAGGTGAAGAGCAGCAAGAGCTTTCAGGACTGGGCCATTCCTTGTGGGAGAAGGAGCCGGACGTTTGCCTTTTCGGCAAGAGGCTCTGCCGCGGCCGAGCGCCATGAGATGTTGCGTGTCTGGGAAAGCACAGATCCCCACTGCTGTTGTGCCTGTAGATAGGGCGCCAAGGCACCGTGAAGAGCAGCAAGAGCTTTCAGGGCTGGGCCCTTCCTTGTGGGAGAAGGAGCCGGACGTTTGCCTTTTCGGCAAGAGGCTGTGCCGCGGCCGAGCGCCATGAGATGTTGCGTCTCTGGGAAAGCACAGATCCCCACTGCTGTTGTGCCTGTAGATAGGGCGCCAAGGCACCGTGAAGAGCAGCAAGAGCTTTCAGGGCTGGGCCCTTCCTTCTGGGAGAAGGAGCCGGATGTTTGCCTTTTCGGCAAGAGGCTCTGCCGCGGCCGAGCGCCATGAGATGTTGCGTCTCTGGGAAAGCACAGATCCCCAGTGCTGTTGTGCCTGTAGATAGGGCGCCAAGGCACCGTGAAGAGCAGCAAGAGCTTTCAGGGCTGGGCCCTTCCTTGTGGGAGAAGGAGCTGGACTTTTGCCTTTTCGGCAAGAGGCTCTGCCGCGGCCGAGCGCCATGAGATGTTGCGTCTCTGGGAAAGCACAGATCCCCACTGCTGTTGTGCCTGTAGATTGGGCGCCAAGGCACCGTGAAGAGCAGCAAGAGCTTTCAGGGCTGGGCCCTTCCTTGTGGGAGAAGGAGCCGGACGTTTGCCTTTTCGGCAAGAGGCTCTGCCGCGGCCGAGCGCCATGAGATGTTGCGTCTCTGGGAAAGCACAGATCCCCACTGCTGTTGTGCCTGTAGATAGGGCGCCAAGGCACCGTGAAGAGCAGCAAGAGCTTTCAGGGCTGGGCCCTTCCTTGTGGGAGAAGGAGCCGGACGTTTGCCTTTTCGGCACGAGGCTCTGCCGCGGCCGAGCGCCATGAGATGTTGCGTCTCTGGGAAAGCACAGATCCCCACTGCTGTTGTGCCTGTAGATAGGGCGCCAAGGGTAGGTGAAGAGCAGCACGAGCTTTCAGGGCTGGGCCCTTCCTTGTGGGAGAAGGAGCCGGACGTTTGCCTTTTCGGCAAGAGGCTCTGCCGCGGCCGAGCGCCATGAGATGTTGCGTGTCTGGGAAAGCACAGATCCCCACTGCTGTTGTGCCTGTAGATAGGGCGCCAAGGCACCGTGAAGAGCAGCAAGAGCTTTCAGGGCTGGGCCCTTCCTTGTGGGAGAAGGAGCCGGACGTTTGCCTTTCGGCAAGAGGCTGTGCCGCGGCCGAGCGCCATGAGATGTTGCGTCTCTGGGAAAGCACAGATCCCCACTGCTGTTGTGCCTGTAGATAGGGCGCCAAGGCACCGTGAAGAGCAGCAAGAGCTTTCAGGGCTGGGCCCTTCCTTGTGGGAGAAGGAGCCGGACGTTTGCCTTTTCGGCAAGAGGCTCTGCCGCGGCCGAGCGCCATGAGATGTTGCGTCTCTGGGAAAGCACAGATCCCCACTGCTGTTGTGCCTGTAGATAGGGCGCCAAGGCACCGTGAAGAGCAGCAAGAGCTTTCAGGGCTGGGCCCTTCCTTGTGGGAGAAGGAGCCGGACTTTTGCCTTTTCGGCAAGAGGCTCTGCCGCGGCCGAGCGCCATGAGATGTTGCGTCTCTGGGAAAGCACAGATCCCCACTGCTGTTGTGCCTGTAGATAGGGCGCCAAGGCACCGTGAAGAGCAGCAAGAGCTTTCAGGGCTGGGCCCTTCCTTGTGGGAGAAGGAGCCGGACGTTTGCCTTTTCGGCAAGAGGCTCTGCCGCGGCCGAGCGCCATGAGATGTTGCGTCTCTGGGAAAGCACAGATCCCCAGTGCTGTTGTGCCTGTAGATAGGGTGCCAAGGCACCGTGAAGAGCAGCAAGAGCTTTCAGGGCTGGGCCCTTCCTTGTGGGAGAAGGAGCCGGACGTTTGCCTTTTCGGCAAGAGGCTCTGGCGCGGCCGAGCGCCATGAGATGTTGCGTGTCTGGGAAAGCACAGATCCCCACTGCTATTGTGCCTGTAGATAGGGCGCCAAGGGTAGGTGAAGAGCAGCAAGAGCTTTCAGGACTGGGCCATTCCTTGTGGGAGAAGGAGCCGGACGTTTGCCTTTTCGGCAAGAGGCTCTGCCGCGGCCGAGCGCCATGAGATGTTGCGTGTCTGGGAAAGCACAGATCCCCACTGCTGTTGTGCCTGTAGATAGGGCGCCAAGGCACCGTGAAGAGCAGCAAGAGCTTTCAGGGCTGGGCCCTTCCTTGTGGGAGAAGGAGCCGGACGTTTGCCTTTTCGGCAAGAGGCTCTGCCGCGGCCGAGCGCCATGAGATGTTGCGTCTCTGGGAAAGCACAGATCCCCACTGCTGTTGTGCCTGTAGATAGGGCGCCAAGGCACCGTGAAGAGCAGCAAGAGCTTTCAGGGCTGGGCCCTTCCTTCTGGGAGAAGGAGCCGGACGTTTGCCTTTTCGGCAAGAGGCTCTGCCGCGGCCGAGCGCCATGAGATGTTGCGTGTCTGGGAAAGCACAGATCCCCAGTGCTGTTGTGCCTGTAGATAGGGCGCCAAGGCACCGTGAAGAGCAGCAAGAGCTTTCAGGGCTGGGCCCTTCCTTGTGGGAGAAGGAGCTGGACTTTTGCCTTTTCGGCAAGAGGCTCTGCCGCGGCCGAGCGCCATGAGATGTTGCGTCTCTGGGAAAGCACAGATCCCCACTGCTGTTGTGCCTGTAGATTGGGCGCCAAGGCACCGTGAAGAGCAGCAAGAGCTTTCAGGGCTGGGCCCTTCCTTGTGGGAGAAGGAGCCGGACGTTTGCCTTTTCGGCAAGAGGCTCTGGCGCGGCCGAGAGCCATGAGATGTTGCGTCTCTGGGAAAGCACAGATCCCCACTGCTGTTGTGCCTGTAGATAGGGTGCCAAGGCACCGTGAAGAGCAGCAAGAGCTTTCAGGGCTGGGCCCTTCCTTGTGGGAGAAGGAGCCGGACGTTTGCCTTTTCGGCACGAGGCTCTGCCGCGGCCGAGCGCCATGAGATGTTGCGTCTCTGGGAAAGCACAGATCCCCACTGCTGTTGTGCCTGTAGATAGGGCGCCAAGGGTAGGTGAAGAGCAGCACGAGCTTTCAGGGCTGGGCCCTTCCTTGTGGGAGAAGGAGCCGGACGTTTGCCTTTTCGGCAAGAGGCTCTGCCGCGGCCGAGCGCCATGAGATGTTGCGTGTCTGGGAAAGCACAGATCCCCAGTGCTGTTGTGCCTGTAGATAGGGCGCCAAGGCACCGTGAAGAGCAGCAAGAGCTTTCAGGGCTGAGCCCTTCCTTCTGGGAGAAGGAGCCGGACGTTTGCCTTTTCGGCAAGACGCTCTGCCGCGGCCGAGCGCCATGAGATGTTGCGTCTCTGGGAAAGCACAGATCCCCACTGCTGTTGTGCCTGTAGATAGGGCGCCAAGGCACCGTGAAGAGCAGCAAGAGCTTTCAGGGCTGGGCCCTTCCTTGTGGGAGAAGGAGCCGGACGTTTGCCTTTCGGCAAGAGGCTGTGCCGCGGCCGAGCGCCATGAGATGTTGCGTCTCTGGGAAAGCACAGATCCCCAGTGCTGTTGTGCCTGTAGATAGGGCGCCAAGGCACCGTGAAGAGCAGCAAGAGCTTTCAGGGCTGGGCCCTTCCTTGTGGGAGAAGGAGCCGGACGTTTGCCTTTTCGGCAAGAGGCTGTGCCGCGGCCGAGCGCCATGAGATGTTGCGTCTCTGGGAAAGCACAGATCCCCACTGCTGTTGTGCCTGTAGATAGGGCGCCAAGGCACCGTGAAGAGCAGCAAGAGCTTTCAGGGCTGGGCCCTTCCTTGTGGGAGAAGGAGCCGGACGTTTGCCTTTTCGGCAAGAGGCTCTGCCGCGGCCGAGCGCCATGAGATGTTGCGTCTCTGGGAAAGCACAGATCCCCACTGCTGTTGTGCCTGTAGATAGGGCGCCAAGGCACCGTGAAGAGCAGCAAGAGCTTTCAGGGCTGGGCCCTTCCTTGTGGGAGAAGGAGCCGGACGTTTGCCTTTTCGGCAAGAGGCTCTGCCGCGGCCGAGCGCCATGAGATGTTGCGTCTCTGGGAAAGCACAGATCCCCACTGCTGTTGTGCCTGTAGATAGGGCGCCAAGGCACCGTGAAGAGCAGCAAGAGCTTTCAGGGCTGGGCCCTTCCTTGTGGGAGAAGGAGCCGGACGTTTGCCTTTTCGGCAAGAGGCTCTGCCGCGGCCGAGCGCCATGAGATGTTGCGTCTCTGGGAAAGCACAGATCCCCAGTGCTGTTGTGCCTGTAGATAGGGTGCCAAGGCACCGTGAAGAGCAGCAAGAGCTTTCAGGGCTGGGCCCTTCCTTGTGGGAGAAGGAGCCGGACGTTTGCCTTTTCGGCACGAGGCTCTGGCGCGGCCGAGCGCCATGAGATGTTGCGTGTCTGGGAAAGCACAGATCCCCACTGCTATTGTGCCTGTAGATAGGGCGCCAAGGGTAGGTGAAGAGCAGCAAGAGCTTTCAGGGCTGGGCCCTTCCTTGTGGGAGAAGGAGCCGGACGTTTGCCTTTTCGGCAAGAGGCTCTGGCGCGGCCGAGCGCCATGAGATGTTGCGTCTCTGGGAAAGCACAGATCCCCACTGCTGTTGTGCCTGTAGGTAGGGCGCCAAGGCACCGTGAAGAGCAGCAAGAGCTTTCAGGGCTGGGCCCTTCCTTGTGGGAGAAGGAGCCGGACGTTTGCCTTTTCGGCAAGAGGCTCGCTGCGGCTGAGCGCCATGAGATGTTGAGTCTCTGGGAAAGCACAGATCCCCACTGCTGTTGTGCCTGTAGATAGGGCGCCAAGGCACCGTGAAGAGCAGCAAGAGCTTTCAGGGCTGGGCCCTTCCTTGTGGGAGAAGGAGCCGGACGTTTGCCTTTTCGGCAAGAGGCTCTGGCGCGGCCGAGCGCCATGAGATGTTGCGTCTCTGGGAAAGCACAGATCCCCACTGCTGTTGTGCCTGTAGATTGGGCGCCAAGGCACCGTGAAGAGCAGCAAGAGCTTTCAGGGCTGGGCCCTTCCTTGTGGGAGAAGGAGCCGGACGTTTGCCTTTTCGGCAAGAGGCTCTGCCGCGGCCGAGCGCCATGAGATGTTGCGTCTCTGGGAAAGCACAGATCCCCACTGCTGTTGTGCCTGTAGATAGGGCGCCAAGGCACCGTGAAGAGCAGCAAGAGCTTTCAGGGCTGGGCCCTTCCTTGTGGGAGAAGGAGCCGGACGTTTGCCTTTTCGGCAAGAGGCTCTGCCGCGGCCGAGCGCCATGAGATGTTGCGTCTCTGGGAAAGCACAGATCCCCACTGCTGTTGTGCCTGTAGATAGGGCGCCAAGGCACCGTGAAGAGCAGCAAGAGCTTTCAGGGCTGGGCCCTTCCTTGTGGGAGAAGGAGCCGGACGTTTGCCTTTTCGGCAAGAGGCTCTGCCGCGGCCGAGCGCCATGAGATGTTGCGTCTCTGGGAAAGCACAGATCCCCACTGCTGTTGTGCCTGTAGATAGGGCGCCAAGGGTAGGTGAAGAGCAGCAAGAGCTTTCAGGGCTGGGCCCTTCCTTGTGGGAGAAGGAGCCGGACGTTTGCCTTTTCGGCAAGAGGCTCTGCCGCGGCCGAGCGCCATGAGATGTTGCGTGTCTGGGAAAGCACAGATCCCCACTGCTGTTGTGCCTGTAGATAGGGCGCCAAGGCACCGTGAAGAGCAGCAAGAGCTTTCAGGGCTGAGCCCTTCCTTGTGGGAGAAGGAGCCGGACGTTTGCCTTTTCGGCAAGACGCTCTGCCGCGGCCGAGCGCCATGAGATGTTGCGTCTCTGGGAAAGCACAGATCCCCACTGCTGTTGTGCCTGTAGATAGGGCGCCAAGGCACCGTGAAGAGCAGCAAGAGCTTTCAGGGCTGGGCCCTTCCTTGTGGGAGAAGGAGCCGGACGTTTGCCTTTTCGGCAAGAGGCTGTGCCGCGGCCGAGCGCCATGAGATGTTGCGTCTCTGGGAAAGCACAGATCCCCACTGCTGTTGTGCCTGTAGATAGGGCGCCAAGGCACCGTGAAGAGCAGCAAGAGCTTTCAGGGCTGGGCCCTTCCTTGTGGGAGAAGGAGCCGGACGTTTGCCTTTTCGGCAAGAGGCTGTGCCGCGGCCGAGCGCCATGAGATGTTGCGTCTCTGGGAAAGCACAGATCCCCACTGCTGTTGTGCCTGTAGATAGGGCGCCAAGGCACCGTGAAGAGCAGCAAGAGCTTTCAGGGCTGGGCCCTTCCTTGTGGGAGAAGGAGCCGGACTTTTGCCTTTTCGGCAAGAGGCTCTGCCGCGGCCGAGCGCCATGAGATGTTGCGTCTCTGGGAAAGCACAGATCCCAACTGCTGTTGTGCCTGTAGATAGGGCGCCAAGGCACCGTGAAGAGCAGCAAGAGCTTTCAGGGCTGGGCCCTTCCTTGTGGGAGAAGGAGCCGGACGTTTGCCTTTTCGGCACGAGGCTCTGGCGCGGCCGAGCGCCATGAGATGTTGCGTGTCTGGGAAAGCACAGATCCCCACTGCTATTGTGCCTGTAGATAGGGCGCCAAGGGTAGGTGAAGAGCAGCAAGAGCTTTCAGGACTGGGCCCTTCCTTGTGGGAGAAGGAGCCGGACGTTTGCCTTTTCGGCAAGAGGCTCTGCCGCGGCCGAGCGCCATGAGATGTTGCGTCTCTGGGAAAGCACAGATCCCCACTGCTGTTGTGCCTGTAGATAGGGCGCCAAGGCACCGTGAAGAGCAGCAAGAGCTTTCAGGGCTGGGCCCTTCCTTGTGGGAGAAGGAGCCGGACGTTTGCCTTTTCGGCAAGAGGCTGTGCCGCGGCCGAGCGCCATGAGATGTTGCGTCTCTGGGAAAGCAGAGATCCCCACTGCTGTTGTGCCTGTAGATAGGGCGCCAAGGCACCGTGAAGAGCAGCAAGAGCTTTCAGGGCTGGGCCCTTCCTTGTGGGAGAAGGAGCCGGACGTTTGCCTTTTCGGCAAGAGGCTCTGCCGCGGCCGAGCGCCATGAGATGTTGCGTCTCTGGGAAAGCACAGATCCCCACTGCTGTTGTGCCTGTAGGTAGGGCGCCAAGGCACCGTGAAGAGCAGCAAGAGCTTTCAGGGCTGGGCCCTTCCTTGTGGGAGAAGGAGCCGGACGTTTGCCTTTTCGGCAAGAGGCTCTGGCGCGGCCGAGCGCCATGAGATGTTGCGTCTCTGGGAAAGCACAGATCCCCACTGCTGTTGTGCCTGTAGGTAGGGCGCCAAGGCACCGTGAAGAGCAGCAAGAGCTTTCAGGGCTGGGCCCTTCCTTGTGGGAGAAGGAGCCGGACGTTTGCCTTTTCGGCAAGAGGCTCTGCCGCGGCCGAGTGCCATGAGATGTTGCGTCTCTGGGAAAGCACAGATCCCCACTGCTGTGGTGCCTGTAGGTAGGGCGCCAAGGGTAGGTGAAGAGCAGCAAGAGCTTTCAGGGCTGGGCCCTTCCTTGTGGGAGAAGGAGCCGGACGTTTGCCTTTTCGGCAAGAGGCTCGCTGCGGCCGAGCGCCATGAGATGTTGCGTCTCTGGGAAAGCACAGATCCCCACTGCTGTTGTGCCTGTAGATAGGGCGCCAAGGCACCGTGAAGAGCAGCAAGAGCTTTCAGGGCTGGGCCCTTCCTTGTGGGAGAAGGAGCCGGACGTTTGCCTTTTGGGCAAGAGGCTCTGCCGCGGCCGAGCGCCATGAGATGTTGCGTCTCTGGGAAAGCACAGATCCCCACTGCTGTTGTGCCTGTAGATAGGGCGCCAAGGGTAGGTGAAGAGCAGCAAGAGCTTTCAGGGCTGGGCCCTTCCTTGTGGGAGAAGGAGCTGGACTTTTGCCTTTTCGGCAAGAGGCTCTGCCGCGGCCGAGCGCCATGAGATGTTGCGTCTCTGGGAAAGCACAGATCCCCACTGCTCTTGTGCCTGTAGATAGGGCGCCAAGGCACCGTGAAGAGCAGCAAGAGCTTTCAGGGCTGGGCCCTTCCTTGTGGGAGAAGGAGCCGGACGTTTGCCTTTTCGGCAAGAGGCTCTGCCGCGGCCGAGCGCCATGAGATGTTGCGTCTCTGGGAAAGCACAGATCCCCACTGCTGTTGTGCCTGTAGATAGGGCGCCAAGGCACCGTGAAGAGCAGCAAGAGCTTTCAGGGCTGGGCCCTTCCTTGTGGGAGAAGGAGCCGGACGTTTGCCTTTTCGGCAAGAGGCTCTGCCGCGGCCGAGCGCCATGAGATGTTGCGTCTCTGGGAAAGCACAGATCCCCACTGCTGTTGTGCCTGTAGATAGGGCGCCAAGGGTAGGTGAAGAGCAGCAAGAGCTTTCAGGGCTGGGCCCTTCCTTGTGGGAGAAGGAGCCGGACGTTTGCCTTTTCGGCAAGAGGCTCTGCCGCGGCCGAGCGCCATGAGATGTTGCGTCTCTGGGAAAGCACAGATCCCCACTGCTGTTGTGCCTGTAGATAGGGCGCCAAGGCACCGTGAAGAGCAGCAAGAGCTTTCAGGGCTGAGCCCTTCCTTGTGGGAGAAGGAGCCGGACGTTTGCCTTTTCGGCAAGACGCTCTGCCGCGGCCGAGCGCCATGAGATGTTGCGTCTCTGGGAAAGCACAGATCCCCACTGCTGTTGTGCCTGTAGATAGGGCGCCAAGGCACCGTGAAGAGCAGCAAGAGCTTTCAGGGCTGGGCCCTTCCTTGTGGGAGAAGGAGCCGGACGTTTGCCTTTCGGCAAGAGGCTTGCTGCGGCCGAGCGCCATGAGATGTTGCGTCTCTGGGAAAGCACAGATCCCCAGTGCTGTTGTGCCTGTAGATAGGGCGCCAAGGCACCATGAAGAGCAGCAAGAGCTTTCAGGGCTGGGCCCTTCCTTGTGGGAGAAGGAGCCGGACGTTTGCCTTTTCGGCATGAGGCTCTGCCGCGGCCGAGCGCCATGAGATGTTGCGTCTCTGGGAAAGCACAGATCCCCACTGCTGTTGTGCCTGTAGATAGGGCGCCAAGGGTAGGTGAAGAGCAGCAAGAGCTTTCAGGGCTGGGCCCTTCCTTGTGGGAGAAGGAGCCGGACGTTTGCCTTTTCGGCAAGAGGCTCTGCCGCGGCCGAGCGCCATGAGATGTTGCGTCTCTGGGAAAGCACAGATCCCCACTGCTGTGGTGCCTGTAGGTAGGGCGCCAAGGGTAGGTGAAGAGCAGCAAGAGCTTTCAGGGCTGGGCCCTTCCTTGTGGGAGAAGGAGCCGGACGTTTGCCTTTTCGGCAAGAGGCTCTGCCGCGGCCGAGCGCCATGAGATGTTGCGTCTCTGGGAAAGCACAGATCCCCACTGCTGTTGTGCCTGTAGGTAGGGCGCCAAGGCACCGTGAAGAGCAGCAAGAGCTTTCAGGGCTGGGCCCTTCCTTGTGGGAGAAGGAGCCGGACGTTTGCCTTTTCGGCAAGAGGCTCGCTGCGGCCGAGCGCCATGAGATGTTGCGTCTCTGGGAAAGCACAGATCCCCACTGCTGTTGTGCCTGTAGATAGGGTGCCAAGGCACCGTGAAGAGCAGCAAGAGCTTTCAGGGCTGGGCCCTTCCTTGTGGGAGAAGGAGCCGGACGTTTGCCTTTTTGGCAAGAGGCTCTGCCGCGGCCGAGCGCCATGAGATGTTGCGTCTCTGGGAAAGCACAGATCCCCACTGCTGTTGTGCCTGTAGATAGGGCGCCAAGGCACCGTGAAGAGCAGCAAGAGCTTTCAGGGCTGGGCCCTTCCTTGTGGGAGAAGGAGCTGGACTTTTGCCTTTTCGGCAAGAGGCTCTGCCGCGGCCGAGCGCCATGAGATGTTGCGTCTCTGGGAAAGCACAGATCCCCACTGCTGTTGTGCCTGTAGATTGGGCGCCAAGGCACCGTGAAGAGCAGCAAGAGCTTTCAGGGCTGGGCCCTTCCTTGTGGGAGAAGGAGCCGGACGTTTGCCTTTTCGGCAAGAGGCTCGCTGCGGCCGAGCGCCATGAGATGTTGAGTCTCTGGGAAAGCACAGATCCCCACTGCTGTTGTGCCTGTAGATAGGGCGCCAAGGCACCGTGAAGAGCAGCAAGAGCTTTCAGGGCTGGGCCCTTCCTTGTGGGAGAAGGAGCCGGACGTTTGCCTTTTCGGCAAGAGGCTCTGGCGCGGCCGAGCGCCATGAGATGTTGCGTCTCTGGGAAAGCACAGATCCCCACTGCTGTTGTGCCTGTAGATAGGGCGCCAAAGCACCGTGAAGAGCAGCAAGAGCTTTCAGGGCTGGGCCCTTCCTTGTGGGAGAAGGAGCTGGACTTTTGCCTTTTAGGCAAGAGGCTCTGCCGCGGCCGAGCGCCATGAGATGTTGCGTCTCTGGGAAAGCACAGATCCCCACTGCTGTTGTGCCTGTAGATTGGGCGCCAAGGCACCGTGAAGAGCAGCAAGAGCTTTCAGGGCTGGGCCCTTCCTTGTGCGAGAAGGAGCCGGACGTTTGCCTTTTGGGCAAGAGGCTCTGCCGCGGCCGAGCGCCATGAGATGTTGCGTCTCTGGGAAAGCACAGATCCCCACTGCTGTTGTGCCTGTAGATAGGGCACCAAGGCACCGTGAAGAGCAGCAAGAGCTTTCAGGGCTGGGCCCTTCCTTGTGGGAGAAGGAGCCGGACGTTTGCCTTTTCGGCAAGAGGCTCTGCCGCGGCCGAGCGCCATGAGATGTTGCGTCTCTGGGAAAGCACAGATCCCCACTGCTGTTGTGCCTGTAGATAGGGCGCCAAGGGTAGGTGAAGAGCAGCAAGAGCTTTCAGGGCTGGGCCCTTCCTTGTGGGAGAAGGAGCCGGACGTTTGCCTTTTCGGCAAGAGGCTCTGCCGCGGCCGAGCGCCATGAGATGTTGCGTGTCTGGGAAAGCACAGATCCCCACTGCTGTTGTGCCTGTAGATAGGGCGCCAAGGCACCGTGAAGAGCAGCAAGAGCTTTCAGGGCTGAGCCCTTCCTTGTGGGAGAAGGAGCCGGACGTTTGCCTTTTCGGCAAGACGCTCTGCCGCGGCCGAGCGCCATGAGATGTTGCGTCTCTGGGAAAGCACAGATCCCCACTGCTGTTGTGCCTGTAGATAGGGCGCCAAGGCACCGTGAAGAGCAGCAAGAGCTTTCAGGGCTGGGCCCTTCCCTCTGGGAGAAGGAGCCGGACGTTTGCCTTTTCGGCAAGAGGCTTGCTGCGGCCGAGCGCCATGAGAAGTTGCGTCTCTGGGAAAGCACAGATCCCCAGTGCTGTTGTGCCTGTAGATAGGGCGCCAAGGCACCATGAAGAGCAGCAAGAGCTTTCAGGGCTGGGCCCTTCCTTGTGGGAGAAGGAGCCGGACGTTTGCCTTTTCGGCATGAGGCTCTGCCGCGGCCGAGCGCCATGAGATGTTGCGTCTCTGGGAAAGCACAGATCCCCACTGCTGTTGTGCCTGTAGATAGGGCGCCAAGGCACCGTGAAGAGCAGCAAGAGCTTTCAGGGCTGGGCCCTTCCTTGTGGGAGAAGGAGCCGGACGTTTGCCTTTTCGGCAAGAGGCTGTGCCGCGGCCGAGCGCCATGAGATGTTGCGTCTCTGGGAAAGCACAGATCCCCACTGCTGTTGTGCCTGTAGATAGGGCGCCAAGGCACCGTGAAGAGCAGCAAGAGCTTTCAGGGCTGGGCCCTTCCTTGTGGGAGAAGGAGCCGGACGTTTGCCTTTTCGGCAAGAGGCTCTGGCGCGGCCGAGCGCCATGAGATGTTGCGTCTCTGGGAAAGCACAGATCCCCACTGCTGTGGTGCCTGTAGGTAGGGCGCCAAGGGTAGGTGAAGAGCAGCAAGAGCTTTCAGGGCTGGGCCCTTCCTTGTGGGAGAAGGAGCCGGACGTTTGCCTTTTTGGCAAGAGGCTCTGCCGCGGCCGAGCGCCATGAGATGTTGCGTGTCTGGGAAAGCACAGATCCCCACTGCTGTTGTGCCTGTAGATTGGGCGCCAAGGCACCGTGAAGAGCAGCAAGAGCTTTCAGGGCTGGGCCCTTCCTTGTGCGAGAAGGAGCCGGACGTTTGCCTTTTGGGCAAGAGGCTCTGCCGCGGCCGAGCGCCATGAGATGTTGCGTCTCTGGGAAAGCACAGATCCCCACTGCTGTTGTGCCTGTAGATAGGGCACCAAGGCACCGTGAAGAGCAGCAAGAGCTTTCAGGGCTGGGCCCTTCCTTGTGGGAGAAGGAGCCGGACGTTTGCCTTTTCGGCAAGAGGCTCTGCCGCGGCCGAGCGCCATGAGATGTTGCGTCTCTGGGAAAGCACAGATCCCCACTGCTGTTGTGCCTGTAGATAGGGCGCCAAGGGTAGGTGAAGAGCAGCAAGAGCTTTCAGGGCTGGGCCCTTCCTTGTGGGAGAAGGAGCCGGACGTTTGCCTTTTCGGCAAGAGGCTCTGCCGCGGCCGAGCGCCATGAGATGTTGCGTGTCTGGGAAAGCACAGATCCCCACTGCTGTTGTGCCTGTAGATAGGGCGCCAAGGCACCGTGAAGAGCAGCAAGAGCTTTCAGGGCTGAGCCCTTCCTTGTGGGAGAAGGAGCCGGACGTTTGCCTTTTCGGCAAGACGCTCTGCCGCGGCCGAGCGCCATGAGATGTTGCGTCTCTGGGAAAGCACAGATCCCCACTGCTGTTGTGCCTGTAGATAGGGCGCCAAGGCACCGTGAAGAGCAGCAAGAGCTTTCAGGGCTGGGCCCTTCCCTCTGGGAGAAGGAGCCGGACGTTTGCCTTTTCGGCAAGAGGCTTGCTGCGGCCGAGCGCCATGAGAAGTTGCGTCTCTGGGAAAGCACAGATCCCCAGTGCTGTTGTGCCTGTAGATAGGGCGCCAAGGCACCATGAAGAGCAGCAAGAGCTTTCAGGGCTGGGCCCTTCCTTGTGGGAGAAGGAGCCGGACGTTTGCCTTTTCGGCATGAGGCTCTGCCGCGGCCGAGCGCCATGAGATGTTGCGTCTCTGGGAAAGCACAGATCCCCACTGCTGTTGTGCCTGTAGATAGGGCGCCAAGGCACCGTGAAGAGCAGCAAGAGCTTTCAGGGCTGGGCCCTTCCTTGTGGGAGAAGGAGCCGGACGTTTGCCTTTTCGGCAAGAGGCTGTGCCGCGGCCGAGCGCCATGAGATGTTGCGTCTCTGGGAAAGCACAGATCCCCACTGCTGTTGTGCCTGTAGATAGGGCGCCAAGGCACCGTGAAGAGCAGCAAGAGCTTTCAGGGCTGGGCCCTTCCTTGTGGGAGAAGGAGCCGGACGTTTGCCTTTTCGGCAAGAGGCTCTGGCGCGGCCGAGCGCCATGAGATGTTGCGTCTCTGGGAAAGCACAGATCCCCACTGCTGTGGTGCCTGTAGGTAGGGCGCCAAGGCACCGTGAAGAGCAGCAAGAGCTTTCAGGGCTGGGCCCTTCCTTGTGGGAGAAGGAGCCGGACGTTTGCCTTTTTGGCAAGAGGCTCTGCCGCGGCCGAGCGCCATGAGATGTTGCGTGTCTGGGAAAGCACAGATCCCCACTGCTGTTGTGCCTGTAGATAGGGCGCCAAGGCACCGTGAAGAGCAGCAAGAGCTTTCAGGGCTGGGCCCTTCCTTGTGGGAGAAGGAGCTGGACTTTTGCCTTTTCGGCAAGAGGCTCTGCCGCGGCCGAGCGCCATGAGATGTTGCGTCTCTGGGAAAGCACAGATCCCCACTGCTGTTGTGCCTGTAGATTGGGCGCCAAGGCACCGTGAAGAGCAGCAAGAGCTTTCAGGGCTGGGCCCTTCCTTGTGGGAGAAGGAGCCGGACGTTTGCCTTTTCGGCAAGAGGCTCTGCCGCGGCCGAGCGCCATGAGATGTTGCGTCTCTGGGAAAGCACAGATCCCCAGTGCTGTTGTGCCTGTAGATAGGGCGCCAAGGCACCGTGAAGAGCAGCAAGAGCTTTCAGGGCTGGGCCCTTCCTTGTGGGAGAAGGAGCTGGACTTTTGCCTTTTCGGCAAGAGGCTCTGCCGCGGCCGAGCGCCATGAGATGTTGCGTCTCTGGGAAAGCACAGATCCCCACTGCTGTTGTGCCTGTAGATTGGGCGCCAAGGCACCGTGAAGAGCAGCAAGAGCTTTCAGGGCTGGGCCCTTCCTTGTGGGAGAAGGAGCCGGACGTTTGCCTTTTCGGCAAGAGGCTATGCCACGGCCGAGCGCCATGAGATGTTGCGTCTCTGGGAAAGCACAGATCCCCACTGCTGTTGTGCCTGTAGATAGGGCGCCAAGGCACCGTGAAGAGCAGCAAGAGCTTTCAGGGCTGGGCCCTTCCTTCTGGGAGAAGGAGCCGGACGTTTGCCTTTTCGGCAAGAGGCTCTGCCGCGGCCGAGCGCCATGAGATGTTGCGTCTCTGGGAAAGCACAGATCCCCACTGCTCTTGTGCCTGTCGATAGGGCGCCAAGGCACCATGAAGAGCAGCAAGAGCTTTCAGGGCTGGGCCCTTCCTTGTGGGAGAAGGAGCCGGACGTTTGCCTTTTCGGCAAGAGGCTCTGGCGCGGCCGAGCGCCATGAGATGTTGCGTCTCTGGGAAAGCACAGATCCCCACTGCTGTTGTGCCTGTAGATAGGGCGCCAAGGCACCGTGAAGAGCAGCAAGAGCTTTCAGGGCTGGGCCCTTCCTTGTGGGAGAAGGAGCCGGACGTTTGCCTTTTCGGCAAGAGGCTCGCTGCGGCCGAGCGCCATGAGATGTTGAGTCTCTGGGAAAGCACAGATCCCCACTGCTGTTGTGCCTGTAGATAGGGCGCCAAGGCACCGTGAAGAGCAGCAAGAGCTTTCAGGGCTGGGCCCTTCCTTGTGGGAGAAGGAGCCGGACGTTTGCCTTTTCGGCAAGAGGCTCTGGCGCGGCCGAGCGCCATGAGATGTTGCGTCTCTGGGAAAGCACAGATCCCCACTGCTGTTGTGCCTGTAGATAGGGCGCCAAAGCACCGTGAAGAGCAGCAAGAGCTTTCAGGGCTGGGCCCTTCCTTGTGGGAGAAGGAGCTGGACTTTTGCCTTTTCGGCAAGAGGCTCTGCCGCGGCCGAGCGCCATGAGATGTTGCGTCTCTGGGAAAGCACAGATCCCCACTGCTGTTGTGCCTGTAGATTGGGCGCCAAGGCACCGTGAAGAGCAGCAAGAGCTTTCAGGGCTGGGCCCTTCCTTGTGCGAGAAGGAGCCGGACGTTTGCCTTTTCGGCAAGAGGCTCTGCCGCGGCTGAGCGCCATGAGATGTTGCGTCTCTGGGAAAGCACAGATCCCCACTGCTGTTGTGCCTGTAGATAGGGCACCAAGGCACCGTGAAGAGCAGCAAGAGCTTTCAGGGCTGGGCCCTTCCTTGTGGGAGAAGGAGCCGGACGTTTGCCTTTTGGGCAAGAGGCTCTGCCGCGGCCGAGCGCCATGAGATGTTGCGTCTCTGGGAAAGCACAGATCCCCACTGCTGTTGTGCCTGTAGATAGGGCGCCAAGGGTAGGTGAAGAGCAGCAAGAGCTTTCAGGGCTGGGCCCTTCCTTGTGGGAGAAGGAGCCGGACGTTTGCCTTTTCGGCAAGAGGCTCTGCCGCGGCCGAGCGCCATGAGATGTTGCGTGTCTGGGAAAGCACAGATCCCCACTGCTGTTGTGCCTGTAGATAGGGCGCCAAGGCACCGTGAAGAGCAGCAAGAGCTTTCAGGGCTGAGCCCTTCCTTGTGGGAGAAGGAGCCGGACGTTTGCCTTTTCGGCAAGACGCTCTGCCGCGGCCGAGCGCCATGAGATGTTGCGTCTCTGGGAAAGCACAGATCCCCACTGCTGTTGTGCCTGTAGATAGGGCGCCAAGGCACCGTGAAGAGCAGCAAGAGCTTTCAGGGCTGGGCCCTTCCCTCTGGGAGAAGGAGCCGGACGTTTGCCTTTTCGGCAAGAGGCTTGCTGCGGCCGAGCGCCATGAGAAGTTGCGTCTCTGGGAAAGCACAGATCCCCAGTGCTGTTGTGCCTGTAGATAGGGCGCCAAGGCACCATGAAGAGCAGCAAGAGCTTTCAGGGCTGGGCCCTTCCTTGTGGGAGAAGGAGCCGGACGTTTGCCTTTTCGGCATGAGGCTCTGCCGCGGCCGAGCGCCATGAGATGTTGCGTCTCTGGGAAAGCACAGATCCCCACTGCTGTTGTGCCTGTAGATAGGGCGCCAAGGCACCGTGAAGAGCAGCAAGAGCTTTCAGGGCTGGGCCCTTCCTTGTGGGAGAAGGAGCCGGACGTTTGCCTTTTCGGCAAGAGGCTGTGCCGCGGCCGAGCGCCATGAGATGTTGCGTCTCTGGGAAAGCACAGATCCCCACTGCTGTTGTGCCTGTAGATAGGGCGCCAAGGCACCGTGAAGAGCAGCAAGAGCTTTCAGGGCTGGGCCCTTCCTTGTGGGAGAAGGAGCCGGACGTTTGCCTTTTCGGCAAGAGGCTCTGCCGCGGCCGAGCGCCATGAGATGTTGCGTCTCTGGGAAAGCACAGATCCCCACTGCTGTGGTGCCTGTAGGTAGGGCGCCAAGGGTAGGTGAAGAGCAGCAAGAGCTTTCAGGGCTGGGCCCTTCCTTGTGGGAGAAGGAGCCGGACGTTTGCCTTTTCGGCAAGAGGCTCTGGCGCGGCCGAGCGCCATGAGATGTTGCGTCTCTGGGAAAGCACAGATCCCCAGTGCTGTTGTGCCTGTAGGTAGGGCGCCAAGGCACCGTGAAGAGCAGCAAGAGCTTTCAGGGCTGGGCCCTTCCTTGTGGGAGAAGGAGCCGGACGTTTGCCTTTTCGGCAAGAGGCTCTGGCGCGGCCGAGCGCCATGAGATGTTGCGTCTCTGGGAAAGCACAGATCCCCACTGCTGTTGTGCCTGTAGGTAGGGCACCAAGGCACCGTGAAGAGCAGCAAGAGCTTTCAGGGCTGGGCCCTTCCTTGTGGGAGAAGGAGCCGGACGTTTGCCTTTTCGGCAAGAGGCTGTGCCGCGGCCGAGCGCCATGAGATGTTGCGTCTCTGGGAAAGCACAGATCCCCACTGCTGTTGTGCCTGTAGATAGGGCGCCAAGGCACCGTGAAGAGCAGCAAGAGCTTTCAGGGCTGGGCCCTTCCTTGTGGGAGAAGGAGCTGGACTTTTGCCTTTTCGGCAAGAGGCTCTGCCGCGGCCGAGCGCCATGAGATGTTGCGTCTCTGGGAAAGCACAGATCCCCACTGCTGTTGTGCCTGTAGATTGGGCGCCAAGGCACCGTGAAGAGCAGCAAGAGCTTTCAGGGCTGGGCCCTTCCTTGTGGGAGAAGGAGCCGGACGTTTGCCTTTTCGGCAAGAGGCTCTGCCGCGGCCGAGCGCCATGAGATGTTGCGTCTCTGGGAAAGCACAGATCCCCAGTGCTGTTGTGCCTGTAGATAGGGCGCCAAGGCACCGTGAAGAGCAGCAAGAGCTTTCAGGGCTGGGCCCTTCCTTGTGGGAGAAGGAGCTGGACTTTTGCCTTTTCGGCAAGAGGCTCTGCCGCGGCCGAGCGCCATGAGATGTTGCGTCTCTGGGAAAGCACAGATCCCCACTGCTGTTGTGCCTGTAGATTGGGCGCCAAGGGCACCGTGAAGAGCAGCAAGAGCTTTCAGGGCTGGGCCCTTCCTTGTGGGAGAAGGAGCCGGACGTTTGCCTTTTCGGCAAGAGGCTATGCCACGGCCGAGCGCCATGAGATGTTGCGTCTCTGGGAAAGCACAGATCCCCACTGCTGTTGTGCCTGTAGATAGGGCGCCAAGGCACCGTGAAGAGCAGCAAGAGCTTTCAGGGCTGGGCCCTTCCTTCTGGGAGAAGGAGCCGGACGTTTGCCTTTTCGGCAAGAGGCTCTGCCGCGGCCGAGCGCCATGAGATGTTGCGTCTCTGGGAAAGCACAGATCCCCACTGCTCTTGTGCCTGTCGATAGGGCGCCAAGGCACCATGAAGAGCAGCAAGAGCTTTCAGGGCTGGGCCCTTCCTTGTGGGAGAAGGAGCCGGACGTTTGCCTTTTCGGCAAGAGGCTCTGGCGCGGCCGAGCGCCATGAGATGTTGCGTCTCTGGGAAAGCACAGATCCCCACTGCTGTTGTGCCTGTAGATAGGGCGCCAAGGCACCGTGAAGAGCAGCAAGAGCTTTCAGGGCTGGGCCCTTCCTTGTGGGAGAAGGAGCCGGACGTTTGCCTTTTCGGCAAGAGGCTCGCTGCGGCCGAGCGCCATGAGATGTTGAGTCTCTGGGAAAGCACAGATCCCCACTGCTGTTGTGCCTGTAGATAGGGCGCCAAGGCACCGTGAAGAGCAGCAAGAGCTTTCAGGGCTGGGCCCTTCCTTGTGGGAGAAGGAGCCGGACGTTTGCCTTTTCGGCAAGAGGCTCTGGCGCGGCCGAGCGCCATGAGATGTTGCGTCTCTGGGAAAGCACAGATCCCCACTGCTGTTGTGCCTGTAGATAGGGCGCCAAAGCACCGTGAAGAGCAGCAAGAGCTTTCAGGGCTGGGCCCTTCCTTGTGGGAGAAGGAGCTGGACTTTTGCCTTTTCGGCAAGAGGCTCTGCCGCGGCCGAGCGCCATGAGATGTTGCGTCTCTGGGAAAGCACAGATCCCCACTGCTGTTGTGCCTGTAGATTGGGCGCCAAGGCACCGTGAAGAGCAGCAAGAGCTTTCAGGGCTGGGCCCTTCCTTGTGCGAGAAGGAGCCGGACGTTTGCCTTTTGGGCAAGAGGCTCTGCCGCGGCTGAGCGCCATGAGATGTTGCGTCTCTGGGAAAGCACAGATCCCCACTGCTGTTGTGCCTGTAGATAGGGCACCAAGGCACCGTGAAGAGCAGCAAGAGCTTTCAGGGCTGGGCCCTTCCTTGTGGGAGAAGGAGCCGGACGTTTGCCTTTTCGGCAAGAGGCTCTGCCGCGGCCGAGCGCCATGAGATGTTGCGTCTCTGGGAAAGCACAGATCCCCACTGCTGTTGTGCCTGTAGATAGGGCGCCAAGGGTAGGTGAAGAGCAGCAAGAGCTTTCAGGGCTGGGCCCTTCCTTGTGGGAGAAGGAGCCGGACGTTTGCCTTTTCGGCAAGAGGCTCTGCCGCGGCCGAGCGCCATGAGATGTTGCGTGTCTGGGAAAGCACAGATCCCCAGTGCTGTTGTGCCTGTAGATAGGGCGCCAAGGCACCGTGAAGAGCAGCAAGAGCTTTCAGGGCTGAGCCCTTCCTTGTGGGAGAAGGAGCCGGACGTTTGTCTTTTCGGCAAGACGCTCTGCCGCGGCCGAGCGCCATGAGATGTTGCGTCTCTGGGAAAGCACAGATCCCCACTGCTGTTGTGCCTGTAGATAGGGCGCCAAGGCACCGTGAAGAGCAGCAAGAGCTTTCAGGGCTGGGCCCTTCCCTCTGGGAGAAGGAGCCGGACGTTTGCCTTTTCGGCAAGAGGCTTGCTGCGGCCGAGCGCCATGAGAAGTTGCGTCTCTGGGAAAGCACAGATCCCCAGTGCTGTTGTGCCTGTAGATAGGGCGCCAAGGCACCATGAAGAGCAGCAAGAGCTTTCAGGGCTGGGCCCTTCCTTGTGGGAGAAGGAGCCGGACGTTTGCCTTTTCGGCATGAGGCTCTGCCGCGGCCGAGCGCCATGAGATGTTGCGTCTCTGGGAAAGCACAGATCCCCACTGCTGTTGTGCCTGTAGATAGGGCGCCAAGGCACCGTGAAGAGCAGCAAGAGCTTTCAGGGCTGGGCCCTTCCTTGTGGGAGAAGGAGCCGGACGTTTGCCTTTTCGGCAAGAGGCTGTGCCGCGGCCGAGCGCCATGAGATGTTGCGTCTCTGGGAAAGCACAGATCCCCACTGCTGTTGTGCCTGTAGATAGGGCGCCAAGGCACCGTGAAGAGCAGCAAGAGCTTTCAGGGCTGGGCCCTTCCTTGTGGGAGAAGGAGCCGGACGTTTGCCTTTTCGGCAAGAGGCTCTGGCGCGGCCGAGCGCCATGAGATGTTGCGTCTCTGGGAAAGCACAGATCCCCACTGCTGTGGTGCCTGTAGGTAGGGCGCCAAGGGTAGGTGAAGAGCAGCAAGAGCTTTCAGGGCTGGGCCCTTCCTTGTGGGAGAAGGAGCCGGACGTTTGCCTTTTCGGCAAGAGGCTCTGGCGCGGCCGAGCGCCATGAGATGTTGCGTCTCTGGGAAAGCACAGATCCCCACTGCTGTTGTGCCTGTAGGTAGGGCACCAAGGCACCGTGAAGAGCAGCAAGAGCTTTCAGGGCTGGGCCCTTCCTTGTGGGAGAAGGAGCCGGACGTTTGCCTTTTCGGCAAGAGGCTGTGCCGCGGCCGAGCGCCATGAGATGTTGCGTCTCTGGGAAAGCACAGATCCCCACTGCTGTTGTGCCTGTAGATAGGGCGCCAAGGCACCGTGAAGAGCAGCAAGAGCTTTCAGGGCTGGGCCCTTCCTTGTGGGAGAAGGAGCTGGACTTTTGCCTTTTCGGCAAGAGGCTCTGCCGCGGCCGAGCGCCATGAGATGTTGCGTCTCTGGGAAAGCACAGATCCCCACTGCTGTTGTGCCTGTAGATTGGGCGCCAAGGGTAGGTGAAGAGCAGCAAGAGCTTTCAGGGCTGGGCCCTTCCTTGTGGGAGAAGGAGCCGGACGTTTGCCTTTTCGGCAAGAGGCTCTGCCGCGGCCGAGCGTCATGAGATGTTGCGTCTCTGGGAAAGCACAGATCCCCACTGCTGTTGTGCCTGTAGATAGGGCGCCAAGGCACCGTGAAGAGCAGCAAGAGCTTTCAGGGCTGGGCCCTTCCTTGTGGGAGAAGGAGCCGGACGTTTGCCTGTTCGGCAAGAGGCTCTGCCGCGGCCGAGCGCCATGAGATGTTGCGTCTCTGGGAAAGCACAGATCCCCACTGCTGTTGTGCCTGTAGATAGGGCGCCAAGGGTAGGTGAAGAGCAGCAAGAGCTTTCAGGGCTGGGCCCTTCCTTGTGGGAGAAGGAGCCGGACGTTTGCCTTTTCGGCAAGAGGCTCTGCCGCGGCCGAGCGCCATGAGATGTTGCGTGTCTTGGAAAGCACAGATCCCCACTGCTGTTGTGCCTGTAGATAGGGCGCCAAGGCACCGTGAAGAGCAGCAAGAGCTTTCAGGGCTGGGCCCTTCCTTGTGGGAGAAGGAGCCGGACGTTTGCCTTTCGGCAAGAGGCTTGCTGCGGCCGAGCGCCATGAGATGTTGCGTCTCTGGGAAAGCACAGATCCCCAGTGCTGTTGTGCCTGTAGATAGGGCGCCAAGGCACCATGAAGAGCAGCAAGAGCTTTCAGGGCTGGGCCCTTCCTTGTGGGAGAAGGAGCCGGACGTTTGCCTTTTCGGCATGAGGCTCTGCCGCGGCCGAGCGCCATGAGATGTTGCGTCTCTGGGAAAGCACAGATCCCCACTGCTGTTGTGCCTGTAGGTAGGGCGCCAAGGCACCGTGAAGAGCAGCAAGAGCTTTCAGGGCTGGGCCCTTCCTTGTGGGAGAAGGAGCCGGACGTTTGCCTTTTCGGCAAGAGGCTCGCTGCGGCCGAGCGCCATGAGATGTTGAGTCTCTGGGAAAGCACAGATCCCCACTGCTGTTGTGCCTGTAGATAGGGCGCCAAGGCACCGTGAAGAGCAGCAAGAGCTTTCAGGGCTGGGCCCTTCCTTGTGGGAGAAGGAGCCGGACGTTTGCCTTTTCGGCAAGAGGCTGTGCCGCGGCCGAGCGCCATGAGATGTTGCGTCTCTGGGAAAGCACAGATCCCCACTGCTGTTGTGCCTGTAGATAGGGCGCCAAGGCACCGTGAAGAGCAGCAAGAGCTTTCAGGGCTGGGCTCTTCCTTGTGGGAGAAGGAGCCGGACGTTTGCCTTTTCGGCAAGAGGCTGTGCCGCGGCCGAGCGCCATGAGATGTTGCGTCTCTGGGAAAGCACAGATCCCCACTGCTGTTGTGCCTGTAGATAGGGCGCCAAGGCACCGTGAAGAGCAGCAAGAGCTTTCAGGGCTGGGCCCTTCCTTGTGGGAGAAGGAGCTGGACTTTTGCCTTTTCGGCAAGAGGCTTTGCCGCGGCCGAGCGCCATGAGATGTTGCGTCTCTGGGAAAGCACAGATCCCCACTGCTGTTGTGCCTGTAGATTGGGCGCCAAGGGTAGGTGAAGAGCAGCAAGAGCTTTCAGGGCTGGGCCCTTCCTTGTGGGAGAAGGAGCCGGACGTTTGCCTTTTCGGCAAGAGGCTCTGCCGCGGCCGAGCGCCATGAGATGTTGCGTCTCTGGGAAAGCACAGATCCCCACTGCTGTTGTGCCTGTAGATAGGGCGCCAAGGCACCGTGAAGAGCAGCAAGAGCTTTCAGGGCTGGGCCCTTCCTTGTGGGAGAAGGAGCCGGACGTTTGCCTTTTCGGCAAGAGGCTCTGCCGCGGCCGAGCGCCATGAGATGTTGCGTCTCTGGGAAAGCACAGATCCCCACTGCTGTTGTGCCTGTAGATAGGGCGCCAAGGGTAGGTGAAGAGCAGCAAGAGCTTTCAGGGCTGGGCCCTTCCTTGTGGGAGAAGGAGCCGGACGTTTGCCTTTTCGGCAAGAGGCTCTGCCGCGGCCGAGCGCCATGAGATGTTGCGTGTCTGGGAAAGCACAGATCCCCACTGCTGTTGTGCCTGTAGATAGGGCGCCAAGGCACCGTGAAGAGCAGCAAGAGCTTTCAGGGCTGGGCCCTTCCTTGTGGGAGAAGGAGCCGGACGTTTGCCTTTTCGGCAAGAGGCTCTGCCGCGGCCGAGCGCCATGAGATGTTGCGTCTCTGGGAAAGCACAGATCCCCACTGCTGTTGTGCCTGTAGATAGGGCGCCAAGGGTAGGTGAAGAGCAGCAAGAGCTTTCAGGGCTGGGCCCTTCCTTGTGGGAGAAGGAGCCGGACGTTTGCCTTTTCGGCAAGAGGCTCTGCCGCGGCCGAGCGCCATGAGATGTTGCGTCTCTGGGAAAGCACAGATCCCCAGTGCTGTTGTGCCTGTAGATAGGGCGCCAAGGCACCATGAAGAGCAGCAAGAGCTTTCAGGGCTGGGCCCTTCCTTGTGGGAGAAGGAGCCGGACGTTTGCCTTTTCGGCATGAGGCTCTGCCGCGGCCGAGCGCCATGAGATGTTGCGTCTCTGGGAAAGCACAGATCCCCACTGCTGTTGTGCCTGTAGATAGGGCGCCAAGGCACCGTGAAGAGCAGCAAGAGCTTTCAGGGCTGGGCCCTTCCTTGTGGGAGAAGGAGCCGGACGTTTGCCTTTTCGGCAAGAGGCTCTGCCGCGGCCGAGCGCCATGAGATGTTGCGTCTCTGGGAAAGCACAGATCCCCACTGCTGTTGTGCCTGTAGATAGGGCGCCAAGGCACCGTGAAGAGCAGCAAGAGCTTTCAGGGCTGGGCCCTTCCTTGTGGGAGAAGGAGCCGGACGTTTGCCTTTTCGGCAAGAGGCTCTGGCGCGGCCGAGCGCCATGAGATGTTGCGTCTCTGGGAAAGCACAGATCCCCACTGCTGTGGTGCCTGTAGGTAGGGCGCCAAGGGTAGGTGAAGAGCAGCAAGAGCTTTCAGGGCTGGGCCCTTCCTTGTGGGAGAAGGAGCCGGACGTTTGCCTTTTTGGCAAGAGGCTCTGCCGCGGCCGAGCGCCATGAGATGTTGCGTCTCTGGGAAAGCACAGATCCCCACTGCTGTTGTGCCTGTAGGTAGGGCGCCAAGGCACCGTGAAGAGCAGCAAGAGCTTTCAGGGCTGGGCCCTTCCTTGTGGGAGAAGGAGCCGGACGTTTGCCTTTTCGGCAAGAGGCTCGCTGCGGGCCGAGCGCCATGAGATGTTGAGTCTCTGGGAAAGCACAGATCCCCACTGCTGTTGTGCCTGTAGATAGGGCGCCAAGGCACCGTGAAGAGCAGCAAGAGCTTTCAGGGCTGGGCCCTTCCTTGTGGGAGAAGGAGCCGGACGTTTGCCTTTTCGGCAAGAGGCTGTGCCGCGGCCGAGCGCCATGAGATGTTGCGTCTCTGGGAAAGCACAGATCCCCACTGCTGTTGTGCCTGTAGATAGGGCGCCAAGGCACCGTGAAGAGCAGCAAGAGCTTTCAGGGCTGGGCCCTTCCTTGTGGGAGAAGGAGCTGGACTTTTGCCTTTTCGGCAAGAGGCTCTGCCGCGGCCGAGCGCCATGAGATGTTGCGTCTCTGGGAAAGCACAGATCCCCACTGCTGTTGTGCCTGTAGATTGGGCGCCAAGGCACCGTGAAGAGCAGCAAGAGCTTTCAGGGCTGGGCCCTTCCTTGTGGGAGAAGGAGCCGGACGTTTGCCTTTTCGGCAAGAGGCTCTGCCGCGGCCGAGCGCCATGAGATGTTGCGTCTCTGGGAAAGCACAGATCCCCACTGCTGTTGTGCCTGTAGATAGGGCGCCAAGGCACCGTGAAGAGCAGCAAGAGCTTTCAGGGCTGGGCCCTTCCTTGTGGGAGAAGGAGCCGGACGTTTGCCTTTTCGGCAAGAGGCTCTGCCGCGGCCGAGCGCCATGAGATGTTGCGTCTCTGGGAAAGCACAGATCCCCACTGCTGTTGTGCCTGTAGATAGGGCGCCAAGGGTAGGTGAAGAGCAGCAAGAGCTTTCAGGGCTGGGCCCTTCCTTGTGGGAGAAGGAGCCGGACGTTTGCCTTTTCGGCAAGAGGCTCTGCCGCGGCCGAGCGCCATGAGATGTTGCGTCTCTGGGAAAGCACAGATCCCCACTGCTGTTGTGCCTGTAGATAGGGCGCCAAGGCACCGTGAAGAGCAGCAAGAGCTTTCAGGGCTGGGCCCTTCCTTGTGGGAGAAGGAGCCGGACGTTTGCCTTTTCGGCAAGAGGCTCTGGCGCGGCCGAGCGCCATGAGATGTTGCGTCTCTGGGAAAGCACAGATCCCCACTGCTGTTGTGCCTGTAGATAGGGCGCCAAGGCACCGTGAAGAGCAGCAAGAGCTTTCAGGGCTGGGCCCTTCCTTGTGGGAGAAGGAGCCGGACGTTTGCCTTTCGGCATGAGGCTCTGCCGCGGCCGAGCGCCATGAGATGTTGCGTCTCTGGGAAAGCACAGATCCCCACTGCTGTTGTGCCTGTAGATAGGGCGCCAAGGCACCGTGAAGAGCAGCAAGAGCTTTCAGGGCTGGGCCCTTCCTTGTGGGAGAAGGAGCCGGACGTTTGCCTTTTCGGCAAGAGGCTGTGCCGCGGCCGAGCGCCATGAGATGTTGCGTCTCTGGGAAAGCACAGATCCCCACTGCTGTTGTGCCTGTAGATAGGGCGCCAAGGCACCGTGAAGAGCAGCAAGAGCTTTCAGGGCTGGGCCCTTCCTTGTGGGAGAAGGAGCCGGACGTTTGCCTTTTCGGCAAGAGGCTCTGGCGCGGGCCGAGCGCCATGAGATGTTGCGTCTCTGGGAAAGCACAGATCCCCACTGCTGTGGTGCCTGTAGGTAGGGCGCCAAGGGTAGGTGAAGAGCAGCAAGAGCTTTCAGGGCTGGGCCCTTCCTTGTGGGAGAAGGAGCCGGACGTTTGCCTTTTTGGCAAGAGGCTCTGCCGCGGCCGAGCGCCATGAGATGTTGCGTCTCTGGGAAAGCACAGATCCCCACTGCTGTTGTGCCTGTAGGTAGGGCGCCAAGGCACCGTGAAGAGCAGCAAGAGCTTTCAGGGCTGGGCCCTTCCTTGTGGGAGAAGGAGCCGGACGTTTGCCTTTTCGGCAAGAGGCTCGCTGCGGCCGAGCGCCATGAGATGTTGAGTCTCTGGGAAAGCACAGATCCCCACTGCTGTTGTGCCTGTAGATAGGGCGCCAAGGCACCGTGAAGAGCAGCAAGAGCTTTCAGGGCTGGGCCCTTCCTTGTGGGAGAAGGAGCCGGACGTTTGCCTTTTCGGCAAGAGGCTGTGCCGCGGCCGAGCGCCATGAGATGTTGCGTCTCTGGGAAAGCACAGATCCCCACTGCTGTTGTGCCTGTAGATAGGGCGCCAAGGCACCGTGAAGAGCAGCAAGAGCTTTCAGGGCTGGGCCCTTCCTTGTGGGAGAAGGAGCTGGACTTTTGCCTTTTCGGCAAGAGGCTCTGCCGCGGCCGAGCGCCATGAGATGTTGCGTCTCTGGGAAAGCACAGATCCCCACTGCTGTTGTGCCTGTAGATTGGGCGCCAAGGCACCGTGAAGAGCAGCAAGAGCTTTCAGGGCTGGGCCCTTCCTTGTGGGAGAAGGAGCCGGACGTTTGCCTTTTCGGCAAGAGGCTCTGCCGCGGCCGAGCGCCATGAGATGTTGCGTCTCTGGGAAAGCACAGATCCCCACTGCTGTTGTGCCTGTAGATAGGGCGCCAAGGCACCGTGAAGAGCAGCAAGAGCTTTCAGGGCTGGGCCCTTCCTTGTGGGAGAAGGAGCCGGACGTTTGCCTTTTCGGCAAGAGGCTCTGCCGCGGCCGAGCGCCATGAGATGTTGCGTCTCTGGGAAAGCACAGATCCCCACTGCTGTTGTGCCTGTAGATAGGGCGCCAAGGGTAGGTGAAGAGCAGCAAGAGCTTTCAGGGCTGGGCCCTTCCTTGTGGGAGAAGGAGCCGGACGTTTGCCTTTTCGGCAAGAGGCTCTGCCGCGGCCGAGCGCCATGAGATGTTGCGTCTCTGGGAAAGCACAGATCCCCACTGCTGTTGTGCCTGTAGATAGGGCGCCAAGGCACCGTGAAGAGCAGCAAGAGCTTTCAGGGCTGGGCCCTTCCTTGTGGGAGAAGGAGCCGGACGTTTGCCTTTTCGGCAAGAGGCTCTGCCGCGGCCGAGCGCCATGAGATGTTGCGTCTCTGGGAAAGCACAGATCCCCACTGCTGTTGTGCCTGTAGATAGGGCGCCAAGGCACCGTGAAGAGCAGCAAGAGCTTTCAGGGCTGGGCCCTTCCTTGTGGGAGAAGGAGCCGGACGTTTGCCTTTCGGCAAGAGGCTTGCTGCGGCCGAGCGCCATGAGATGTTGCGTCTCTGGGAAAGCACAGATCCCCAGTGCTGTTGTGCCTGTAGATAGGGCGCCAAGGCACCGTGAAGAGCAGCAAGAGCTTTCAGGGCTGGGCCCTTCCTTGTGGGAGAAGGAGCCGGACGTTTGCCTTTTCGGCAAGAGGCTCTGCCGCGGCCGAGCGCCATGAGATGTTGCGTCTCTGGGAAAGCACAGATCCCCACTGCTGTTGTGCCTGTAGATAGGGCGCCAAGGCACCGTGAAGAGCAGCAAGAGCTTTCAGGGCTGGGCCCTTCCTTGTGGGAGAAGGAGCCGGACGTTTGCCTTTTCGGCAAGAGGCTCTGCCGCGGCCGAGCGCCATGAGATGTTGCGTCTCTGGGAAAGCACAGATCCCCACTGCTGTTGTGCCTGTAGATAGGGCGCCAAGGCACCGTGAAGAGCAGCAAGAGCTTTCAGGGCTGGGCCCTTCCTTGTGGGAGAAGGAGCCGGACGTTTGCCTTTTCGGCAAGAGGCTCTGGCGCGGCCGAGCGCCATGAGATGTTGCGTCTCTGGGAAAGCACAGATCCCCAGTGCTGTTGTGCCTGTAGATAGGGCGCCAAGGCACCGTGAAGAGCAGCAAGAGCTTTCAGGGCTGGGCCCTTCCTTGTGGGAGAAGGAGCCGGACGTTTGCCTTTCGGCAAGAGGCTTGCTGCGGCCGAGCGCCATGAGATGTTGCGTCTCTGGGAAAGCACAGATCCCCAGTGCTGTTGTGCCTGTAGATAGGGCGCCAAGGCACCATGAAGAGCAGCAAGAGCTTTCAGGGCTGGGCCCTTCCTTGTGGGAGAAGGAGCCGGACGTTTGCCTTTTCGGCATGAGGCTCTGCCGCGGCCGAGCGCCATGAGATGTTGCGTCTCTGGGAAAGCACAGATCCCCACTGCTGTTGTGCCTGTAGATAGGGCGCCAAGGCACCGTGAAGAGCAGCAAGAGCTTTCAGGGCTGGGCCCTTCCTTGTGGGAGAAGGAGCCGGACGTTTGCCTTTTCGGCAAGAGGCTGTGCCGCGGCCGAGCGCCATGAGATGTTGCGTCTCTGGGAAAGCACAGATCCCCACTGCTGTTGTGCCTGTAGATAGGGCGCCAAGGCACTGTGAAGAGCAGCAAGAGCTTTCAGGGCTGGGCCCTTCCTTGTGGGAGAAGGAGCCGGACGTTTGCCTTTTCGGCAAGAGGCTCTGCCGCGGCCGAGCGCCATGAGATGTTGCGTCTCTGGGAAAGCACAGATCCCCATTGCTGTTGTGCCTGTAGATAGGGCGCCAAGGCACCGTGAAGAGCAGCAAGAGCTTTCAGGGCTGGGCCCTTCCTTGTGGGAGAAGGAGCCGGACGTTTGCCTTTTTGGCAAGAGGCTCTGCCGCGGCCGAGCGCCATGAGATGTTGCGTCTCTGGGAAAGCACAGATCCCCACTGCTGTTGTGCCTGTAGATAAGGCGCCAAGGGTAGGTGAAGAGCAGCAAGAGCTTTCAGGGCTGGGCCCTTCCTTGTGGGAGAAGGAGCCGGACGTTTGCCTTTTCGGCAAGAGGCTCTGGCGCGGCCGAGCGCCATGAGATGTTGCGTCTCTGGGAAAGCACAGATCCCCACTGCTGTTGTGCCTGTAGATAGGGCGCCAAGGGTAGGTGAAGAGCAGCAAGAGCTTTCAGGGCTGGGCCCTTCCTTGTGGGAGAAGGAGCCGGACGTTTGCCTTTTCGGCAAGAGGCTCTGCCGCGGCCGAGCGCCATGAGATGTTGCGTCTCTGGGAAAGCACAGATCCCCACTGCTGTTGTGCCTGTAGATAGGGCGCCAAGGGTAGGTGAAGAGCAGCAAGAGCTTTCAGGGCTGGGCCCTTCCTTGTGGGAGAAGGAGCCGGACATTTGCCTTTTCGGCAAGAGGCTCTGCCGCGGCCAAGTGCCATGAGATGTTGCGTCTCTGGGAAAGCACAGATCCCCACTGCTGTTGTGCCTGTAGATTGGGCGCCAAGGCACCGTGAAGAGCAGCAAGAGCTTTCAGGGCTGGGCCCTTCCTTGTGGGAGAAGGAGCCGGACGTTTGCCTTTTCGGCAAGAGGCTCTGGCGCGGCCGAGCGCCATGAGATGTTGCGTCTCTGGGAAAGCACAGATCCCCACTGCTGTTGTGCCTGTAGATAGGGCGCCAAGGCACCGTGAAGAGCAGCAAGAGCTTTCAGGGCTGGGCCCTTCCTTGTGGGAGAAGGAGCCGGACGTTTGCCTTTTCGGCAAGAGGCTGTGCCGCGGCCGAGCGCCATGAGATGTTGCGTCTCTGGGAAAGCACAGATCCCCACTGCTGTTGTGCCTGTAGATAGGGTGCCAAGGCACCGTGAAGAGCAGCAAGAGCTTTCAGGGCTGGGCCCTTCCTTGTGGGAGAAGGAGCCGGACGTTTGCCTTTTCGGCAAGAGGCTCTGCCGCGGCCGAGCGCCATGAGATGTTGCGTCTCTGGGAAAGCACAGATCCCCACTGCTGTTGTGCCTGTAGATAGGGCGCCAAGGCACCGTGAAGAGCAGCAAGAGCTTTCAGGGCTGGGCCCTTCCTTGTGGGAGAAGGAGCTGGACTTTTGCCTTTTCGGCAAGAGGCTCTGGCGCGGCCAAGTGCCATGAGATGTTGCGTCTCTGGGAAAGCACAGATCCCCACTGCTGTTGTGCCTGTAGATTGGGCGCCAAGGCACCGTGAAGAGCAGCAAGAGCTTTCAGGGCTGGGCCCTTCCTTGTGGGAGAAGGAGCCGGACCTTTGCCTTTTCGGCAAGAGGCTCTGCCGCGGCCGAGCGCCATGAGATGTTGCGTCTCTGGGAAAGCACAGATCCCCACTGCTGTTGTGCCTGTAGATAGGGCGCCAAGGCACCGTGAAGAGCAGCAAGAGCTTTCAGGGCTGAGCCCTTCCTTGTGGGAGAAGGAGCCGGACGTTTGCCTTTTCGGCAAGACGCTCTGCCGCGGCCGAGCGCCATGAGATGTTGCGTCTCTGGGAAAGCACAGATCCCCACTGCTGTTGTGCCTGTAGATAGGGCGCCAAGGCACCGTGAAGAGCAGCAAGAGCTTTCAGGGCTGGGCCCTTCCTTGTGGGAGAAGGAGCCGGACGTTTGCCTTTTCGGCAAGACGCTCTGCCGCGGCCGAGCGCCATGAGATGTTGCGTCTCTGGGAAAGCACAGATCCCCACTGCTGTTGTGCCTGTAGATAGGGCGCCAAGGCACCGTGAAGAGCAGCAAGAGCTTTCAGGGCTGGGCCCTTCCTTGTGGGAGAAGGAGCCGGACGTTTGCCTTTTCGGCAAGAGGCTCTGCCGCGGCCGAGCGCCATGAGATGTTGCGTCTCTGGGAAAGCACAGATCCCCACTGCTGTTGTGCCTGTAGATAGGGCGCCAAGGCACCGTGAAGAGCAGCAAGAGCTTTCAGGGCTGGGCCCTTCCTTGTGGGAGAAGGAGCCGGACGTTTGCCTTTTCCGCAAGAGGCTCTGGCGCGGCCGAGCGCCATGAGATGTTGCGTCTCTGGGAAAGCACAGATCCCCACTGCTGTTGTGCCTGTAGGTAGGGCGCCAAGGCACCGTGAAGAGCAGCAAGAGCTTTCAGGGCTGGGCCCTTCCTTGTGGGAGAAGGAGCCGGACGTTTGCCTTTTCGGCAAGAGGCTCTGCCGCGGCCGAGCGCCATGAGATGTTGCGTCTCTGGGAAAGCACAGATCCCCACTGCTGTTGTGCCTGTAGATAGGGCGCCAAGGCACCGTGAAGAGCAGCAAGAGCTTTCAGGGCTGGGCCCTTCCTTGTGGGAGAAGGAGCCGGACGTTTGCCTTTTCGGCAAGAGGCTCTTGCGCGGCCAAGTGCCATGAGATGTTGCGTCTCTGGGAAAGCACAGATCCCCACTGCTGTTGTGCCTGTAGATTGGGCGCCAAGGCACCGTGAAGAGCAGCAAGAGCTTTCAGGGCTGGGCCCTTCCTTGTGGGAGAAGGAGCCGGACGTTTGCCTTTTCGGCAAGAGGCTCTGCCGCGGCCGAGCGCCATGAGATGTTGCGTCTCTGGGAAAGCACAGATCCCAAGTGCTGTTGTGCCTGTAGATAGGGCGCCAAGGCACCGTGAAGAGCAGCAAGAGCTTTCAGGGCTGGGCCCTTCCTTGTGGGAGAAGGAGCCGGACGTTTGCCTTTTGGGCAAGAGGCTCTGGCGCGGCCGAGCGACATGAGATGTTGCGTCTCTGGGAAAGCACAGATCCCCACTGCTGTTGTGCCTGTAGATAGGGCGCCAAGGGTAGGTGAAGAGCAGCAAGAGCTTTCAGGGCTGGGCCCTTCCTTGTGGGAGAAGGAGCCGGACGTTTGCCTTTTCGGCAAGAGGCTCTGCCGCGGCCAAGTGCCATGAGATGTTGCGTCTCTGGGAAAGCACAGATCCCCACTGCTGTTGTGCCTGTAGATTGGGCGCCAAGGCACCGTGAAGAGCAGCAAGAGCTTTCAGGGCTGGGCCCTTCCTTGTGGGAGAAGGAGCCGGACGTTTGCCTTTTCGGCAAGAGGCTCTGGCGCGGCCGAGCGCCATGAGATGTTGCGTCTCTGGGAAAGCACAGATCCCCACTGCTGTTGTGCCTGTAGATAGGGCGCCAAGGCACCTGAAGAGCAGCAAGAGCTTTCAGGGCTGGGCCCTTCCTTGTGGGAGAAGGAGCCGGACGTTTGCCTTTTCGGCAAGAGGCTCTGCCGCGGCCGAGCGCCATGAGATGTTGCGTCTCTGGGAAAGCACAGATCCCCACTGCTATTGTGCCTGTAGATAGGGCGCCAAGGGTAGGTGAAGAGCAGCAAGAGCTTTCAGGGCTGGGCCCTTCCTTGTGGGAGAAGGAGCCGGACGTTTGCCTTTTCGGCAAGAGGCTCTGGCGCGGCCGAGCGCCATGAGATGTTGCGTCTCTGGGAAAGCACAGATCCCCACTGCTGTTGTGCCTGTAGATAGGGCGCCAAGGCACCGTGAAGAGCAGCAAGAGCTTTCAGGACTGGGCCATTCCTTGTGGGAGAAGGAGCCGGACGTTTGCCTTTTCGGCAAGAGGCTCTGCCGCGGCCGAGCGCCATGAGATGTTGCGTCTCTGGGAAAGCACAGATCCCCACTGCTGTTGTGCCTGTAGATAGGGCGCCAAGGCACCGTGAAGAGCAGCAAGAGCTTTCAGGGCTGGGCCCTTCCTTGTGGGAGAAGGAGCCGGACGTTTGCCTTTTCGGCAAGAGGCTCTGCCGCGGCCGAGCGCCATGAGATGTTGCGTCTCTGGGAAAGCACAGATCCCCACTGCTGTTGTGCCTGTAGATAGGGCGCCAAGGGTAGGTGAAGAGCAGCAAGAGCTTTCAGGGCTGGGCCCTTCCTTGTGGGAGAAGGAGCCGGACGTTTGCCTTTTCGGCAAGAGGCTCTGGCGCGGCCGAGCGCCATGAGATGTTGCGTGTCTGGGAAAGCACAGATCCCCACTGCTGTTGTGCCTGTAGATGGGGCACCAAGGCACCGTGAAGAGCAGCAAGAGCTTTCAGGGCTGGGCCCTTCCTTGTGGGAGAAGGAGCCGCACGTTTGCCTTTTCGGCAAGAGGCTGTGCCGCGGCCGAGCGCCATGAGATGTTGCGTCTCTGGGAAAGCACAGATCCCCACTGCTGTTGTGCCTGTAGATAGGGCGCCAAGGCACCGTGAAGAGCAGCAAGAGCTTTCAGGGCTGGGCCCTTCCTTCTGGGAGAAGGAGCCGGACGTTTGCCTTTTCGGCAAGAGGCTCTGCCGCGGCCGAGCGCCATGAGATGTTGCGTCTCTGGGAAAGCACAGGTCCCCACTGCTGTGGTGCCTGTAGGTAGGGCGCCAAGGGTAGGTGAAGAGCAGCAAGAGCTTTCAGGGCTGGGCCCTTCCTTGTGGGAGAAGGAGCCGGACGTTTGCCTTTTCGGCAAGAGGCTCTGCCGCGTCCGAGCGCCATGAGATGTTGCGTCTCTGGGAAAGCACAGATCCCCACTGCTGTTGTGCCTGTAGGTAGGGCGCCAAGGCACCGTGAAGAGCAGCAAGAGCTTTCAGGGCTGGGCCCTTCCTTGTGGGAGAAGGAGCCGGACGTTTGCCTTTTCGGCAAGAGGCTCGCTGCGGCCGAGCGCCATGAGATGTTGAGTCTCTGGGAAAGCACAGATCCCCACTGCTGTTGTGCCTGTAGATAGGGCGCCAAGGCACCGTGAAGAGCAGCAAGAGCTTTCAGGGCTGGGCCCTTCCTTGTGGGAGAAGGAGCCGGACGTTTGCCTTTTCGGCAAGAGGCTCTGCCGCGGCCGAGCGCCATGAGATGTTGCGTCTCTGGGAAATCACAGATCCCCACTGCTGTTGTGCCTGTAGATAGGGCGCCAAGGGTAGGTGAAGAGCAGCAAGAGCTTTCAGGGCTGGGCCCTTCCTTGTGGGAGAAGGAGCCGGACGTTTGCCTTTTGGGCAAGAGGCTGTGGCGCGGCCGAGCGCCATGAGATGTTGCGTCTCTGGGAAAGCACAGATCCCCACTGCTGTTGTGCCTGTAGATAGGGCGCCAAGGGTAGGTGAAGAGCAGCAAGAGCTTTCAGGGCTGGGCCCTTCCTTGTGGGAGAAGGAGCCGGACGTTTGCCTTTTCGGCAAGAGGCTCTGCCGCGGCCGAGCGCCATGAGATGTTGCGTCTCTGGGAAAGCACAGATCCCCACTGCTGTTGTGCCTGTAGATTGGGCGCCAAGGCACCGTGAAGAGCAGCAAGAGCTTTCAGGGCTGGGCCCTTCCTTGTGGGAGAAGGAGCCGGACGTTTGCCTTTTCGGCAAGAGGCTCTGCCGCGGCCGAGCGCCATGAGATGTTGCGTCTCTGGGAAAGCACAGATCCCCACTGCTGTTGTGCCTGTAGATAGGGCGCCAAGGCACCGTGAAGAGCAGCAAGAGCTTTCAGGGCTGGGCCCTTCCTTGTGGGAGAAGGAGCCGGACGTTTGCCTTTTCGGCAAGAGGCTCTGCCGCGGCCGAGCGCCATGAGGTCTTGCGTCTCTGGGAAAGCACAGATCCCCACTGCTGTTGTGCCTGTAGATAGGGCGCCAAGGCACCGTGAAGAGCAGCAAGAGCTTTCAGGGCTGGGCCCTTCCTTGTGGGAGAAGGAGCCGGACGTTTGCCTTTTCGGCAAGAGGCTGTGCCGCGGCCGAGCGCCATGAGATGTTGCGTCTCTGGGAAAGCACAGATCCCCACTGCTGTTGTGCCTGTAGATAGGGCGCCAAGGCACCGTGAAGAGCAGCAAGAGCTTTCAGGGCTGGGCCCTTCCTTGTGGGAGAAGGAGCCGGACGTTTGCCTTTTCGGCAAGAGGCTCTGCCGCGGCCGAGCGCCATGAGATGTTGCGTCTCTGGGAAAGCACAGATCCCCACTGCTGTGGTGCCTGTAGGTAGGGCGCCAAGGGTAGGTGAAGAGCAGCAAGAGCTTTCAGGGCTGGGCCCTTCCTTGTGGGAGAAGGAGCCGGACGTTTGCCTTTTCGGCAAGAGGCTCTGCCGCGGCCGAGCGCCATGAGATGTTGCGTCTCTGGGAAAGCACAGATCCCCACTGCTGTTGTGCCTGTAGGTAGGGCGCCAAGGCACCGTGAAGAGCAGCAAGAGCTTTCAGGGCTGGGCCCTTCCTTGTGGGAGAAGGAGCCGGACGTTTGCCTTTTCGGCAAGAGGCTCGCTGCGGCCGAGCGCCATGAGATGTTGAGTCTCTGGGAAAGCACAGATCCCCACTGCTGTTGTGCCTGTAGATAGGGCGCCAAGGCACCGTGAGAGCAGCAAGAGCTTTCAGGGCTGGGCCCTTCCTTGTGGGAGAAGGAGCCGGACGTTTGCCTTTTCGGCAAGAGGCTCTGCCGCGGCCGAGCGCCATGAGATGTTGCGTCTCTGGGAAAGCACAGATCCCCACTGCTGTTGTGCCTGTAGATAGGGCGCCAAGGCACCGTGAAGAGCAGCAAGAGCTTTCAGGGCTGGGCCCTTCCTTGTGGGAGAAGGAGCTGGACTTTTGCCTTTTCGGCAAGAGGCTCTGCCGCGGCCGAGCGCCATGAGATGTTGCGTCTCTGGGAAAGCACAGATCCCCACTGCTGTTGTGCCTGTAGATTGGGCGCCAAGGCACCGTGAAGAGCAGCAAGAGCTTTCAGGGCTGGGCCCTTCCTTGTGGGAGAAGGAGCCGGACGTTTGCCTTTTGGGCAAGAGGCTCTGCCGCGGCCGAGCGCCATGAGATGTTGCGTCTCTCTGGGAAAGCACAGATCCCCACTGCTGTTGTGCCTGTAGATAGGGCGCCAAGGCACCGTGAAGAGCAGCAAGAGCTTTCAGGGCTGGGCCCTTCCTTGTGGGAGAAGGAGCCGGACGTTTGCCTTTTCGGCAAGAGGCTCTGCCGCGGGCCGAGCGCCATGAGGTCTTGCGTCTCTGGGAAAGCACAGATCCCCACTGCTGTTTGTGCCTGTAGATAGGGCGCCAAGGCACCGTGAAGAGCAGCAAGAGCTTTCAGGGCTGGGCCCTTCCTTGTGGGAGAAGGAGCCGGACGTTTGCCTTTTCGGCAAGAGGCTGTGCCGCGGACCGAGCGCCATGAGATGTTGCGTCTCTGGAAAGCAAGATCCCCACTGCTGTTGTGCCTGTAGATAGGGCGCCAAGGCACGTGAAGAGCAGCAAGAGCTTTCAGGGCTGGGCCCTTCCTTGTGGGAGAAGGAGCCGGACGTTTGCCTTTTCGGCAAGAGGCTCTGCCGCGGCCGAGCGCCATGAGATGTTGCGTCTCTGGGAAAGCACAGATCCCCACTGCTGTGGTGCCTGTAGGTAGGGCGCCAAGGGTAGGTGAAGAGCAGCAAGAGCTTTCAGGGCTGGGCCCTTCCTTGTGGGAGAAGGAGCCGGACGTTGCCTTTTCGGCAAGAGGCTCTGCCGCGGCCGAGCGCCATGAGATGTTGCGTCTCTGGGAAAGCACAGATCCCCACTGCTGTTGTGCCTGTAGGTAGGGGCGCCAAGGCACCGTGAAGAGCAGCAAGAGCTTTCAGGGCTGGGCCCTTCCTTGTGGGAGAAGGAGCCGGACGTTTGCCTTTTCGGCAAGAGGCTCGCTGCGGCCGAGCGCCATGAGATGTTGAGTCTCTGGGAAAGCACAGATCCCCACTGCTGTTGTGCCTGTAGATAGGGCGCCAAGGCACCGTGAAGAGCAGCAAGAGCTTTCAGGGCTGGGCCCTTCCTTGTGGGAGAAGGAGCCGGACGTTTGCCTTTTCGGCAAGAGGCTCTGCCGCGGCCGAGCGCCATGAGATGTTGCGTCTCTGGGAAAGCACAGATCCCCACTGCTGTTGTGCCTGTAGATAGGGCGCCAAGGCACCGTGAAGAGCAGCAAGAGCTTTCAGGGCTGGGCCCTTCCTTGTGGGAGAAGGAGCTGGACTTTTGCCTTTTCGGCAAGAGGCTCTGGCGCGGCCAAGTGCCATGAGATGTTGCGTCTCTGGGAAAGCACAGATCCCCACTGCTGTTGTGCCTGTAGATTGGGCGCCAAGGCACCGTGAAGAGCAGCAAGAGCTTTCAGGGCTGGGCCCTTCCTTGTGGGAGAAGGAGCCGGACGTTTGCCTTTTGGGCAAGAGGCTCTGCCGCGGCCGAGCGCCATGAGATGTTGCGTCTCTGGGAAAGCACAGATCCCCACTGCTGTTGTGCCTGTAGATAGGGCGCCAAGGCACCGTGAAGAGCAGCAAGAGCTTTCAGGGCTGGGCCCTTCCTTGTGGGAGAAGGAGCCGACGTTTGCCTTTTCGGCAAGAGGCTCTGCCGCGGCCGAGCGCCATGAGATGTTGCGTCTCTGGGAAAGCACAGATCCCCACTGCTGTTGTGCCTGTAGATAGGGTGGTAAGGCACCATGAAGAGCAGCAAGAGCTTTCAGGGCTGGGCCCTTCCTTGTGGGAGAAGGAGCCGGACGTTTGCCATTCGGCAAGAGGCTCTGCCGCGGCCGAGCGCCATGAGATGTTGCGTCTCTGGGAAAGCACAGATCCCCACTGCTGTTGTGCCTGTAGATAGGGCGCCAAGGCACCGTGAAGAGCAGCAAGAGCTTTCAGGGCTGGGCCCTTCCTTGTGGGAGAAGGAGCCGGACGTTTGCCATTCGGCAAGAGGCTCTGCCGCGGCCGAGCGCCATGAGATGTTGCGTCTCTGGGAAAGCACAGATCCCCACTGCTGTTGTGCCTGTAGATAGGGCGCCAAGGCACCGTGAAGAGCAGCAAGAGCTTTCAGGGCTGGGCCCTTCCTTGTGGGAGAAGGAGCCGGACGTTTGCCTCTTCGGCACGAGGATCTGCCGCGGCCGAGCGCCATGAGATGTTGCGTCTCTGGGAAAGCACAGATCCCCACTGCTGTTGTGCCTGTAGATAGGGCGCCAAGGGTAGGTGAAGAGCAGCAAGAGCTTTCAGGGCTGGGCCCTTCCTTGTGGGAGAAGGAGCCGGACGGTTGCCTTTTCGGCAAGAGGCTCTGGCGCGGCCGAGCGCCATGAGATGTTGCGTCTCTGGGAAAGCACAGATCCCCACTGCTGTTGTGCCTGTAGATAGGGCGCCAAGGCACCGTGAAGAGCAGCAAGATCTTTCAGGACTGGGCCATTCCTTGTGGGAGAAGGAGCCGGACGTTTGCCTTTTCGGCAAGAGGCTCTGGCGCGGCCGAGCGCCATGAGATGTTGCGTGTCTGGGAAAGCACAGATCCCCACTGCTGTTGTGCCTGTAGATAGGGCGCCAAGGCACCGTGAAGAGCAGCAGAGCTTTCAGGGCTGGGCCCTTCCTTGTGGGAGAAGGAGCCGGACGTTTGCCTTTTCGGCAAGAGGCTCTGCCGCGGCCGAGCGCCATGAGATGTTGCGTCTCTGGGAAAGCACAGATCCCCACTGCTGTTGTGCCTGTAGGTAGGGCGCCAAGGGTAGGTGAAGAGCAGCAAGAGCTTTCAGGGCTGGGCCCTTCCTTGTGGGAGAAGGAGCCGGACGTTTGCCTTTCGGCAAGAGGCTCTGCCGCGGCCGAGCGCCATGAGATGTTGCGTCTCTGGGAAAGCACAGATCCCCAGTGCTGTTGTGCCTGTAGATAGGGCACCAAGGCACCGTGAAGAGCAGCAAGAGCTTTCAGGGCTGGGCCCTTCCTTGTGGGAGAAGGAGCCGGACGTTTGCCTTTTCGGCACGAGGATCTGCCGCGGCCGAGCGCCATGAGATGTTGCGTCTCTGGGAAAGCACAGATCCCCACTGCTGTTGTGCCTGTAGATAGGGCGCCAAGGGTAGGTGAAGAGCAGCAAGAGCTTTTCAGGGCTGGGCCCTTCCTTGTGGGAGAAGGAGCCGGACGTTTGCCTTTTCGGCAAGAGGCTCTGGCACGGCCCGAGCGCCATGAGATGTTGCGTCTCTGGGAAAGCACAGATCCCCACTGCTGTTGTGCCTGTAGATAGGGCGCCAAGGGTAGGTGGAAGAGCAGCAAGAGCTTTCAGGGCTGGGCCATTCCTTGTGGGAGAAGGAGCCGGACGTTTGCCTTTTCGGCAAGAGGCTGTGCCGCGGCCGAGCGCCATGAGATGTTGCGTGTCTGGGAAAGCACAGATCCCCACTGCTGTTGTGCCTGTAGATGGGGCACCAAGGCACCGTGAAGAGCAGCAAGAGCTTTCAGGGCTGGGCCCTTCCTTGTGGGAGAAGGAGCCGGACGTTTGCCTTTTCGGCAAGAGGCTGTGCCGCGGCCCGAGCGCCATGAGATGTTGCGTCTCTGGGAAAGCACAGATCCCCACTGCTGTTGTGCCTGTAGATAGGGCGGCAAGGCACCGTGAAGAGCAGCAAGAGCTTTCAGGGCTGGGCCCTTCCTTGTGGGAGAAGGAGCCGGACGTTTGCCTTTCGGCAAGAGGCTCTGCCGCGGCCGAGCGCCATGAGATGTTGCGTCTCTGGGAAAGCACAGATCCCCACTGCTGTTGTGCCTGTAGATAGGGCGCCAAGGCACCGTTAAGAGCAGCAAGAGCTTTCAGGGCTGGGCCCTCCTTGTGGGAGAAGGAGCCGGACGTTTGCCTTTTCGGCACGAGGATCTGCCGCGGCCGAGCGCCATGAGATGTTGCGTCTCTGGGAAAGCACAGATCCCCACTGCTGTTGTGCCTGTAGATAGGGCGCCAAGGGTAGGTGAAGAGCAGCAAGAGCTTTCAGGGCTGGGCCCTTCCTTGTGGGAGAAGGAGCCGGACGTTTGCCTTTTCGGCAAGAGGCTCTGGCGCGGCCGAGCGCCATGAGATGTTGCGTTCTCTGGGAAAGCACAGATCCCCACTGCTGTTGTGCCTGTAGATAGGGCGCCAAGGTAGGTGAAGAGAAGCAAGAGCTTTCAGGGCTGGGCCCTTCCTTGTGGGAGAAGGAGCCGGACCTTTGCCTTTTCGGCAAGAGGCTCTGCCGCGGTCGAGCGCCATGAGATGTTGCGTCTCTGGGAAAGCACAGATCCCACTGCTGTTGTGCCTGTAGATAGGGTGCCAAGGCACCGTGAAGAGCAGCAAGAGCTTTCAGGGCTGGGCCCTTCCTTGTGGGAGAAGGAGCCGGACGTTTGCCTTTTCGGCAAGAGGCTCTGCCGCGGCCGAGCGCCATGAGATGTTGCGTCTCTGGGAAAGCACAGATCCCCACTGCTGTTGTGCCTGTAGATAGGGCGCCAAGGCACCGTGAAGAGCAGCAAGAGCTTTCAGGGCTGGGCCCTTCCTTCTGGGAGAAGGAGCCGGACGTTTGCCTTTTCGGCAAGAGGCTCTGCCGCGGCCGAGCGCCATGAGATGTTGCGTCTCTGGGAAAGCACAGGTCCCCACTGCTGTGGTGCCTGTAGGTAGGGCGCCAAGGGTAGGTGAAGAGCAGCAAGAGCTTTCAGGGCTGGGCCCTTCCTTGTGGGAGAAGGAGCCGGACGTTTGCCTTTTCGGCAAGAGGCTCTGCCGCGTCCGAGCGCCATGAGATGTTGCGTCTCTGGGAAAGCACAGATCCCCACTGCTGTTGTGCCTGTAGGTAGGGCGCCAAGGCACCGTGAAGAGCAGCAAGAGCTTTCAGGGCTGGGCCCTTCCTTGTGGGAGAAGGAGCCGGACGTTTGCCTTTTCGGCAAGAGGCTCTGCCGCGGCCGAGCGCCATGAGGTCTTGCGTCTCTGGGAAAGCACAGATCCCCACTGCTGTTGTGCCTGTAGATAGGGCGCCAAGGCACCGTGAAGAGCAGCAAGAGCTTTCAGGGCTGGGCCCTTCCTTGTGGGAGAAGGAGCCGGACGTTTGCCTTTTCGGCAAGAGGCTGTGCCGCGGCCGAGCGCCATGAGATGTTGCGTCTCTGGGAAAGCACAGATCCCCACTGCTGTTGTGCCTGTAGATAGGGCGCCAAGGCACCGTGAAGAGCAGCAAGAGCTTTCAGGGCTGGGCCCTTCCTTGTGGGAGAAGGAGCCGGACGTTTGCCTTTTCGGCAAGAGGCTCTGCCGCGGCCGAGCGCCATGAGATGTTGCGTCTCTGGGAAAGCACAGATCCCCACTGCTGTGGTGCCTGTAGGTAGGGCGCCAAGGGTAGGTGAAGAGCAGCAAGAGCTTTCAGGGCTGGGCCCTTCCTTGTGGGAGAAGGAGCCGGACGTTTGCCTTTTCGGCAAGAGGCTCTGCCGCGGCCGAGCGCCATGAGATGTTGCGTCTCTGGGAAAGCACAGATCCCCACTGCTGTTGTGCCTGTAGGTAGGGCGCCAAGGCACCGTGAAGAGCAGCAAGAGCTTTCAGGGCTGGGCCCTTCCTTGTGGGAGAAGGAGCCGGACGTTTGCCTTTTCGGCAAGAGGCTCGCTGCGGCCGAGCGCCATGAGATGTTGAGTCTCTGGGAAAGCACAGATCCCCACTGCTGTTGTGCCTGTAGATAGGGCGCCAAGGCACCGTGAAGAGCAGCAAGAGCTTTCAGGGCTGGGCCCTTCCTTGTGGGAGAAGGAGCCGGACGTTTGCCTTTTCGGCAAGAGGCTCTGCCGCGGCCGAGCGCCATGAGATGTTGCGTCTCTGGGAAAGCACAGATCCCCACTGCTGTTGTGCCTGTAGATAGGGCGCCAAGGCACCGTGAAGAGCAGCAAGAGCTTTTCAGGGCTGGGCCCTTCCTTGTGGGAGAAGGAGCTGGACTTTTGCCTTTTCGGCAAGAGGCTCTGGCGCGGCCAAGTGCCATGAGATGTTGCGTCTCTGGGAAAGCACAGATCCCCACTGCTGTTGTGCCTGTAGATTGGGCGCCAAGGCACCGTGAAGAGCAGCAAGAGCTTTCAGGGCTGGGCCCTTCCTTGTGGGAGAAGGAGCCGGACGTTTGCCTTTTGGGCAAGAGGCTCTGGCGCGGCCGAGCGCCATGAGATGTTGCGTCTCTGGGAAAGCACAGATCCCCAGTGCTGTTGTGCCTGTAGATAGGGCGCCAAGGCAACCGTGAAGAGCAGCAAGAGCTTTCAGGGCTGGGCCCTTCCTTGTGGGAGAAGGAGCCGGACGTTTGCCTTTTCGCAAGAGGCTCTGCCGCGGCCGAGCGCCATGAGATGTTGCGTCTCTGGGAAAGCACAGATCCCCACTGCTGTTGTGCCTGTAGATAGGGTGGTAAGGCACCATGAAGAGCAGCAAGAGCTTTCAGGGCTGGGCCCTTCCTTGTGGGAGAAGGAGCCGGACGTTTGCCATTCGGCAAGAGGCTCTGCCGCGGCCGAGCGCCATGAGATGTTGCGTCTCTGGGAAAGCACAGATCCCCACTGCTGTTGTGCCTGTAGATAGGGCGCCAAGGCACCGTGAAGAGCAGCAAGAGCTTTCAGGGCTGGGCCCTTCCTTGTGGGAGAAGGAGCCGGACGTTTGCCATTCGGCAAGAGGCTCTGCCCGCGGCCCGAGCGCCATGAGATGTTGCGTCTCTGGGAAAGCACAGATCCCCACTGCTGTTGTGCCTGTAGATAGGGCGCCAAGGCACCGTGAAGAGCAGCAAGAGCTTTCAGGGCTGGGCCCTTCCTTGTGGGAGAAGGAGCCGGACGTTTGCCTCTTCGGCACGAGGATCTGCCGCGGCCGAGCGCCATGAGATGTTGCGTCTCTGGGAAAGCACAGATCCCCACTGCTGTTGTGCCTGTAGATAGGGCGCCAAGGGGTAGGTGAAGAGCAGCAAGAGCTTTCAGGGCTGGGCCCTTCCTTGTGGGAGAAGGAGCCGGACGGTTGCCTTTTCGGCAAGAGGCTCTGGCGCGGCCGAGCGCCATGAGATGTTGCGTCTCTGGGAAAGCACAGATCCCCACTGCTGTTGTGCCTGTAGATAGGGCGCCAAGGCACCGTGAAGAGCAGCAAGAGCTTTCAGGACTGGGCCATTCCTTGTGGGAGAAGGAGCCGGACGTTTGCCTTTTCGGCAAGAGGCTCTGGCGCGGCCGAGCGCCATGAGATGTTGCGTGTCTGGGAAAGCACAGATCCCCACTGCTGTTGTGCCTGTAGATAGGGCGCCAAGGCACCGTGAAGAGCAGCAAGAGCTTTCAGGGCTGGGCCCTTCCTTGTGGGAGAAGGAGCCGGACGTTTGCCTTTTCGGCAAGAGGCTCTGCCGCGGCCGAGCGCCATGAGATGTTGCGTCTCTGGGAAAGCACAGATCCCCACTGCTGTTGTGCCTGTAGGTAGGGCGCCAAGGGTAGGTGAAGAGCAGCAAGAGCTTTCAGGGCTGGGCCCTTCCTTGTGGGAGAAGGAGCCGGACGTTTGCCTTTCGGCAAGAGGCTCTGCCGCGGCCGAGCGCCATGAGATGTTGCGTCTCTGGGAAAGCACAGATCCCCAGTGCTGTTGTGCCTGTAGATAGGGCACCAAGGCACCGTGAAGAGCAGCAAGAGCTTTCAGGGCTGGGCCCTTCCTTGTGGGAGAAGGAGCCGGACGTTTGCCTTTTCGGCACGAGGATCTGCCGCGGCCGAGCGCCATGAGATGTTGCGTCTCTGGGAAAGCACAGATCCCCACTGCTGTTGTGCCTGTAGATAGGGCGCCAAGGGTAGGTGAAGAGCAGCAAGAGCTTTCAGGGCTGGGCCCTTCCTTGTGGGAGAAGGAGCCGGACGTTTGCCTTTTCGGCAAGAGGCTCTGGCACGGCCGAGCGCCATGAGATGTTGCGTCTCTGGGAAAGCACAGATCCCCACTGCTGTTGTGCCTGTAGATAGGGCGCCAAGGGTAGGTGAAGAGCAGCAAGAGCTTTCAGGGCTGGGCCATTCCTTGTGGGAGAAGGAGCCGGACGTTTGCCTTTTCGGCAAGAGGCTGTGCCGCGGCCGAGCGCCATGAGATGTTGCGTGTCTGGGAAAGCACAGATCCCCACTGCTGTTGTGCCTGTAGATGGGGCACCAAGGCACCGTGAAGAGCAGCAAGAGCTTTCAGGGCTGGGCCCTTCCTTGTGGGAGAAGGAGCCGGACGTTTGCCTTTTCGGCAAGAGGCTGTGCCGCGGCCGAGCGCCATGAGATGTTGCGTCTCTGGGAAAGCACAGATCCCCACTGCTGTTGTGCCTGTAGATAGGGCGGCAAGGCACCGTGAAGAGCAGCAAGAGCTTTCAGGGCTGGGCCCTTCCTTGTGGGAGAAGGAGCCGGACGTTTGCCTTTCGGCAAGAGGCTCTGCCGCGGCCGAGCGCCATGAGATGTTGCGTCTCTGGGAAAGCACAGATCCCCACTGCTGTTGTGCCTGTAGATAGGGCGCCAAGGCACCGTTAAGAGCAGCAAGAGCTTTCAGGGCTGGGCCCTCCTTGTGGGAGAAGGAGCCGGACGTTTGCCTTTTCGGCACGAGGATCTGCCGCGGCCGAGCGCCATGAGATGTTGCGTCTCTGGGAAAGCACAGATCCCCACTGCTGTTGTGCCTGTAGATAGGGCGCCAAGGGTAGGTGAAGAGCAGCAAGAGCTTTCAGGGCTGGGCCCTTCCTTGTGGGAGAAGGAGCCGGACGTTTGCCTTTTCGGCAAGAGGCTCTGGCGCGGCCGAGCGCCATGAGATGTTGCGTCTCTGGGAAAGCACAGATCCCCACTGCTGTTGTGCCTGTAGATAGGGCGCCAAGGGTAGGTGAAGAGAAGCAAGAGCTTTCAGGGCTGGGCCCTTCCTTGTGGGAGAAGGAGCCGGACCTTTGCCTTTTCGGCAAGAGGCTCTGCCGCGGTCGAGCGCCATGAGATGTTGCGTCTCTGGGAAAGCACAGATCCCCACTGCTGTTGTGCCTGTAGATAGGGTGCCAAGGCACCGTGAAGAGCAGCAAGAGCTTTCAGGGCTGGGCCCTTCCTTGTGGGAGAAGGAGCCGGACGTTTGCCTTTTCGGCAAGAGGCTCTGCCGCGGCCGAGCGCCATGAGATGTTGCGTCTCTGGGAAAGCACAGATCCCCACTGCTGTTGTGCCTGTAGATAGGGCGCCAAGGCACCGTGAAGAGCAGCAAGAGCTTTCAGGGCTGGGCCCTTCCTTGTGGGAGAAGGAGCCGGATGTTTGCCTTTTCGGCATGAGGCTCTGCCGCGGCCGAGCGCCATGAGATGTTGCGTCTCTGGGAAAGCACAGATCCCCACTGCTGTTGTGCCTGTAGATAGGGCGCCAAGGCACCGTGAAGAGCAGCAAGAGCTTTCAGGGCTGGGCCCTTCCTTGTGGGAGAAGGAGCCGGACGTTTGCCTTTTCGGCAAGAGGCTCTGCCGCGGCCGAGCGCTATGAGATGTTGCGTCTCTGGGAAAGCACAGATCCCCACTGCTGTTGTGCCTGTAGATAGGGCGCCAAGGCACCGTGAAGAGCAGCAAGAGCTTTCAGGGCTGGGCCCTTCCTTGTGGGAGAAGGAGCCGGACGTTTGCCTTTTCGGCAAGAGGCTCTGCCGCGGCCGAGCGCCATGAGATGTTGCGTCTCTGGGAAAGCACAGATCCCCACTGCTGTTGTGCCTGTAGATAGGGCGCCAAGGCACCGTGAAGAGCAGCAAGAGCTTTCAGGGCTGGGCCCTTCCTTGTGGGAGAAGGAGCCGGACGTTTGCCTTTTTGGCAAGAGGCTCTGCCGCGGCCGAGCGCCATGAGATGTTGCGTCTCTGGGAAAGCACAGATCCCCACTGCTGTTGTGCCTGTAGATAAGGCGCCAAGGGTAGGTGAAGAGCAGCAAGAGCTTTCAGGGCTGGGCCCTTCCTTGTGGGAGAAGGAGCCGGACGTTTGCCTTTTGGGCAAGAGGCTCTGGCGCGGCCGAGCGCCATGAGATGTTGCGTCTCTGGGAAAGCACAGATCCCCACTGCTGTTGTGCCTGTAGGTAGGGTGCCAAGGCACCGTGAAGAGCAGCAAGAGCTTTCAGGGCTGGGCCCTTCCTTGTGGGAGAAGGAGCCGGACGTTTGCCTTTTCGGCAAGAGGCTCTGCCGCGGCCGAGCGCCATGAGATGTTGCGTCTCCTGGAAAGCACAGATCCCCACTGCTGTTGTGCCTGTATATAGGGCGCCAAGGGTAGGTGAAGAGCAGCAAGAGCTTTCAGGGCTGGGCCCTTCCTTCTGGGAGAAGGAGCCGGACGTTTGCCTTTTCGGCAAGAGGCTCTGGCGCGGCCGAGTGCCATGAGATGTTGCGTCTCTGGGAAAGCACAGATCCCCACTGCTGTTGTGCCTGTAGATTTGGCGCCAAGGCACCGTGAAGAGCAGCAAGAGCTTTCAGGGCTGGGCCCTTCCTTCTGGGAGAAGGAGCCGGACGTTTGCCTTTTCGGCAAGAGGCTCTGCCGCGGCCGAGCGCCATGAGATGTTGCGTCTCTGGGAAAGCACAGATCCCCAGTGCTATTGTGCCTGTAGATAGGGCGCCAAGGCACCGTGAAGAGCAGCAAGAGCTTTCAGGGCTGGGCCCTTCCTTGTGGGAGAAGGAGCCGGACGTTTGCCTTTTCGGCAAGAGGCTCTGGCGCGGCCGAGCGCCATGAGATGTTGCGTGTCTGGGAAAGCACAGATCCCCACTGCTGTTGTGCCTGTAGATAGGGTGCCAAGGCACCGTGAAGAGCAGCAAGAGCTTTCAGGGCTGGGCCCTTCCTTGTGGGAGAAGGAGCCGGACGTTTGCCTTTTCGGCAAGAGGCTCTGGCGCGGCCGAGCGCCATGAGATGTTGCGTCTCTGGGAAAGCACAGATCCCCACTGCTGTTGTGCCTGTAGATAGGGCGCCAAGGGTAGGTGAAGAGCAGCAAGAGCTTTCAGGGCTGGGCCCTTCCTTGTGGGAGAAGGAGCCGGACTTTTGCCTTTTCGGCAAGAGGCTCTGCCGCGGCCAAGTGCCATGAGATGTTGCGTCTCTGGGAAAGCACAGATCCCCACTGCTGTTGTGCCTGTAGATTGGGCGCCAAGGCACCGTGAAGAGCAGCAAGAGCTTTCAGGGCTGGGCCCTTCCTTGTGGGAGAAGGAGCCGGACGTTTGCCTTTTTGGCAAGACGCTCTGCCGCGGCCGAGCGCCATGAGATGTTGCGTCTCTGGGAAAGCACAGATCCCCACTGCTGTTGTGCCTGTAGATAGGGCGCCAAGGCACCGTGAAGAGCAGCAAGAGCTTTCAGGGCTGGGCCCTTCCTTGTGGGAGAAGGAGCCGGACGTTTGCCTTTTGGGCAAGAGGCTCTGGCGCGGCCGAGCGCCATGAGATGTTGCGTCTCTGGGAAAGCACAGATCCCCACTGCTGTTGTGCCTGTAGATAGGGCGCCAAGGCACCGTGAAGAGCAGCAAGAGCTTTCAGGGCTGGGCCCTTCCTTGTGGGAGAAGGAGCCGGACGTTTGCCTTTTCGGCATGAGGCTCTGCCGCGGCCGAGCGCCATGAGATGTTGCGTCTCTGGGAAAGCACAGATCCCCACTGCTGTTGTGCCTGTAGATAGGGCGCCAAGGCACCGTGAAGAGCAGCAAGAGATTTCAGGGCTGGGCCCTTCCTTGTGGGAGAAGGAGCCGGACGTTTGCCTTTTCGGCAAGAGGCTGTGCCGCGGCCGAGCGCCATGAGATGTTGCGTCTCTGGGAAAGCACAGATCCCCACTGCTGTTGTGCCTGTAGATAGGGCGCCAAGGCACCGTGAAGAGCAGCAAGAGCTTTCAGGGCTGGGCCCTTCCTTGTGGGAGAAGGAGCCGGACGTTTGCCTTTTCGGCAAGAGGCTCTGCCGCGGCCGAGCGCCATGAGATGTTGCGTCTCTGGGAAAGCACAGATCCCCACTGCTGTTGTGCCTGTAGATAGGGCGCCAAGGCACCGTGAAGAGCAGCAAGAGCTTTCAGGGCTGGGCCCTTCCTTGTGGGAGAAGGAGCCGGACGTTTGCCTTTTTGGCAAGAGGCTCTGCCGCGGCCGAGCGCCATGAGATGTTGCGTGTCTGGGAAAGCACAGATCCCCACTGCTGTTGTGCCTGTAGATAAGGCGCCAAGGGTAGGTGAAGAGCAGCAAGAGCTTTCAGGGCTGGGCCCTTCCTTGTGGGAGAAGGAGCCGGACGTTTGCCTTTTGGGCAAGAGGCTCTGCCGCGGCCGAGCGCCATGAGATGTTGCGTCTCTGGGAAAGCACAGATCCCCACTGCTGTTGTGCCTGTAGGTAGGGCGCCAAGGCACCGTGAAGAGCAGCAAGAGATTTCAGGGCTGGGCCCTTCCTTGTGGGAGAAGGAGCCGGACGTTTGCCTTTTCGGCAAGAGGCTCTGCCGCGGCCGAGCGCCATGAGATGTTGCGTCTCTGGGAAAGCACAGATCCCCACTGCTGTTGTGCCTGTAGATAGGGCGCCAAGGCACCGTGAAGAGCAGCAAGAGCTTTCAGGGCTGGGCCCTTCCTTGTGGGAGAAGGAGCCGGACGTTTGCCTTTTGGGCAAGAGGCTCTGGCGCGGCCGAGCGCCATGAGATGTTGCGTCTCTGGGAAAGCACAGATCCCCACTGCTGTTGTGCCTGTAGATAGGGTGCCAAGGCACCGTGAAGAGCAGCAAGAGCTTTCAGGGCTGGGCCCTTCCTTGTGGGAGAAGGAGCCGGACGTTTGCCTTTTGGGCAAGAGGCTGTGGCGCGGCCGAGCGCCATGAGATGTTGCGTCTCTGGGAAAGCACAGATCCCCACTGCTGTTGTGCCTGTAGATAGGGCGCCAAGGGTAGGTGAAGAGCAGCAAGAGCTTTCAGGGCTGGGCCCTTCCTTGTGGGAGAAGGAGCCGGACGTTTGCCTTTTCGGCAAGAGGCTCTGCCGCGGCCGAGCGCCATGAGATGTTGCGTCTCTGGGAAAGCACAGATCCCCAGTGCTGTTGTGCCTGTAGATAGGGCGCCAAGGCACCGTGAAGAGCAGCAAGAGCTTTCAGGGCTGGGCCCTTCCTTGTGGGAGAAGGAGCCGGACGTTTGCCTTTTCGGCAAGAGGCTCTGGCGCGGCCGAGCGCCATGAGATGTTGCGTCTCTGGGAAAGCACAGATCCCCACTGCTGTTGTGCCTGTAGATAGGGCGCCAAGGGTAGGTGAAGAGCAGCACGAGCTTTCAGGGCTGGGCCCTTCCTTGTGGGAGAAGGAGCCGTACGTTTGCCTTTTCGGCAAGAGGCTCTGCCGCGGCCGAGCGCCATGAGATGTTGCGTCTCTGGGAAAGCACAGATCCCCACTGCTGTTGTGCCTGTAGATAGGGCGCCAAGGGTAGGTGAAGAGCAGCAAGAGCTTTCAGGGCTGGGCCCTTCCTTGTGGGAGAAGGAGCCGGACGTTTGCCTTTTCGGCAAGAGGCTCTGCCGCGGCCAAGTGCCATGAGATATTGCGTCTCTGGGAAAGCACAGATCCCCACTGCTGTTGTGCCTGTAGATTGGGCGCCAAGGCACCGTGAAGAGCAGCAAGAGCTTTCAGGGCTGGGCCCTTCCTTGTGGGAGAAGGAGCCGGACGTTTGCCTTTTCGGCAAGAGGCTCTGGCGCGGCCCGAGCGCCATGAGATGTTGCGTCTCTGGGAAAGCACAGATCCCCACTGCTGTTGTGCCTGTAGATAGGGCGCCAAGGCACCGTGAAGAGCAGCAAGAGCTTTCAGGACTGGGCCATTCCTTGTGGGAGAAGGAGCCGGACGTTTGCCTTTTTGGCAAGAGGCTCTGCCGCGGCCGAGCGCCATGAGATGTTGCGTGTCTGGGAAAGCACAGATCCCCACTGCTGTTGTGCCTGTAGATAAGGCGCCAAGGGTAGGTGAAGAGCAGCAAGAGCTTTCAGGGCTGGGCCCTTCCTTGTGGGAGAAGGAGCCGGACGTTTGCCTTTTCGGCAAGAGGCTCTGCCGCGGCCGAGCGCCATGAGATGTTGCGTCTCTGGGAAAGCACAGATCCCCACTGCTGTTGTGCCTGTAGATAGGGCGCCAAGGCACCGTGAAGAGCAGCAAGAGCTTTCAGGGCTGGGCCCTTCCTTGTGGGAGAAGGAGCCGGACCTTTGCCTTTTGGGCAAGAGGCTCTGGCGCGGCCGAGCGCCATGAGATGTTGCGTCTCTGGGAAAGCACAGATCCCCACTGCTGTTGTGCCTGTAGATAGGGTGCCAAGGCACCGTGAAGAGCAGCAAGAGCTTTCAGGGCTGGGCCCTTCCTTGTGGGAGAAGGAGCCGGACGTTTGCCTTTTCGGCAAGAGGCTCTGGCGCGGCCGAGCGCCATGAGATGTTGCGTCTCTGGGAAAGCACAGATCCCCAGTGCTGTTGTGCCTGTAGATAGGGCGCCAAGGGTAGGTGAAGAGCAGCAAGAGCTTTCAGGGCTGGGCCCTTCCTTGTGGGAGAAGGAGCCGGACGTTTGCCTTTTCGGCAAGAGGCTCTGGCGCGGCCGAGCGCCATGAGATGTTGCGTCTCTGGGAAAGCACAGATCCCCACTGCTGTTGTGCCTGTAGATAGGGCGCCAAGGCACCGTGAAGAGCAGCAAGAGCTTTCAGGGCTGGGCCCTTCCTTGTGGGAGAAGGAGCCGGACGTTTGCCTTTTCGGCAAGAGGCTCTGGCGCGGCCGAGCGCCATGAGATGTTGCGTCTCTGGGAAAGCACAGATCCCCACTGCTGTTGTGCCTGTAGATAGGGCGCCAAGGGTAGGTGAAGAGCAGCACGAGCTTTCAGGGCTGGGCCCTTCCTTGTGGGAGAAGGAGCCGGACGTTTTCCTTTTCGGCAAGAGGCTCTGCCGCGGCCGAGCGCCATGAGATGTTGCGTCTCTGGGAAAGCACAGATCCCCACTGCTGTTGTGCCTGTAGATAGGGCGCCAAGGCACCGTGAAGAGCAGCAAGAGCTTTCAGGGCTGGGCCCTTCCTTGTGGGAGAAGGAGCCGGACTTTTGCCTTTTCGGCAAGAGGCTCTGCCGCGGCCAAGTGCCATGAGATGTTGCGTCTCTGGGAAAGCACAGATCCCCACTGCTGTTGTGCCTGTAGATAGGGCGCCAAGGCACCGTGAAGAGCAGCAAGAGCTTTCAGGGCTGGGCCCTTCCTTGTGGGAGAAGGAGCCGGACGTTTGCCTTTTTGGCAAGAGGCTCTGCCGCGGCCGAGCGCCATGAGATGTTGCGTCTCTGGGAAAGCACAGATCCCCACTGCTGTTGTGCCTGTAGATAAGGCGCCAAGGGTAGGTGAAGAGCAGCAAGAGCTTTCAGGGCTGGGCCCTTCCTTGTGGGAGAAGGAGCCGGACGTTTGCCTTTTGGGCAAGAGGCTCTGGCGCGGCCGAGCGCCATGAGATGTTGCGTCTCTGGGAAAGCACAGATCCCCACTGCTGTTGTGCCTGTAGGTAGGGTGCCAAGGCACCGTGAAGAGCAGCAAGAGCTTTCAGGGCTGGGCCCTTCCTTGTGGGAGAAGGAGCCGGACGTTTGCCTTTTCGGCAAGAGGCTCTGCCGCGGCCGAGCGCCATGAGATGTTGCGTCTCCTGGAAAGCACAGATCCCCACTGCTGTTGTGCCTGTAGATAGGGCGCCAAGGGTAGGTGAAGAGCAGCAAGAGCTTTCAGGGCTGGGCCCTTCCTTCTGGGAGAAGGAGCCGGACGTTTGCCTTTTCGGCAAGAGGCTCTGGCGCGGCCGAGTGCCATGAGATGTTGCGTCTCTGGGAAAGCACAGATCCCCACTGCTGTTGTGCCTGTAGATTGGGCGCCAAGGCACCGTGAAGAGCAGCAAGAGCTTTCAGGGCTGGGCCCTTCCTTGTGGGAGAAGGAGCCGGACGTTTGCCTTTTCGGCAAGAGGCTCTGCCGCGGCCGAGCGCCATGAGATGTTGCGTCTCTGGGAAAGCACAGATCCCCACTGCTGTTGTGCCTGTAGATAGGGCGCCAAGGCACCGTGAAGAGCAGCAAGAGCTTTCAGGGCTGGGCCCTTCCTTGTGGGAGAAGGAGCCGGACGTTTGCCTTTTGGGCAAGAGGCTCTGCCGCGGCCGAGCGCCATGAGATGTTGCGTCTCTGGGAAAGCACAGATCCCCACTGCTGTTGTGCCTGTATATAGGGCGCCAAGGCACCGTGAAGAGCAGCAAGAGCTTTCAGGGCTGGGCCCTTCCTTGTGGGAGAAGGAGCCGGACGTTTGCCTTTTCGGCAAGAGGCTCTGCCGCGGCCGAGCGCCATGAGGTCTTGCGTCTCTGGGAAAGCACAGATCCCCACTGCTGTTGTGCCTGTAGATAGTGCGCCAAGGGTAGGTGAAGAGCAGCAAGAGCTTTCAGGGCTGGGCCCTTCCTTGTGGGAGAAGGAGCCGGACTTTTGCCTTTTCGGCAAGAGGCTCTGCCGCGGCCAAGTGCCATGAGATGTTGCGTCTCTGGGAAAGCACAGATCCCCAGTGCTGTTGTGCCTGTAGATTGGGCGCCAAGGCACCGTGAAGAGCAGCAAGAGCTTTCAGGGCTGGGCCCTTCCTTGTGGGAGAAGGAGCCGGACGTTTGCCTTTTCGGCAAGACGCTCTGCCGCGGCCGAGCGCCATGAGATGTTGCGTCTCTGGGAAAGCACAGATCCCCACTGCTGTTGTGCCTGTAGATAGGGCGCCAAGGCACCGTGAAGAGCAGCAAGAGCTTTCAGGGCTGGGCCCTTCCTTGTGGGAGAAGGAGCCGGACGTTTGCCTTTCGGCAAGAGGCTGTGCCGCGGCCGAGCGCCATGAGATGTTGCGTCTCTGGTAAAGCACAGATCCCCAGTGCTGTTGTGCCTGTAGATAGGGCGCCAAGGCACCGTGAAGAGCAGCAAGAGCTTTCAGGGCTGGGCCCTTCCTTGTGGGAGAAGGAGCCGGACGTTTGCCTTTTCGGCATGAGGCTCTGCCGCGGCCGAGCGCCATGAGATGTTGCGTCTCTGGGAAAGCACAGATCCCCACTGCTGTTGTGCCTGTAGATAGGGCGCCAAGGCACCGTGAAGAGCAGCAAGAGCTTTCAGGGCTGGGCCCTTCCTTGTGGGAGAAGGAGCCGGACGTTTGCCTTTTCGGCAAGAGGCTGTGCCGCGGCCGAGCGCCATGAGATGTTGCGTCTCTGGGAAAGCACAGATCCCCACTGCTGTTGTGCCTGTAGATAGGGCGCCAAGGCACCGTGAAGAGCAGCAAGAGCTTTCAGGGCTGGGCCCTTCCTTGTGGGAGAAGGAGCCGGACGTTTGCTTTTTCGGCAAGAGGCTCTGGCGCGGCCGAGCGCCATGAGATGTTGCGTCTCTGGGAAAGCACAGATCCCCACTGCTGTTGTGCCTGTAGATAGGGCGCCAAGGCACCGTGAAGAGCAGCAAGAGCTTTCAGGGCTGGGCCCTTCCTTGTGGGAGAAGGAGCCGGACGTTTGCCTTTTTGGCAAGAGGCTCTGCCGCGGCCGAGCGCCATGAGATGTTGCGTGTCTGGGAAAGCACAGATCCCCACTGCTGTTGTGCCTGTAGATAAGGCGCCAAGGGTAGGTGAAGAGCAGCAAGAGCTTTCAGGGCTGGGCCCTTCCTTGTGGGAGAAGGAGCCGGACGTTTGCCTTTTGGGCAAGAGGCTCTGCCGCGGCCGAGCGCCATGAGATGTTGCGTCTCTGGGAAAGCACAGATCCCCACTGCTGTTGGGCCTGTAGGTAGGGCGCCAAGGCACCGTGAAGAGCAGCAAGAGATTTCAGGGCTGGGCCCTTCCTTGTGGGAGAAGGAGCCGGACGTTTGCCTTTTCGGCAAGAGGCTCTGCCGCGGCCGAGCGCCATGAGATGTTGCGTCTCTGGGAAAGCACAGATCCCCACTGCTGTTGTGCCTGTAGATAGGGCGCCAAGGCACCGTGAAGAGCAGCAAGAGCTTTCAGGGCTGGGCCCTTCCTTGTGGGAGAAGGAGCCGGACTTTTGCCTTTTCGGCAAGAGGCTCTGCCGCGGCCAAGTGCCATGAGATGTTGCGTCTCTGGGAAAGCACAGATCCCCACTGCTGTTGTGCCTGTAGATTGGGCGCCAAGGCACCGTGAAGAGCAGCAAGAGCTTTCAGGGCTGGGCCCTTCCTTGTGGGAGAAGGAGCCGGACGTTTGCCTTTTCGGCAAGAGGCTCTGCCGCGGCCGAGCGCCATGAGATGTTGCGTCTCTGGGAAAGCACAGATCCCCACTGCTGTTGTGCCTGTAGATAGGGCGCCAAGGCACCGTGAAGAGCAGCAAGAGCTTTCAGGGCTGGGCCCTTCCTTGTGGGAGAAGGAGCCGGACGTTTGCCTTTCGGCAAGAGGCTGTGCCGCGGCCGAGCGCCATGAGATGTTGCGTCTCTGGTAAAGCACAGATCCCCAGTGCTGTTGTGCCTGTAGATAGGGCGCCAAGGCACCGTGAAGAGCAGCAAGAGCTTTCAGGGCTGGGCCCTTCCTTGTGGGAGAAGGAGCCGGACGTTTGCCTTTTCGGCATGAGGCTCTGCCGCGGCCGAGCGCCATGAGATGTTGCGTCTCTGGGAAAGCACAGATCCCCACTGCTGTTGTGCCTGTAGATAGGGCGCCAAGGCACCGTGAAGAGCAGCAAGAGCTTTCAGGGCTGGGCCCTTCCTTGTGGGAGAAGGAGCCGGACGTTTGCCTTTTCGGCAAGAGGCTGTGCCGCGGCCGAGCGCCATGAGATGTTGCGTCTCTGGGAAAGCACAGATCCCCACTGCTGTTGTGCCTGTAGATAGGGCGCCAAGGCACCGTGAAGAGCAGCAAGAGCTTTCAGGGCTGGGCCCTTCCTTGTGGGAGAAGGAGCCGGACGTTTGCCTTTTCGGCAAGAGGCTCTGGCGCGGCCGAGCGCCATGAGATGTTGCGTCTCTGGGAAAGCACAGATCCCCACTGCTGTTGTGCCTGTAGATAGGGCGCCAAGGCACCGTGAAGAGCAGCAAGAGCTTTCAGGGCTGGGCCCTTCCTTGTGGGAGAAGGAGCCGGACGTTTGCCTTTTTGGCAAGAGGCTCTGCCGCGGCCGAGCGCCATGAGATGTTGCGTGTCTGGGAAAGCACAGATCCCCACTGCTGTTGTGCCTGTAGATAAGGCGCCAAGGGTAGGTGAAGAGCAGCAAGAGCTTTCAGGGCTGGGCCCTTCCTTGTGGGAGAAGGAGCCGGACGTTTGCCTTTTGGGCAAGAGGCTCTGCCGCGGCCGAGCGCCATGAGATGTTGCGTCTCTGGGAAAGCACAGATCCCCACTGCTGTTGGGCCTGTAGGTAGGGCGCCAAGGCACCGTGAAGAGCAGCAAGAGATTTCAGGGCTGGGCCCTTCCTTGTGGGAGAAGGAGCCGGACGTTTGCCTTTTCGGCAAGAGGCTCTGCCGCGGCCGAGCGCCATGAGATGTTGCGTCTCTGGGAAAGCACAGATCCCCACTGCTGTTGTGCCTGTAGATAGGGCGCCAAGGCACCGTGAAGAGCAGCAAGAGCTTTCAGGGCTGGGCCCTTCCTTGTGGGAGAAGGAGCCGGACGTTTGCCTTTTCGGCAAGAGGCTCTGGCGCGGCCGAGCGCCATGAGATGTTGCGTCTCTGGGAAAGCACAGATCCCCACTGCTGTTGTGCCTGTAGATAGGGTGCCAAGGCACCGTGAAGAGCAGCAAGAGCTTTCAGGGCTGGGCCCTTCCTTGTGGGAGAAGGAGCCGGACGTTTGCCTTTTCGGCAAGAGGCTCTGCCGCGGCCGAGCGCCATGAGATGTTGCGTCTCTGGGAAAGCACAGATCCCCACTGCTGTTGTGCCTGTAGATAGGGCGCCAAGGGTAGGTGAAGAGCAGCAAGAGCTTTCAGGGCTGGGCCCTTCCTTGTGGGAGAAGGAGCCGGACGTTTGCCTTTTCAGCAAGAGGCTCTGGCGCTGCCGAGCGCCATGAGATGTTGCGTCTCTGGGAAAGCACAGATCCCCACTGCTGTTGTGCCTGTAGATAGGGCGCCAAGGCACCGTGAAGAGCAGCAAGAGCTTTCAGGGCTGGGCCCTTCCTTGTGGGAGAAGGAGCCGGACGTTTGCCTTTTCGGCAAGAGGCTCTGGCGCGGCCGAGCGCCATGAGATGTTGCGTCTCTGGGAAAGCACAGATCCCCACTGCTGTTGTGCCTGTAGATAGGGCGCCAAGGGTAGGTGAAGAGCAGCACGAGCTTTCAGGGCTGGGCCCTTCCTTGTGGGAGAAGGAGCCGGACGTTTGCCTTTTCGGCAAGAGGCTCTGCCGCGGCCGAGCGCCATGAGATGTTGCGTCTCTGGGAAAGCACAGATCCCCACTGCTGTTGTGCCTGTAGATAGGGTGCCAAGGGTAGGTGAAGAGCAGCAAGAGCTTTCAGGGCTGGGCCCTTCCTTGTGGGAGAAGGAGCCGGACGTTTGCCTTTTCGGCAAGAGGCTCTGGCGCGGCCGAGCGCCATGAGATGTTGCGTCTCTGGGAAAGCACAGATCCCCACTGCTGTTGTGCCTGTAGATAGGGCGCCAAGGCACCGTGAAGAGCAGCAAGAGCTTTCAGGACTGGGCCATTCCTTGTGGGAGAAGGAGCCGGACGTTTGCCTTTTTGGCAAGAGGCTCTGCCGCGGCCGAGCGCCATGAGATGTTGCGTGTCTGGGAAAGCACAGATCCCCACTGCTGTTGTGCCTGTAGATAAGGCGCCAAGGGTAGGTGAAGAGCAGCAAGAGCTTTCAGGGCTGGGCCCTTCCTTGTGGGAGAAGGAGCCGGACGTTTGCCTTTTGGGCAAGAGGCTCTGCCGCGGCCGAGCGCCATGAGATGTTGCGTCTCTGGGAAAGCACAGATCCCCACTGCTGTTGTGCCTGTAGGTAGGGCGCCAAGGCACCGTGAAGAGCAGCAAGAGCTTTCAGGGCTGGGCCCTTCCTTGTGGGAGAAGGAGCCGGACGTTTGCCTTTTCGGCAAGAGGCTCTGCCGCGGCCGAGCGCCATGAGATGTTGCGTCTCTGGGAAAGCACAGATCCCCACTGCTGTTGTGCCTGTAGATAGGGCGCCAAGGCACCGTGAAGAGCAGCAAGAGCTTTCAGGGCTGGGCCCTTCCTTGTGGGAGAAGGAGCCGGACGTTTGCCTTTTGGGCAAGAGGCTCTGGCGCGGCCGAGCGCCATGAGATGTTGCGTCTCTGGGAAAGCACAGATCCCCAGTGCTGTTGTGCCTGTAGATAGGGTGCCAAGGCACCGTGAAGAGCAGCAAGAGCTTTCAGGGCTGGGCCCTTCCTTGTGGGAGAAGGAGCCGGACGTTTGCCTTTTCGGCAAGAGGGTCTGCCGCGGCCGAGCGCCATGAGATGTTGCGTCTCTGGGAAAGCACAGATCCCCACTGCTGTTGTGCCTGTAGATAGGGCGCCAAGGGTAGGTGAAGAGCAGCAAGAGCTTTCAGGGCTGGGCCCTTCCTTGTGGGAGAAGGAGCCGGACGTTTGCCTTTTCGGCAAGAGGCTCTGGCGCGGCCGAGCGCCATGAGATGTTGCGTCTCTGGGAAAGCACAGATCCCCACTGCTGTTGTGCCTGTAGATAGGGCGCCAATGCACCGTGAAGAGCAGCAAGAGCTTTCAGGGCTGGGCCCTTCCTTGTGGGAGAAGGAGCCGGACGTTTGCCTTTTCGGCAAGAGGCTCTGGCGCGGCCGAGCGCCATGAGATGTTGCGTCTCTGGGAAAGCACAGATCCCCACTGCTGTTGTGCCTGTAGATAGGGCGCCAAGGGTAGGTGAAGAGCAGCACGAGCTTTCAGGGCTGGGCCCTTCCTTGTGGGAGAAGGAGCCGGACGTTTGCCTTTTCGGCAAGAGGCTCTGCCGCGGCCGAGCGCCATGAGATGTTGCGTCTCTGGGAAAGCACAGATCCCCACTGCTGTTGTGCCTGTAGATAGGGCGCCAAGGGTAGGTGAAGAGCAGCAAGAGCTTTCAGGGCTGGGCCCTTCCTTGTGGGAGAAGGAGCCGGACTTTTGCCTTTTCGGCAAGAGGCTCTGCCGCGGCCAAGTGCCATGAGATGTTGCGTCTCTGGGAAAGCACAGATCCCCACTGCTGTTGTGCCTGTAGATTGGGCGCCAAGGCACCGTGAAGAGCAGCAAGAGCTTTCAGGGCTGGGCCCTTCCTTGTGGGAGAAGGAGCCGGACGTTTGCCTTTTCGGCAAGACGCTCTGCCGCGGCCGAGCGCCATGAGATGTTGCGTCTCTGGGAAAGCACAGATCCCCACTGCTGTTGTGCCTGTAGATAGGGCGCCAAGGCACCGTGAAGAGCAGCAAGAGCTTTCAGGACTGGGCCATTCCTTGTGGGAGAAGGAGCCGGACGTTTGCCTTTTCGGCAAGAGACTCTGGCGCGGCCGAGCGCCATGAGATGTTGCGTCTCTGGGAAAGCACAGATCCCCACTGCTGTTGTGCCTGTAGATAGGGTGCCAAGGCACCGTGAAGAGCAGCAACAGCTTTCAGGGCTGGGCCCTTCCTTGTGGGAGAAGGAGCCGGACTTTTCCCTTTTCGGAAGAGGCTCTGCCGTGGCCAAGCGCCATGAGATGTTGCGTCTCTGGGAAAGCACAGATCCCCACTGCTGTTGTGCCTGTAGATAGGGCGCCAAGGCACCGTGAAGAGCAGCAAGAGCTTTCAGGGCTGGGCCCTTCCTTGTGGGAGAAGGAGCCGGACGTTTGCCTTTCGGCAAGAGTCTCTGCCGCGGCCGAGCGCCATGAGATGTTGCGTCTCTGGGAAAGCACAGATCCCCACTGCTGTTGTGCCTGTAGATAGGGCGCCAAGGCACCGTGAAGAGCAGCAAGAGCTTTCAGGGCTGGGCCCTTCCTTGTGGGAGAAGGAGCCGGACGTTTGCCTTTCGGCAAGAGTCTCTGCCGCGGCCGAGCGCCATGAGATGTTGCGTCTCTGGGAAAGCACAGATCCCCACTGCTGTTATGCCTGTAGATAGGGCGCCAAGGCACCGTGAAGAGCAGCAAGAGCTTTCAGGACTGGGCCATTCCTTGTGGGAGAAGGAGCCGGACGTTTGCCTTTTCGGCAAGAGGCTCTGGCGCGGCCGAGCGCAATGAGATGATGCGTGTCTGGGAAAGCACAGATCCCCACTGCTGTTGTGCCTGTAGATAGGGCACCAAGGCACCGTGAAGAGCAGCAAGAGCTTTCAGGGCTGGGCCCTTCCTTGTGGGAGAAGGAGCCGGACGTTTGCCTTTTCGGCAAGAGGCTCTGCCGCGGCCAAGTGCCATGAGATGTTGCGTCTCTGGGAAAGCACAGATCCCCACTGCTGTTGTGCCTGTAGATTGGGCGCCAAGGCACCGTGAAGAGCAGCAAGAGCTTTCAGGGCTGGGCCCTTCCTTGTGGGAGAAGGAGCCGGACGTTTGCCTTTTCGGCAAGAGGCTCTGCTGCGGCCGAGCGCCATGAGATGTTGCGTCTCTGGGAAAGCACAGATCCCCACTGCTGTTGTGCCTGTAGATAGGGCGCCAAGGCACCGTGAAGAGCAGCAAGAGCTTTCAGGGCTGGGCCCTTCCTTGTGGGAGAAGGAGCCGGACGTTTGCCTTTTCGGCAAGAGGCTCTGCCGCGGCCGAGCGCCATGAGATGTTGCGTCTCTGGGAAAGCACAGATCCCCACTGCTGTTGTGCCTGTAGATAGGGCGCCAAGGCACCGTGAAGAGCAGCAAGAGCTTTCAGGGCTGGGCCCTTCCTTGTGGGAGAAGGAGCCGGACGTTTGCCTTTTCGGCAAGAGGCTCTGCCGCGGCCGAGCGCCATGAGATGTTGCGTCTCTGGGAAAGCACAGATCCCCACTGCTGTTGTGCCTGTAGATAGGGCGCCAAGGCACCGTGAAGAGCAGCAAGAGCTTTCAGGGCTGGGCCCTTCCTTGTGGGAGAAGGAGCCGGACGTTTGCCTTTTTGGCAAGAGGCTCTGCCGCGGCCGAGCGCCATGAGATGTTGCGTCTCTGGGAAAGCACAGATCCCCACTGCTGTTGTGCCTGTAGATAAGGCGCCAAGGGTAGGTGAAGAGCAGCAAGAGCTTTCAGGGCTGGGCCCTTCCTTGTGGGAGAAGGAGCCGGACGTTTGCCTTTTGGGCAAGAGGCTCTGGCGCGGCCGAGCGCCATGAGATGTTGCGTCTCTGGGAAAGCACAGATCCCCACTGCTGTTGTGCCTGTAGGTAGGGTGCCAAGGCACCGTGAAGAGCAGCAAGAGCTTTCAGGGCTGGGCCCTTCCTTGTGGGAGAAGGAGCCGGACGTTTGCCTTTTCGGCAAGAGGCTCTGCCGCGGCCGAGCGCCATGAGATGTTGCGTCTCCTGGAAAGCACAGATCCCCACTGCTGTTGTGCCTGTAGATAGGGCGCCAAGGGTAGGTGAAGAGCAGCAAGAGCTTTCAGGGCTGGGCCCTTCCTTCTGGGAGAAGGAGCCGGACGTTTGCCTTTTCGGCAAGAGGCTCTGGCGCGGCCGAGTGCCATGAGATGTTGCGTCTCTGGGAAAGCACAGATCCCCACTGCTGTTGTGCCTGTAGATTGGGCGCCAAGGCACCGTGAAGAGCAGCAAGAGCTTTCAGGGCTGGGCCCTTCCTTGTGGGAGAAGGAGCCGGACGTTTGCCTTTTCGGCAAGAGGCTCTGCCGCGGCCGAGCGCCATGAGATGTTGCGTCTCTGGGAAAGCACAGATCCCCACTGCTGTTGTGCCTGTAGATAGGGCGCCAAGGCACCGTGAAGAGCAGCAAGAGCTTTCAGGGCTGGGCCCTTCCTTGTGGGAGAAGGAGCCGGACGTTTGCCTTTTGGGCAAGAGGCTCTGCCGCGGCCGAGCGCCATGAGATGTTGCGTCTCTGGGAAAGCACAGATCCCCACTGCTGTTGTGCCTGTATATAGGGCGCCAAGGCACCGTGAAGAGCAGCAAGAGCTTTCAGGGCTGGGCCCTTCCTTGTGGGAGAAGGAGCCGGACGTTTGCCTTTTCGGCAAGAGGCTGTGCCGCGGCCGAGCGCCATGAGATGTTGCGTCTCTGGGAAAGCACAGATCCCCACTGCTGTTGTGCCTGTAGATAGGGCGCCAAGGGTAGGTGAAGAGCAGCAAGAGCTTTCAGGGCTGGGCCCTTCCTTGTGGGAGAAGGAGCCGGACTTTTGCCTTTTCGGCAAGAGGCTCTGCCGCGGCCAAGTGCCATGAGATGTTGCGTCTCTGGGAAAGCACAGATCCCCACTGCTGTTGTGCCTGTAGATTGGGCGCCAAGGCACCGTGAAGAGCAGCAAGAGCTTTCAGGGCTGGGCCCTTCCTTGTGGGAGAAGGAGCCGGACGTTTGCCTTTTCGGCAAGACGCTCTGCCGCGGCCGAGCGCCATGAGATGTTGCGTCTCTGGGAAAGCACAGATCCCCACTGCTGTTGTGCCTGTAGATAGGGCGCCAAGGCACCGTGAAGAGCAGCAAGAGCTTTCAGGGCTGGGCCCTTCCTTGTGGGAGAAGGAGCCGGACGTTTGCCTTTCGGCAAGAGGCTGTGCCGCGGCCGAGCGCCATGAGATGTTGCGTCTCTGGGAAAGCACAGATCCCCACTGCTGTTGTGCCTGTAGATAGGGCGCCAAGGCACCGTGAAGAGCAGCAAGAGCTTTCAGGGCTGGGCCCTTCCTTGTGGGAGAAGGAGCCGGACGTTTGCCTTTTCGGCATGAGGCTCTGCCGCGGCCGAGCGCCATGAGATGTTGCGTCTCTGGGAAAGCACAGATCCCCACTGCTGTTGTGCCTGTAGATAGGGCGCCAAGGCACCGTGAAGAGCAGCAAGAGCTTTCAGGGCTGGGCCCTTCCTTGTGGGAGAAGGAGCCGGACGTTTGCCTTTTCGGCAAGAGGCTGTGCCGCGGCCGAGCGCCATGAGATGTTGCGTCTCTGGGAAAGCACAGATCCCCACTGCTGTTGTGCCTGTAGATAGGGCGCCAAGGCACCGTGAAGAGCAGCAAGAGCTTTCAGGGCTGGGCCCTTCCTTGTGGGAGAAGGAGCCGGACGTTTGCCTTTTCGGCAAGAGGCTCTGCCGCGGCCGAGCGCCATGAGATGTTGCGTCTCTGGGAAAGCACAGATCCCCAGTGCTGTTGTGCCTGTAGATAGGGCGCCAAGGCACCGTGAAGAGCAGCAAGAGCTTTCAGGGCTGGGCCCTTCCTTGTGGGAGAAGGAGCCGGACGTTTGCCTTTTTGGCAAGAGGCTCTGCCGCGGCCGAGCGCCATGAGATGTTGCGTGTCTGGGAAAGCACAGATCCCCACTGCTGTTGTGCCTGTAGATAAGGCGCCAAGGGTAGGTGAAGAGCAGCAAGAGCTTTGAGGGCTGGGCCCTTCCTTGTGGGAGAAGGAGCCGGACGTTTGCCTTTTGGGCAAGAGGCTCTGCCGCGGCCGAGCGCCATGAGATGTTGCGTCTCTGGGAAAGCACAGATCCCCACTGCTGTTGTGCCTGTAGGTAGGGCGCCAAGGCACCGTGAAGAGCAGCAAGAGATTTCAGGGCTGGGCCCTTCCTTGTGGGAGAAGGAGCCGGACGTTTGCCTTTTCGGCAAGAGGCTCTGCCGCGGCCGAGCGCCATGAGATGTTGCGTCTCTGGGAAAGCACAGATCCCCACTGCTGTTGTGCCTGTAGATAGGGCGCCAAGGCACCGTGAAGAGCAGCAAGAGCTTTCAGGGCTGGGCCCTTCCTTGTGGGAGAAGGAGCCGGACGTTTGCCTTTTGGGCAAGAGGCTCTGGCGCGGCCGAGCGCCATGAGATGTTGCGTCTCTGGGAAAGCACAGATCCCCACTGCTGTTGTGCCTGTAGATAGGGTGCCAAGGCACCGTGAAGAGCAGCAAGAGCTTTCAGGGCTGGGCCCTTCCTTGTGGGAGAAGGAGCCGGACGTTTGCCTTTTCGGCAAGAGGCTCTGCCGCGGCCGAGCGCCATGAGATGTTGCGTCTCTGGGAAAGCACAGATCCCCACTGCTGTTGTGCCTGTAGATAGGGCGCCAAGGGTAGGTGAAGAGCAGCAAGAGCTTTCAGGGCTGGGCCCTTCCTTGTGGGAGAAGGAGCCGGACGTTTGCCTTTTCAGCAAGAGGCTCTGGCGCGGCCGAGCGCCATGAGATGTTGCGTCTCTGGGAAAGCACAGATCCCCACTGCTGTTGTGCCTGTAGATAGGGCGCCAAGGCACCGTGAAGAGCAGCAAGAGCTTTCAGGGCTGGGCCCTTCCTTCTGGGAGAAGGAGCCGGACGTTTGCCTTTTCGGCAAGAGGCTCTGGCGCGGCCGAGCGCCATGAGATGTTGCGTCTCTGGGAAAGCACAGATCCCCACTGCTGTTGTGCCTGTAGATAGGGCGCCAAGGGTAGGTGAAGAGCAGCACGAGCTTTCAGGGCTGGGCCCTTCCTTGTGGGAGAAGGAGCCGGACGTTTGCCTTTTCGGCAAGAGGCTCTGCCGCGGCCGAGCGCCATGAGATGTTGCGTCTCTGGGAAAGCACAGATCCCCACTGCTGTTGTGCCTGTAGATAGGGCGCCAAGGGTAGGTGAAGAGCAGCAAGAGCTTTCAGGGCTGGGCCCTTCCTTGTGGGAGAAGGAGCCGGACTTTTGCCTTTTCGGCAAGAGGCTCTGCCGCGGCCAAGTGCCATGAGATGTTGCGTCTCTGGGAAAGCACAGATCCCCACTGCTGTTGTGCCTGTAGATAGGGCGCCAAGGCACCGTGAAGAGCAGCAAGAGCTTTCAGGACTGGGCCATTCCTTGTGGGAGAAGGAGCCGGACGTTTGCCTTTTTGGCAAGAGGCTCTGCCGCGGCCGAGCGCCATGAGATGTTGCGTGTCTGGGAAAGCACAGATCCCCACTGCTGTTGTGCCTGTAGATAAGGCGCCAAGGGTAGGTGAAGAGCAGCAAGAGCTTTCAGGGCTGGGCCCTTCCTTGTGGGAGAAGGAGCCGGACGTTTGCCTTTTGGGCAAGAGGCTCTGCCGCGGCCGAGCGCCATGAGATGTTGCGTCTCTGGGAAAGCACAGATCCCCACTGCTGTTGTGCCTGTAGGTAGGGCGCCAAGGCACCGTGAAGAGCAGCAAGAGATTTCAGGGCTGGGCCCTTCCTTGTGGGAGAAGGAGCCGGACGTTTGCCTTTTCGGCAAGAGGCTCTGCCGCGGCCGAGCGCCATGAGATGTTGCGTCTCTGGGAAAGCACAGATCCCCACTGCTGTTGTGCCTGTAGATAGGGCGCCAAGGCACCGTGAAGAGCAGCAAGAGCTTTCAGGGCTGGGCCCTTCCTTGTGGGAGAAGGAGCCGGACGTTTGCCTTTTCGGCAAGAGGCTCTGCCGCGGCCGAGCGCCATGAGATGTTGCGTCTCTGGGAAAGCACAGATCCCCACTGCTGTTGTGCCTGTAGATAGGGTGCCAAGGCACCGTGAAGAGCAGCAAGAGCTTTCAGGGCTGGGCCCTTCCTTGTGGGAGAAGGAGCCGGACGTTTGCCTTTTCGGCAAGAGGCTGTGCCGCGGCCGAGCGCCATGAGATGTTGCGTCTCTGGGAAAGCACAGATCCCCACTGCTGTTGTGCCTGTAGGTAGGGCGCCAAGGCACCGTGAAGAGCAGCAAGAGATTTCAGGGCTGGGCCCTTCCTTGTGGGAGAAGGAGCCGGACGTTTGCCTTTTCGGCAAGAGGCTCTGCCGCGGCCGAGCGCCATGAGATGTTGCGTCTCTGGGAAAGCACAGATCCCCACTGCTGTTGTGCCTGTAGATAGGGCGCCAAGGCACCGTGAAGAGCAGCAAGAGCTTTCAGGGCTGGGCCCTTCCTTGTGGGAGAAGGAGCCGGACGTTTGCCTTTTGGGCAAGAGGCTCTGGCGCGGCCGAGCGCCATGAGATGTTGCGTCTCTGGGAAAGCACAGATCCCCACTGCTGTTGTGCCTGTAGATAGGGTGCCAAGGCACCGTGAAGAGCAGCAAGAGCTTTCAGGGCTGGGCCCTTCCTTGTGGGAGAAGGAGCCGGACGTTTGCCTTTTCGGCAAGAGGCTGTGCCGCGGCCGAGCGCCATGAGATGTTGCGTCTCTGGGAAAGCACAGATCCCCACTGCTGTTGTGCCTGTAGATAGGGCGCCAAGGGTAGGTGAAGAGCAGCAAGAGCTTTCAGGGCTGGGCCCTTCCTTGTGGGAGAAGGAGCCGGACGTTTGCCTTTTCGGCAAGAGGCTCTGGCGCGGCCGAGCGCCATGAGATGTTGCGTCTCTGGGAAAGCACAGATCCCCACTGCTGTTGTGCCTGTAGATAGGGCGCCAAGGCACCGTGAAGAGCAGCAAGAGCTTTCAGGGCTGGGCCCTTCCTTGTGGGAGAAGGAGCCGGACGTTTGCCTTTTCGGCAAGAGGCTCTGCCGCGGCCGAGCGCCATGAGATGTTGCGTCTCTGGGAAAGCACAGATCCCCACTGCTGTTGTGCCTGTAGATAGGGCGCCAAGGGTAGGTGAAGAGCAGCACGAGCTTTCAGGGCTGGGCCCTTCCTTGTGGGAGAAGGAGCCGGACGTTTGCCTTTTCGGCAAGAGGCTCTGCCGCGGCCGAGCGCCATGAGATGTTGCGTCTCTGGGAAAGCACAGATCCCCACTGCTGTTGTGCCTGTAGATAGGGCGCCAAGGGTAGGTGAAGAGCAGCAAGAGCTTTCAGGGCTGGGCCCTTCCTTGTGGGAGAAGGAGCCGGACTTTTGCCTTTTCGGCAAGAGGCTCTGCCGCGGCCAAGTGCCATGAGATGTTGCGTCTCTGGGAAAGCACAGATCCCCACTGCTGTTGTGCCTGTAGATTGGGCGCCAAGGCACCGTGAAGAGCAGCAAGAGCTTTCAGGGCTGGGCCCTTCCTTGTGGGAGAAGGAGCCGGACGTTTGCCTTTTCGGCAAGAGGCTCTGGCGCGGCCGAGCGCCATGAGATGTTGCGTCTCTGGGAAAGCACAGATCCCCACTGCTGTTGTGCCTGTAGATAGGGCGCCAAGGCACCGTGAAGAGCAGCAAGAGCTTTCAGGACTGGGCCATTCCTTGTGGGAGAAGGAGCCGGACGTTTGCCTTTTCGGCAAGAGGCTCTGCCGCGGCCGAGCGCCATGAGATGTTGCGTCTCTGGGAAAGCACAGATCCCCACTGCTGTTGTGCCTGTAGATAGGGTGCCAAGGCACCGTGAAGAGCAGCAAGAGCTTTCAGGGCTGGGCCCTTCCTTGTGGGAGAAGGAGCCGGACGTTTGCCTTTTCGGAAAGAGGCTGTGCCGCGGCCGAGCGCCATGAGATGTTGCGTCTCTGGGAAAGCACAGATCCCCACTGCTGTTGTGCCTGTAGATAGGGCGCCAAGGCACCGTGAAGAGCAGCAAGAGCTTTCAGGGCTGGGCCCTTCCTTGTGGGAGAAGGAGCCGGACGTTTGCCTTTCGGCAAGAGTCTCTGCCGCGGCCGAGCGCCATGAGATGTTGCGTCTCTGGGAAAGCACAGATCCCCAGTGCTGTTGTGCCTGTAGATAGGGCGCCAAGGCACCGTGAAGAGCAGCAAGAGCTTTCAGGGCTGGGCCCTTCCTTGTGGGAGAAGGAGCCGGACGTTTGCCTTTTCGGCACGAGGATCTGCCGCGGCCGAGCGCCATGAGATGTTGCGTCTCTGGGAAAGCACAGATCCCCACTGCTGTTGTGCCTGTAGATAGGGCGCCAAGGCACCGTGAAGAGCAGCAAGAGCTTTCAGGGCTGGGCCCTTCCTTGTGGGAGAAGGAGCCGGACGTTTGCCTTTTCGGCAAGAGACTCTGCCGCGGCCGAGCGCCATGAGATGTTGCGTCTCTGGGAAAGCACAGATCCCCACTGCTGTTGTGCCTGTAGATAGGGCGCCAAGGCACCGTGAAGAGCAGCAAGAGCTTTCAGGACTGGGCCATTCCTTGTGGGAGAAGGAGCCGGACGTTTGCCTTTTCGGCAAGAGGCTCTGGCGCGGCCGAGCGCCATGAGATGTTGCGTCTCTGGGAAAGCACAGATCCCCACTGCTGTTGTGCCTGTAGATAGGGCACCAAGGCACCGTGAAGAGCAGCAAGAGCTTTCAGGGCTGGGCCCTTCCTTGTGGGAGAAGGAGCCGGACGTTTGCCTTTTCGGCAAGAGGCTGTGCCGCGGCCGAGCGCCATGAGATGTTGCGTCTCTGGGAAAGCACAGATCCCCAGTGCTGTTGTGCCTGTAGATAGGGCGCCAATGCACCGTGAAGAGCAGCAAGAGCTTTCAGGGCTGGGCCCTTCCTTGTGGGAGAAGGAGCCGGACGTTTGCCTTTTCGGCAAGAGGCTCTGGCGCGGCCGAGCGCCATGAGATGTTGCGTCTCTGGGAAAGCACAGATCCCCACTGCTGTTGTGCCTGTAGATAGGGCGCCAAGGCACCGTGAAGAGCAGCAAGAGCTTTCAGGGCTGGGCCCTTCCTTGTGGGAGAAGGAGCCGGACGTTTGCCTTTTCGGCAAGAGGCTCTGGCGCGGCCGAGCGCCATGAGATGTTGCGTCTCTGGGAAAGCACAGATCCCCACTGCTGTTGTGCCTGTAGATAGGGCGCCAAGGGTAGGTGAAGAGCAGCACGAGCTTTCAGGGCTGGGCCCTTCCTTGTGGGAGAAGGAGCCGGACGTTTGCCTTTTCGGCAAGAGGCTCTGCCGCGGCCGAGCGCCATGAGATGTTGCGTCTCTGGGAAAGCACAGATCCCCACTGCTGTTGTGCCTGTAGATAGGGCGCCAAGGGTAGGTGAAGAGCAGCAAGAGCTTTCAGGGCTGGGCCCTTCCTTGTGGGAGAAGGAGCCGGACTTTTGCCTTTTCGGCAAGAGGCTCTGCCGCGGCCAAGTGCCATGAGATGTTGCGTCTCTGGGAAAGCACAGATCCCCACTGCTGTTGTGCCTGTAGATTGGGCGCCAAGGCACCGTGAAGAGCAGCAAGAGCTTTCAGGGCTGGGCCCTTCCTTGTGGGAGAAGGAGCCGGACGTTTGCCTTTTCGGCAAGAGGCTCTGGCGCGGCCGAGCGCCATGAGATGTTGCGTCTCTGGGAAAGCACAGATCCCCACTGCTGTTGTGCCTGTAGATAGGGCGCCAAGGCACCGTGAAGAGCAGCAAGAGCTTTCAGGACTGGGCCATTCCTTGTGGGAGAAGGAGCCGGACGTTTGCCTTTTCGGCAAGAGGCTCTGGCGCGGCCGAGCGCCATGAGATGTTGCGTCTCTGGGAAAGCACAGATCCCCACTGCTGTTGTGCCTGTAGATAGGGTGCCAAGGCACCGTGAAGAGCAGCAAGAGCTTTCAGGGCTGGGCCCTTCCTTGTGGGAGAAGGAGCCGGACGTTTGCCTTTTCGGAAAGAGGCTGTGCCGCGGCCGAGCGCCATGAGATGTTGCGTCTCTGGGAAAGCACAGATCCCCACTGCTGTTGTGCCTGTAGATAGGGCGCCAGGGCACCGTGAAGAGCAGCAAGAGCTTTCAGGGCTGGGCCCTTCCTTGTGGGAGAAGGAGCCGGACGTTTGCCTTTCGGCAAGAGTCTCTGCCGCGGCCGAGCGCCATGAGATGTTGCGTCTCTGGGAAAGCACAGATCCCCAGTGCTGTTGTGCCTGTAGATAGGGCGCCAAGGCACCGTGAAGAGCAGCAAGAGCTTTCAGGGCTGGGCCCTTCCTTGTGGGAGAAGGAGCCGGACGTTTGCCTTTTGGGCAAGAGGCTCTGGCGCGGCCGAGCGCCATGAGATGTTGCGTCTCTGGGAAAGCACAGATCCCCACTGCTGTTGTGCCTGTAGGTAGGGCGCCAAGGCACCGTGAAGAGCAGCAAGAGATTTCAGGGCTGGGCCCTTCCTTGTGGGAGAAGGAGCCGGACGTTTGCCTTTTCGGCAAGAGGCTCTGCCGCGGCCGAGCGCCATGAGATGTTGCGTCTCTGGGAAAGCACAGATCCCCACTGCTGTTGTGCCTGTAGATAGGGCGCCAAGGCACCGTGAAGAGCAGCAAGAGCTTTCAGGGCTGGGCCCTTCCTTGTGGGAGAAGGAGCCGGACGTTTGCCTTTTGGGCAAGAGGCTCTGGCGCGGCCGAGCGCCATGAGATGTTGCGTCTCTGGGAAAGCACAGATCCCCACTGCTGTTGTGCCTGTAGATAGGGTGCCAAGGCACCGTGAAGAGCAGCAAGAGCTTTCAGGGCTGGGCCCTTCCTTGTGGGAGAAGGAGCCGGACGTTTGCCTTTTCGGCAAGAGGCTGTGCCGCGGCCGAGCGCCATGAGATGTTGCGTCTCTGGGAAAGCACAGATCCCCACTGCTGTTGTGCCTGTAGATAGGGCGCCAAGGGTAGGTGAAGAGCAGCAAGAGCTTTCAGGGCTGGGCCCTTCCTTGTGGGAGAAGGAGCCGGACGTTTGCCTTTTCGGCAAGAGGCTCTGGCGCGGCCGAGCGCCATGAGATGTTGCGTCTCTGGGAAAGCACAGATCCCCACTGCTGTTGTGCCTGTAGATAGGGCGCCAAGGCACCGTGAAGAGCAGCAAGAGCTTTCAGGGCTGGGCCCTTCCTTGTGGGAGAAGGAGCCGGACGTTTGCCTTTTCGGCAAGAGGCTCTGCCGCGGCCGAGCGCCATGAGATGTTGCGTCTCTGGGAAAGCACAGATCCCCACTGCTGTTGTGCCTGTAGATAGGGCGCCAAGGGTAGGTGAAGAGCAGCACGAGCTTTCAGGGCTGGGCCCTTCCTTGTGGGAGAAGGAGCCGGACGTTTGCCTTTTCGGCAAGAGGCTCTGCCGCGGCCGAGCGCCATGAGATGTTGCGTCTCTGGGAAAGCACAGATCCCCACTGCTGTTGTGCCTGTAGATAGGGCGCCAAGGGTAGGTGAAGAGCAGCAAGAGCTTTCAGGGCTGGGCCCTTCCTTGTGGGAGAAGGAGCCGGACTTTTGCCTTTTCGGCAAGAGGCTCTGCCGCGGCCAAGTGCCATGAGATGTTGCGTCTCTGGGAAAGCACAGATCCCCACTGCTGTTGTGCCTGTAGATTGGGCGCCAAGGCACCGTGAAGAGCAGCAAGAGCTTTCAGGGCTGGGCCCTTCCTTGTGGGAGAAGGAGCCGGACGTTTGCCTTTTCGGCAAGAGGCTCTGGCGCGGCCGAGCGCCATGAGATGTTGCGTCTCTGGGAAAGCACAGATCCCCACTGCTGTTGTGCCTGTAGATAGGGCGCCAAGGCACCGTGAAGAGCAGCAAGAGCTTTCAGGACTGGGCCATTCCTTGTGGGAGAAGGAGCCGGACGTTTGCCTTTTCGGCAAGAGGCTCTGCCGCGGCCGAGCGCCATGAGATGTTGCGTCTCTGGGAAAGCACAGATCCCCACTGCTGTTGTGCCTGTAGATAGGGTGCCAAGGCACCGTGAAGAGCAGCAAGAGCTTTCAGGGCTGGGCCCTTCCTTGTGGGAGAAGGAGCCGGACGTTTGCCTTTTCGGAAAGAGGCTGTGCCGCGGCCGAGCGCCATGAGATGTTGCGTCTCTGGGAAAGCACAGATCCCCACTGCTGTTGTGCCTGTAGATAGGGCGCCAAGGCACCGTGAAGAGCAGCAAGAGCTTTCAGGGCTGGGCCCTTCCTTGTGGGAGAAGGAGCCGGACGTTTGCCTTTCGGCAAGAGTCTCTGCCGCGGCCGAGCGCCATGAGATGTTGCGTCTCTGGGAAAGCACAGATCCCCAGTGCTGTTGTGCCTGTAGATAGGGCGCCAAGGCACCGTGAAGAGCAGCAAGAGCTTTCAGGGCTGGGCCCTTCCTTGTGGGAGAAGGAGCCGGACGTTTGCCTTTTCGGCACGAGGATCTGCCGCGGCCGAGCGCCATGAGATGTTGCGTCTCTGGGAAAGCACAGATCCCCACTGCTGTTGTGCCTGTAGATAGGGCGCCAAGGCACCGTGAAGAGCAGCAAGAGCTTTCAGGGCTGGGCCCTTCCTTGTGGGAGAAGGAGCCGGACGTTTGCCTTTTCGGCAAGAGACTCTGCCGCGGCCGAGCGCCATGAGATGTTGCGTCTCTGGGAAAGCACAGATCCCCACTGCTGTTGTGCCTGTAGATAGGGCGCCAAGGCACCGTGAAGAGCAGCAAGAGCTTTCAGGACTGGGCCATTCCTTGTGGGAGAAGGAGCCGGACGTTTGCCTTTTCGGCAAGAGGCTCTGGCGCGGCCGAGCGCCATGAGATGTTGCGTCTCTGGGAAAGCACAGATCCCCACTGCTGTTGTGCCTGTAGATAGGGCGCCAAGGCACCGTGAAGAGCAGCAAGAGCTTTCAGGGCTGGGCCCTTCCTTGTGGGAGAAGGAGCCGGACGTTTGCCTTTTCGGCAAGAGGCTCTGGCGCGGCCGAGCGCCATGAGATGTTGCGTCTCTGGGAAAGCACAGATCCCCACTGCTGTTGTGCCTGTAGATAGGGCGCCAAGGGTAGGTGAAGAGCAGCACGAGCTTTCAGGGCTGGGCCCTTCCTTGTGGGAGAAGGAGCCGGACGTTTGCCTTTTCGGCAAGAGGCTCTGCCGCGGCCGAGCGCCATGAGATGTTGCGTCTCTGGGAAAGCACAGATCCCCACTGCTGTTGTGCCTGTAGATAGGGCGCCAAGGGTAGGTGAAGAGCAGCAAGAGCTTTCAGGGCTGGGCCCTTCCTTGTGGGAGAAGGAGCCGGACTTTTGCCTTTTCGGCAAGAGGCTCTGCCGCGGCCAAGTGCCATGAGATGTTGCGTCTCTGGGAAAGCACAGATCCCCACTGCTGTTGTGCCTGTAGATTGGGCGCCAAGGCACCGTGAAGAGCAGCAAGAGCTTTCAGGGCTGGGCCCTTCCTTGTGGGAGAAGGAGCCGGACGTTTGCCTTTTCGGCAAGAGGCTCTGGCGCGGCCGAGCGCCATGAGATGTTGCGTCTCTGGGAAAGCACAGATCCCCACTGCTGTTGTGCCTGTAGATAGGGCGCCAAGGCACCGTGAAGAGCAGCAAGAGCTTTCAGGACTGGGCCATTCCTTGTGGGAGAAGGAGCCGGACGTTTGCCTTTTCGGCAAGAGGCTCTGGCGCGGCCGAGCGCCATGAGATGTTGCGTCTCTGGGAAAGCACAGATCCCCACTGCTGTTGTGCCTGTAGATAGGGTGCCAAGGCACCGTGAAGAGCAGCAAGAGCTTTCAGGGCTGGGCCCTTCCTTGTGGGAGAAGGAGCCGGACGTTTGCCTTTTCGGAAAGAGGCTGTGCCGCGGCCGAGCGCCATGAGATGTTGCGTCTCTGGGAAAGCACAGATCCCCACTGCTGTTGTGCCTGTAGATAGGGCGCCAGGGCACCGTGAAGAGCAGCAAGAGCTTTCAGGGCTGGGCCCTTCCTTGTGGGAGAAGGAGCCGGACGTTTGCCTTTCGGCAAGAGTCTCTGCCGCGGCCGAGCGCCATGAGATGTTGCGTCTCTGGGAAAGCACAGATCCCCAGTGCTGTTGTGCCTGTAGATAGGGCGCCAAGGCACCGTGAAGAGCAGCAAGAGCTTTCAGGGCTGGGCCCTTCCTTGTGGGAGAAGGAGCCGGACGTTTGCCTTTTGGGCAAGAGGCTCTGGCGCGGCCGAGCGCCATGAGATGTTGCGTCTCTGGGAAAGCACAGATCCCCACTGCTGTTGTGCCTGTAGGTAGGGCGCCAAGGCACCGTGAAGAGCAGCAAGAGATTTCAGGGCTGGGCCCTTCCTTGTGGGAGAAGGAGCCGGACGTTTGCCTTTTCGGCAAGAGGCTCTGCCGCGGCCGAGCGCCATGAGATGTTGCGTCTCTGGGAAAGCACAGATCCCCACTGCTGTTGTGCCTGTAGATAGGGCGCCAAGGCACCGTGAAGAGCAGCAAGAGCTTTCAGGGCTGGGCCCTTCCTTGTGGGAGAAGGAGCCGGACGTTTGCCTTTTGGGCAAGAGGCTCTGGCGCGGCCGAGCGCCATGAGATGTTGCGTCTCTGGGAAAGCACAGATCCCCACTGCTGTTGTGCCTGTAGATAGGGTGCCAAGGCACCGTGAAGAGCAGCAAGAGCTTTCAGGGCTGGGCCCTTCCTTGTGGGAGAAGGAGCCGGACGTTTGCCTTTTCGGCAAGAGGCTGTGCCGCGGCCGAGCGCCATGAGATGTTGCGTCTCTGGGAAAGCACAGATCCCCACTGCTGTTGTGCCTGTAGATAGGGCGCCAAGGGTAGGTGAAGAGCAGCAAGAGCTTTCAGGGCTGGGCCCTTCCTTGTGGGAGAAGGAGCCGGACGTTTGCCTTTTCGGCAAGAGGCTCTGGCGCGGCCGAGCGCCATGAGATGTTGCGTGTCTGGGAAAGCACAGATCCCCACTGCTGTTGTGCCTGTAGATAGGGCGCCAAGGCACCGTGAAGAGCAGCAAGAGCTTTCAGGGCTGGGCCCTTCCTTGTGGGAGAAGGAGCCGGACGTTTGCCTTTTCGGCAAGAGGCTCTGCCGCGGCCGAGCGCCATGAGATGTTGCGTCTCTGGGAAAGCACAGATCCCCACTGCTGTTGTGCCTGTAGATAGGGCGCCAAGGGTAGGTGAAGAGCAGCACGAGCTTTCAGGGCTGGGCCCTTCCTTGTGGGAGAAGGAGCCGGACGTTTGCCTTTTCGGCAAGAGGCTCTGCCGCGGCCGAGCGCCATGAGATGTTGCGTCTCTGGGAAAGCACAGATCCCCACTGCTGTTGTGCCTGTAGATAGGGCGCCAAGGGTAGGTGAAGAGCAGCAAGAGCTTTCAGGGCTGGGCCCTTCCTTGTGGGAGAAGGAGCCGGACTTTTGCCTTTTCGGCAAGAGGCTCTGCCGCGGCCAAGTGCCATGAGATGTTGCGTCTCTGGGAAAGCACAGATCCCCACTGCTGTTGTGCCTGTAGATTGGGCGCCAAGGCACCGTGAAGAGCAGCAAGAGCTTTCAGGGCTGGGCCCTTCCTTGTGGGAGAAGGAGCCGGACGTTTGCCTTTTCGGCAAGAGGCTCTGGCGCGGCCGAGCGCCATGAGATGTTGCGTCTCTGGGAAAGCACAGATCCCCACTGCTGTTGTGCCTGTAGATAGGGCGCCAAGGCACCGTGAAGAGCAGCAAGAGCTTTCAGGACTGGGCCATTCCTTGTGGGAGAAGGAGCCGGACGTTTGCCTTTTCGGCAAGAGGCTCTGCCGCGGCCGAGCGCCATGAGATGTTGCGTCTCTGGGAAAGCACAGATCCCCACTGCTGTTGTGCCTGTAGATAGGGTGCCAAGGCACCGTGAAGAGCAGCAAGAGCTTTCAGGGCTGGGCCCTTCCTTGTGGGAGAAGGAGCCGGACGTTTGCCTTTTCGGAAAGAGGCTGTGCCGCGGCCGAGCGCCATGAGATGTTGCGTCTCTGGGAAAGCACAGATCCCCACTGCTGTTGTGCCTGTAGATAGGGCGCCAAGGCACCGTGAAGAGCAGCAAGAGCTTTCAGGGCTGGGCCCTTCCTTGTGGGAGAAGGAGCCGGACGTTTGCCTTTCGGCAAGAGTCTCTGCCGCGGCCGAGCGCCATGAGATGTTGCGTCTCTGGGAAAGCACAGATCCCCAGTGCTGTTGTGCCTGTAGATAGGGCGCCAAGGCACCGTGAAGAGCAGCAAGAGCTTTCAGGGCTGGGCCCTTCCTTGTGGGAGAAGGAGCCGGACGTTTGCCTTTTCGGCACGAGGATCTGCCGCGGCCGAGCGCCATGAGATGTTGCGTCTCTGGGAAAGCACAGATCCCCACTGCTGTTGTGCCTGTAGATAGGGCGCCAAGGCACCGTGAAGAGCAGCAAGAGCTTTCAGGGCTGGGCCCTTCCTTGTGGGAGAAGGAGCCGGACGTTTGCCTTTTCGGCAAGAGACTCTGCCGCGGCCGAGCGCCATGAGATGTTGCGTCTCTGGGAAAGCACAGATCCCCACTGCTGTTGTGCCTGTAGATAGGGCGCCAAGGCACCGTGAAGAGCAGCAAGAGCTTTCAGGACTGGGCCATTCCTTGTGGGAGAAGGAGCCGGACGTTTGCCTTTTCGGCAAGAGGCTCTGGCGCGGCCGAGCGCAATGAGATGTTGCGTGTCTGGGAAAGCACAGATCCCCACTGCTGTTGTGCCTGTAGATAGGGCACCAAGGCACCGTGAAGAGCAGCAAGAGCTTTCAGGGCTGGGCCCTTCCTTGTGGGAGAAGGAGCCGGACGTTTGCCTTTTCGGCAAGAGGCTGTGCCGCGGCCGAGCGCCATGAGATGTTGCGTCTCTGGGAAAGCACAGATCCCCAGTGCTGTTGTGCCTGTAGATAGGGCGCCAATGCACCGTGAAGAGCAGCAAGAGCTTTCAGGGCTGGGCCCTTCCTTGTGGGAGAAGGAGCCGGACGTTTGCCTTTTCGGCAAGAGGCTCTGGCGCGGCCGAGCGCCATGAGATGTTGCGTCTCTGGGAAAGCACAGATCCCCACTGCTGTTGTGCCTGTAGATAGGGCGCCAAGGCACCGTGAAGAGCAGCAAGAGCTTTCAGGGCTGGGCCCTTCCTTGTGGGAGAAGGAGCCGGACGTTTGCCTTTTCGGCAAGAGGCTCTGGCGCGGCCGAGCGCCATGAGATGTTGCGTCTCTGGGAAAGCACAGATCCCCACTGCTGTTGTGCCTGTAGATAGGGCGCCAAGGGTAGGTGAAGAGCAGCACGAGCTTTCAGGGCTGGGCCCTTCCTTGTGGGAGAAGGAGCCGGACGTTTGCCTTTTCGGCAAGAGGCTCTGCCGCGGCCGAGCGCCATGAGATGTTGCGTCTCTGGGAAAGCACAGATCCCCACTGCTGTTGTGCCTGTAGATAGGGCGCCAAGGGTAGGTGAAGAGCAGCAAGAGCTTTCAGGGCTGGGCCCTTCCTTGTGGGAGAAGGAGCCGGACTTTTGCCTTTTCGGCAAGAGGCTCTGCCGCGGCCAAGTGCCATGAGATGTTGCGTCTCTGGGAAAGCACAGATCCCCACTGCTGTTGTGCCTGTAGATTGGGCGCCAAGGCACCGTGAAGAGCAGCAAGAGCTTTCAGGGCTGGGCCCTTCCTTGTGGGAGAAGGAGCCGGACGTTTGCCTTTTCGGCAAGAGGCTCTGGCGCGGCCGAGCGCCATGAGATGTTGCGTCTCTGGGAAAGCACAGATCCCCACTGCTGTTGTGCCTGTAGATAGGGCGCCAAGGCACCGTGAAGAGCAGCAAGAGCTTTCAGGACTGGGCCATTCCTTGTGGGAGAAGGAGCCGGACGTTTGCCTTTTCGGCAAGAGGCTCTGGCGCGGCCGAGCGCCATGAGATGTTGCGTCTCTGGGAAAGCACAGATCCCCACTGCTGTTGTGCCTGTAGATAGGGTGCCAAGGCACCGTGAAGAGCAGCAAGAGCTTTCAGGGCTGGGCCCTTCCTTGTGGGAGAAGGAGCCGGACGTTTGCCTTTTCGGAAAGAGGCTGTGCCGCGGCCGAGCGCCATGAGATGTTGCGTCTCTGGGAAAGCACAGATCCCCACTGCTGTTGTGCCTGTAGATAGGGCGCCAGGGCACCGTGAAGAGCAGCAAGAGCTTTCAGGGCTGGGCCCTTCCTTGTGGGAGAAGGAGCCGGACGTTTGCCTTTCGGCAAGAGTCTCTGCCGCGGCCGAGCGCCATGAGATGTTGCGTCTCTGGGAAAGCACAGATCCCCAGTGCTGTTGTGCCTGTAGATAGGGCGCCAAGGCACCGTGAAGAGCAGCAAGAGCTTTCAGGGCTGGGCCCTTCCTTGTGGGAGAAGGAGCCGGACGTTTGCCTTTTCGGCACGAGGATCTGCCGCGGCCGAGCGCCATGAGATGTTGCGTCTCTGGGAAAGCACAGATCCCCACTGCTGTTGTGCCTGTAGATAGGGCGCCAAGGGTAGGTGAAGAGCAGCAAGAGCTTTCAGGGCTGGGCCCTTCCCTCTGGGAGAAGGAGCCGGACGTTTGCCTTTTCGGCAAGAGACTCTGCCGCGGCCGAGCGCCATGAGATGTTGCGTCTCTGGGAAAGCACAGATCCCCACTGCTGTTGTGCCTGTAGATAGGGCGCCAAGGCACCGTGAAGAGCAGCAAGAGCTTTCAGGACTGGGCCATTCCTTGTGGGAGAAGGAGCCGGACGTTTGCCTTTTCGGCAAGAGGCTCTGGCGCGGCCGAGCGCCATGAGATGTTGCGTGTCTGGGAAAGCACAGATCCCCACTGCTGTTGTGCCTGTAGATAGGGCACCAAGGCACCGTGAAGAGCAGCAAGAGCTTTCAGGGCTGGGCCCTTCCTTGTGGGAGAAGGAGCCGGACGTTTGCCTTTTCGGCAAGAGGCTGTGCCGCGGCCGAGCGCCATGAGATGTTGCGTCTCTGGGAAAGCACAGATCCCCAGTGCTGTTGTGCCTGTAGATAGGGCGCCAAGGCACCGTGAAGAGCAGCAAGAGCTTTCAGGGCTGGGCCCTTCCTTGTGGGAGAAGGAGCCGGACGTTTGCCTTTTCGGCAAGAGGCTCTGGCGCGGCCGAGCGCCATGAGATGTTGCGTCTCTGGGAAAGCACAGATCCCCACTGCTGTTGTGCCTGTAGATAGGGCGCCAAGGCACCGTGAAGAGCAGCAAGAGCTTTCAGGGCTGGGCCCTTCCTTGTGGAAGAAGGAGCCGGACGTTTGCCTTTTCGGCAAGAGGCTCTGCCGCGGCCGAGCGCCATGAGATGTTGCGTCTCTGGGAAAGCACAGATCCCCACTGCTGTTGTGCCTGTAGGTAGGGCGCCAAGGCACCGTGAAGAGCAGCAAGAGCTTTCAGGGCTGGGCCCTTCCTTGTGGGAGAAGGAGCCGGACGTTTGCCTTTTCGGCAAGAGGCTCGCTGCGGCCGAGCGCCATGAGATGTTGAGTCTCTGGGAAAGCACAGATCCCCACTGCTGTTGTGCCTGTAGATAGGGCGCCAAGGCACCGTGAAGAGCAGCAAGAGCTTTCAGGGCTGGGCCCTTCCTTGTGGGAGAAGGAGCCGGACGTTTGCCTTTTCGGCAAGAGGCTCTGGCGCGGCCGAGCGCCATGAGATGTTGCGTGTCTGGGAAAGCACAGATCCCCACTGCTGTTGTGCCTGTAGATGGGGCACCAAGGCACCATGAAGAGCAGCAAGAGCTTTCAGGGCTGGGCCCTTCCTTGTGGGAGAAGGAGCCGCACGTTTGCCTTTTCGGCAAGAGGCTCTGGCGCGGCCGAGCGCCATGAGATGTTGCGTCTCTGGGAAAGCACAGATCCCCACTGCTGTTGTGCCTGTAGATAGGGCGCCAAGGCACCGTGAAGAGCAGCAAGAGCTTTCAGGGCTGGGCCCTTCCTTGTGGGAGAAGGAGCCGGACGTTTGCCTTTTCGGCAAGAGGCTCTGCCGCGGCCGAGCGCCATGAGATGTTGCGTCTCTGGGAAAGCACAGATCCCCACTGCTGTTGTGCCTGTAGGTAGGGCGCCAAGGCACCGTGAAGAGCAGCAAGAGCTTTCAGGGCTGGGCCCTTCCTTGTGGGAGAAGGAGCCGGACGTTTGCCTTTTCGGCAAGAGGCTCGCTGCGGCCGAGCGCCATGAGATGTTGAGTCTCTGGGAAAGCACAGATCCCCACTGCTGTTGTGCCTGTAGATAGGGCGCCAAGGCACCGTGAAGAGCAGCAAGAGCTTTCAGGGCTGGGCCCTTCCTTGTGGGAGAAGGAGCCGGACGTTTGCCTTTTCGGCAAGAGGCTCTGCCGCGGCCGAGCGCCATGAGATGTTGCGTCTCTGGGAAAGCACAGATCCCCACTGCTGTTGTGCCTGTAGATAGGGCGCCAAGGCACCGTGAAGAGCAGCAAGAGCTTTCAGGGCTGGGCCCTTCCTTGTGGGAGAAGGAGCTGGACTTTTGCCTTTTCGGCAAGAGACTCTGGCGCGGCCAAGTGCCATGAGATGTTGCGTCTCTGGGAAAGCACAGATCCCCACTGCTGTTGTGCCTGTAGATTGGGCGCCAAGGCACCGTGAAGAGCAGCAAGAGCTTTCAGGGCTGGGCCCTTCCTTGTGGGAGAAGGAGCCGGACCTTTGCCTTTTCGGCAAGAGGCTCTGGCGCGGCCGAGCGCCATGAGATGTTGCGTCTCTGGGAAAGCACAGATCCCCAGTGCTGTTGTGCCTGTAGATAGGGTGCCAAGGCACCGTGAAGAGCAGCAAGAGCTTTCAGGGCTGGGCCCTTCCTTGTGGGAGAAGGAGCCGGACGTTTGCCTTTTCGGCAAGAGGCTCTGCCGCGGCCGAGCGCCATGAGATGTTGCGTCTCTGGGAAAGCACAGATCCCCACTGCTGTTGTGCCTGTAGATAGGGCGCCAAGGGTAGGTGAAGAGCAGCACGAGCTTTCAGGGCTGGGCCCTTCCTTGTGGGAGAAGGAGCCGGACGTTTGCCTTTTCGGCAAGAGGCTCTGCCGCGGCCGAGCGCCATGAGATGTTGCGTCTCTGGGAAAGCACAGATCCCCACTGCTGTTGTGCCTGGAGATAGGGCGCCAAGGCACCGTGAAGAGCAGCAAGAGCTTTCAGGGCTGGGCCCTTCCTTGTGGGAGAAGGAGCCGGACGTTTGCCTTTTCGGCAAGAGGCTCTGCCGCGGCCGAGCGCCATGAGATGTTGCGTCTCTGGGAAAGCACAGATCCCCACTGCTGTTGTGCCTGTAGATAGGGCGCCAAGGCACCGTGAAGAGCAGCAAGAGCTTTCAGGGCTGAGCCCTTCCTTCTGGGAGAAGGAGCCGGACGTTTGCCTTTTCGGCAAGACGCTCTGCCGCGGCCGAGCGCCATGAGATGTTGCGTCTCTGGGAAAGCACAGATCCCCACTGCTGTTGTGCCTGGAGATAGGGCGCCAAGGCACCGTGAAGAGCAGCAAGAGCTTTCAGGGCTGGGCCCTTCCTTGTGGGAGAAGGAGCCGGACGTTTGCCTTTTCGGCAAGAGGCTCTGCCGCGGCCGAGCGCCATGAGATGTTGCGTCTCTGGGAAAGCACAGATCCCCACTGCTGTTGTGCCTGTAGGTAGGGCGCCAAGGGTAGGTGAAGAGCAGCAAGAGCTTTCAGGGCTGGGCCCTTCCTTGTGGGAGAAGGAGCCGGACGTTTGCCTTTTCGGCAAGAGGCTCGCTGCGGCCGAGCGCCATGAGATGTTGAGTCTCTGGGAAAGCACAGATCCCCACTGCTGTTGTGCCTGTAGATAGGGCGCCAAGGCACCGTGAAGAGCAGCAAGAGCTTTCAGGGCTGGGCCCTTCCTTGTGGGAGAAGGAGCCGGACGTTTGCCTTTTCGGCAAGAGGCTCTGCCGCGGCCGAGCGCCATGAGATGTTGCGTCTCTGGGAAAGCACAGATCCCCACTGCTGTTGTGCCTGTAGATAGGGCGCCAAGGCACCGTGAAGAGCAGCAAGAGCTTTCAGGGCTGGGCCCTTCCTTGTGGGAGAAGGAGCTGGACTTTTGCCTTTTCGGCAAGAGGCTCTGGCGCGGCCAAGTGCCATGAGATGTTGCGTCTCTGGGAAAGCACAGATCCCCACTGCTGTTGTGCCTGTAGATTGGGCGCCAAGGCACCGTGAAGAGCAGCAAGAGCTTTCAGGGCTGGGCCCTTCCTTGTGGGAGAAGGAGCCGGACCTTTGCCTTTTCGGCAAGAGGCTCTGGCGCGGCCGAGCGCCATGAGATGTTGCGTCTCTGGGAAAGCACAGATCCCCAGTGCTGTTGTGCCTGTAGATAGGGTGCCAAGGCACCGTAAAGAGCAGCAAGAGCTTTCAGGGCTGGGCCCTTCCTTGTGGGAGAAGGAGCCGGACGTTTGCCTTTTCGGCAAGAGGCTCTGCCGCGGCCGAGCGCCATGAGATGTTGCGTCTCTGGGAAAGCACAGATCCCCACTGCTGTTGTGCCTGTAGATAGGGCGCCAAGGGTAGGTGAAGAGCAGCACGAGCTTTCAGGGCTGGGCCCTTCCTTGTGGGAGAAGGAGCCGGACGTTTGCCTTTTCGGCAAGAGGCTCTGCCGCGGCCGAGCGCCATGAGATGTTGCGTCTCTGGGAAAGCACAGATCCCCACTGCTGTTGTGCCTGTAGATAGGGCGCCAAGGCACCGTGAAGAGCAGCAAGAGCTTTCAGGGCTGGGCCCTTCCTTGTGGGAGAAGGAGCCGGACGTTTGCCTTTCGGCAAGAGGCTCTGCTGCGGCCGAGCGCCATGAGATGTTGCGTCTCTGGGAAAGCACAGATCCCCAGTGCTGTTGTGCCTGTAGATAGGGCGCCAAGGCACCGTGAAGAGCAGCAAGAGCTTTCAGGGCTGGGCCCTTCCTTGTGGGAGAAGGAGCCGGACGTTTGCCTTTTCGGCAAGAGGCTCTGCCGCGGCCGAGCGCCATGAGATGTTGCGTCTCTGGGAAAGCACAGATCCCCACTGCTGTTGTGCCTGTAGATAGGGCGCCAAGGCACCGTGAAGAGCAGCAAGAGCTTTCAGGGCTGGGCCCTTCCTTGTGGGAGAAGGAGCCGGACGTTTGCCTTTTCGGCAAGAGGCTGTGCCGCGGCCGAGCGCCATGAGATGTTGCGTCTCTGGGAAAGCACAGATCCCCACTGCTGTTGTGCCTGTAGATAGGGCGCCAAGGCACCGTGAAGAGCAGCAAGAGCTTTCAGGGCTGGGCCCTTCCTTGTGGGAGAAGGAGCCGGACGTTTGCCTTTTCGGCAAGAGGCTCTGCCGCGGCCGAGCGCCATGAGATGTTGCGTCTCTGGGAAAGCACAGATCCCCACTGCTGTTGTGCCTGTAGATAGGGCGCCAAGGCACCGTGAAGAGCAGCAAGAGCTTTCAGGGCTGGGCCCTTCCTTGTGGGAGAAGGAGCCGGACGTTTGCCTTTTTGGCAAGAGGCTCTGCCGCGGCCGAGCGCCATGAGATGTTGCGTCTCTGGGAAAGCACAGATCCCCACTGCTGTTGTGCCTGTAGATAAGGCGCCAAGGGTAGGTGAAGAGCAGCAAGAGCTTTCAGGGCTGGGCCCTTCCTTGTGGGAGAAGGAGCCGGACGTTTGCCTTTTCGGCAAGAGGCTCTGCCGCGGCCGAGCGCCATGAGATGTTGCGTCTCTGGGAAAGCACAGATCCCCACTGCTGTTGTGCCTGTAGATAGGGCGCCAAGGGTAGGTGAAGAGCAGCAAGAGCTTTCAGGGCTAGGCCCTTCCTTGTGGGAGAAGGAGCCGGACGTTTGCCTTTTCGGCAAGAGGCTCTGCCGCGGCCGAGCGCCATGAGATGTTGCGTCTCTGGGAAAGCACAGATCCCCACTGCTGTTGTGCCTGTAGATAGGGCGCCAAGGGTAGGTGAAGAGCAGCAAGAGCTTTCAGGGCTGGGCCCTTCCTTGTGGGAGAAGGAGCCGGACGTTTGCCTTTTGGGCAAGAGGCTCTGCCGCGGCCGAGCGCCATGAGATGTTGCGTCTCTGGGAAAGCACAGATCCCCACTGCTGTGGTGCCTGTAGGTAGGGCGCCAAGGGTAGGTGAAGAGCAGCAAGAGCTTTCAGGGCTGGGCCCTTCCTTGTGGGAGAAGGAGCCGGACGTTTGCCTTTTCGGCAAGAGGCTCTGCCGCGGCCGAGCGCCATGAGATGTTGCGTCTCTGGGAAAGCACAGATCCCCACTGCTGTTGTGCCTGTAGGTAGGGCGCCAAGGCACCGTGAAGAGCAGCAAGAGCTTTCAGGGCTGGGCCCTTCCTTCTGGGAGAAGGAGCCGGACGTTTGCCTTTTCGGCAAGAGGCTCGCTGCGGCCGAGCGCCATGAGATGTTGAGTCTCTGGGAAAGCACAGATCCCCACTGCTGTTGTGCCTGTAGATAGGGCGCCAAGGCACCGTGAAGAGCAGCAAGAGCTTTCAGGGCTGGGCCCTTCCTTGTGGGAGAAGGAGCCGGACGTTTGCCTTTTCGGCAAGAGGCTCTGCCGCGGCCGAGCGCCATGAGATGTTGCGTCTCTGGGAAAGCACAGATCCCCACTGCTGTTGTGCCTGTAGATAGGGCGCCAAGGCACCGTGAAGAGCAGCACGAGCTTTCAGGGCTGGGCCCTTCCTTGTGGGAGAAGGAGCTGGACTTTTGCCTTTTCGGCAAGAGGCTCTGGCGCGGCCAAGTGCCATGAGATGTTGCGTCTCTGGGAAAGCACAGATCCCCACTGCTGTTGTGCCTGTAGATAGGGCGCCAAGGCACCGTGAAGAGCAGCAAGAGCTTTCAGGGCTGGGCCCTTCCTTGTGGGAGAAGGAGCCGGACGTTTGCCTTTTCGGCAAGAGGCTCTGCCGCGGCCGAGCGCCATGAGATGTTGCGTGTCTGGGAAAGCACAGATCCCCACTGCTGTTGTGCCTGTAGATAGGGCGCCAGGCACCGTGAAGAGCAGCAAGAGCTTTCAGGGCTGGGCCCTTCCTTGTGGGAGAAGGAGCCGGACGTTTGCCTTTCGGCAAGAGGCTCTGCTGCGGCCGAGCGCCATGAGATGTTGCGTCTCTGGGAAAGCACAGATCCCCACTGCTGTTGTGCCTGTAGATAGGGCGCCAAGGCACCGTGAAGAGCAGCAAGAGCTTTCAGGGCTGGGCCCTTCCTTGTGGGAGAAGCAGCCGGACGTTTGCCTTTTCGGCATGAGGCTCTGCCGCGGCCGAGCGCCATGAGATGTTGCGTCTCTGGGAAAGCACAGATCCCCACTGCTGTTGTGCCTGTAGATAGGGCGCCAAGGCACCGTGAAGAGCAGCAAGAGCTTTCAGGGCTGGGCCCTTCCTTGTGGGAGAAGGAGCCGGACGTTTGCCTTTTCGGCAAGAGGCTGTGCCGCGGCCGAGCGCCATGAGATGTTGCGTCTCTGGGAAGCACAGATCCCCACTGCTGTTGTGCCTGTAGATAGGGCGCCAAGGCACCGTGAAGAGCAGCAAGAGCTTTCAGGGCTGGGCCCTTCCTTGTGGGAGAAGGAGCCGGACGTTTGCCTTTTCGGCAAGAGGCTCTGGCGCGGCCGAGCGCCATGAGATGTTGCGTCTCTGGGAAAGCACAGATCCCCACTGCTGTTGTGCCTGTAGATAGGGCGCCAAGGCACCGTGAAGAGCAGCAAGAGCTTTCAGGGCTGGGCCCTTCCTTGTGGGAGAAGGAGCCGGACGTTTGCCTTTTTGGCAAGAGGCTCTGCCGCGGCCGAGCGCCATGAGATGTTGCGTCTCTGGGAAAGCACAGATCCCCACTGCTGTTGTGCCTGTAGATAAGGCGCCAAGGGTAGGTGAAGAGCAGCAAGAGCTTTCAGGGCTGGGCCCTTCCTTGTGGGAGAAGGAGCCGGACGCTTGCCTTTTCGGCAAGAGGCTCTGCCGCGGCCGAGCGCCATGAGATGTTGCGTCTCTGGGAAAGCACAGATCCCCACTGCTGTTGTGCCTGTAGATAGGGCGCCAAGGCACCGTGAAGAGCAGCAAGAGCTTTCAGGGCTGGGCCCTTCCTTGTGGGAGAAGGAGCCGGACGTTTGCCTTTTCGGCAAGAGGCTCTGCCGCGGCCGAGCGCCATGAGATGTTGCGTCTCTGGGAAAGCACAGATCCCCAGTGCTGTTGTGCCTGTAGATAGGGTGCCAAGGCACCGTGAAGAGCAGCAAGAGCTTTCAGGGCTGGGCCCTTCCTTGTGGGAGAAGGAGCCGGACGTTTGCCTTTTCGGCAAGAGGCTCTGCCGCGGCCGAGCGCCATGAGATGTTGCGTCTCTGGGAAAGCACAGATCCCCACTGCTGTTGTGCCTGTAGATAGGGCACCAAGGGTAGGTGAAGAGCAGCAAGAGCTTTCAGGGCTGGGCCCTTCCTTGTGGGAGAAGGAGCCGGACTTTTGCCTTTTCGGCAAGAGGCTCTGGCGCGGCCAAGTGCCATGAGATGTTGCGTCTCTGGGAAAGCACAGATCCCCACTGCTGTTGTGCCTGTAGATTGGGCGCCAAGGCACCGTGAAGAGCAGCAAGAGCTTTCAGGGCTGGGCCCTTCCTTGTGGGAGAAGGAGCCGGACGTTTGCCTTTTCGGCAAGAGGCTCTGGCGCGGCCGAGCGCCATGAGATGTTGCGTCTCTGGGAAAGCACAGATCCCCAGTGCTGTTGTGCCTGTAGATAGGGCGCCAAGGCACCGTGAAGAGCAGCAAGAGCTTTTAGGGCTGGGCCCTTCCTTGTGGGAGAAGGAGCCGGACGTTTGCCTTTTCGGCAAGAGGCTCTGCCGCGGCCGAGCTCCATGAGATGTTGCGTCTCTGGGAAAGCACAGATCCCCACTGCTGTTGTGCCTGTAGATAGGGTGCCAAGGCACCGTGAAGAGCAGCAAGAGCTTTCAGGGCTGGGCCCTTCCTTGTGGGAGAAGGAGCCGGACGTTTGCCTTTTCGGCACGAGGCTCTGCCGCGGCCGAGCGCCATGAGATGTTGCGTCTCTGGGAAAGCACAGATCCCCACTGCTGTTGTGCCTGTAGATAGGGCGCCAAGGCACCGTGAAGAGCAGCAAGAGCTTTCAGGGCTGGGCCCTTCCTTCTGGGAGAAGGAGCCGGACCTTTGCCTTTTCGGCAAGAGGCTCTGGCGCGGCCGAGCGCCATGAGATGTTGCGTCTCTGGGAAAGCACAGATCCCCACTGCTGTTGTGCCTGTAGATAGGGCGCCAAGGCACCGTGAAGAGCAGCAAGAGCTTTCAGGGCTGGGCCCTTCCCTCTGGGAGAAGGAGCCGGACCTTTGCCTTTTCGGCAAGAGGCTCTGCCGCGGCCGAGCGCCATGAGATGTTGCGTCTCTGGGAAAGCACAGATCCCCACTGCTGTTGTGCCTGTAGATAGGGCGCCAAGGCACCGTGAAGAGCAGCAAGAGCTTTCAGGGCTGGGCCCTTCCTTGTGGGAGAAGGAGCCGGACATTTGCCTTTTCGGCAAGAGGCTCGCTGCGGCCGAGCGCCATGAGATGTTGAGTCTCTGGGAAAGCACAGATCCCCACTGCTGTTGTGCCTGTAGATAGGGCGCCAAGGCACCGTGAAGAGCAGCAAGAGCTTTCAGGGCTGGGCCCTTCCTTGTGGGAGAAGGAGCCGGACGTTTGCCTTTTCGGCAAGAGGCTCTGGCGCGGCCGAGCGCCATGAGATGTTGCGTCTCTGGGAAAGCACAGATCCCCACTGCTGTTGTGCCTGTAGATAGGGCGCCAAGGCACCGTGAAGAGCAGCAAGAGCTTTCAGGTCTGGGCCCTTCCTTGTGGGAGAAGGAGCCGGACGTTTGCCTTTTTGGCAAGAGGCTCTGCCGCGGCCGAGCGCCATGAGATGTTGCGTCTCTGGGAAAGCACAGATCCCCACTGCTGTTGTGCCTGTAGATAGGGCGCCAAGGCACCGTGAAGAGCAGCAAGAGCTTTCAGGGCTGGGCCCTTCCTTGTGGGAGAAGGAGCCGGACGTTTGCCTTTTCGGCACGAGGCTCTGCCGCGGCCGAGCGCCATGAGATGTTGCGTCTCTGGGAAAGCACAGATCCCCACTGCTGTTGTGCCTGTAGATAGGGCGCCAAGGCACCGTGAAGAGCAGCAAGAGCTTTCAGGGCTGGGCCCTTCCTTGTGGGAGAAGGAGCCGGACCTTTGCCTTTTCGGCAAGAGGCTCTGGCGCGGCCGAGCGCCATGAGATGTTGCGTCTCTGGGAAAGCACAGATCCCCACTGCTGTTGTGCCTGTAGATAGGGCGCCAAGGCACCGTGAAGAGCAGCAAGAGCTTTCAGGGCTGGGCCCTTCCCTCTAGGAGAAGGAGCCGGACCTTTGCCTTTTCGGCAAGAGGCTCTGCCGCGGCCGAGCGCCATGAGATGTTGCGTCTCTGGGAAAGCACAGATCCCCACTGCTGTGGTGCCTGTAGATAGGGCGCCAAGGCACCGTGAAGAGCAGCAAGAGCTTTCAGGGCTGGACCCTTCCTTGTGGGAGAAGGAGCCGGACATTTGCCTTTTCGGCAAGAGGCTCTCTGCGGCCGAGCGCCATGAGATGTTGAGTCTCTGGGAAAGCACAGATCCCCACTGCTGTTGTGCCTGTAGATAGGGCGCCAAGGCACCGTGAAGAGCAGCAAGAGCTTTCAGGGCTGGGCCCTTCCTTGTGGGAGAAGGAGCCGGACGTTTGCCTTTTCGGCAAGAGGCTCTGCCGCGGCCGAGCGCCATGAGATGTTGCGTCTCTGGGAAAGCACAGATCCCCACTGCTGTTGTGCCTGTAGATAGGGCGCCAAGGCACCGTGAAGAGCAGCAAGAGCTTTCAGGGCTGGGCCCTTCCTTGTGGGAGAAGGAGCCGGACGTTTGCCTTTTTGGCAAGAGGCTCTGCCGCGGCCGAGCGCCATGAGATGTTGCGTCTCTGGGAAAGCACAGATCCCCACTGCTGTTGTGCCTGTAGATAGGGCGCCAAGGCACCGTGAAGAGCAGCAAGAGCTTTCAGGGCTGGGCCCTTCCTTGTGGGAGAAGGAGCCGGACGTTTGCCTTTTCGGCAAGAGGCTCTGCCGCGGCCGAGCGCCATGAGATGTTGCGTCTCTGGGAAAGCACAGATCCCCACTGCTGTTGTGCCTGTAGATAGGGCGCCAAGGCACCGTGAAGAGCAGCAAGAGCTTTCAGGGCTGGGCCCTTCCTTGTGGGAGAAGGAGCCGGACGTTCGCCTTTTCGGCAAGAGGCTGTGCCGCGGCCGAGCGCCATGAGATGTTGCGTCTCTGGGAAAGCACAGATCCCCACTGCTGTTGTGCCTGTAGATAGGGCGCCAAGGCACCGTGAAGAGCAGCAAGAGCTTTCAGGGCTGGGCCCTTCCTTGTGGGAGAAGGAGCCGGACGTTTGCCTTTTCGGCAAGAGGCTCTGCTGCGCCCGAGCACCATGAGATGTTGCGTCTCTGGGAAAGCACAGATCCCCACTGCTGTGGTGCCTGTAGATAGGGCGCCAAGGGTAGGTGAAGAGCAGCAAGAGCTTTCAGGGCTGGGCCCTTCCTTGTGGGAGAAGGAGCCGGACGTTTGCCTTTTCGGCAAGAGGCTCTGGCGCGGCCGAGCGCCATGAGATGTTGCGTCTCTGGGAAAGCACAGATCCCCACTGCTCTTGTGCCTGTAGATAGGGCGCCAAGGGTAGGTGAAGAGCAGCAAGAGCTTTCAGGGCTGGGCCCTTCCTTGTGGGAGAAGGAGCCGGACGTTTGCCTTTTCGGCAAGAGGCTGTGCCGCGGCCGAGCGCCATGAGATGTTGCGTGTCTGGGAAAGCACAGATCCCCACTGCTGTTGTGCCTGTAGATAGGGCGCCAAGGCACCGTGAAGAGCAGCAAGAGCTTTCAGGGCTGGGCCCTTCCTTGTGGGAGAAGGAGCCGGACGTTTGCCTTTTCGGCAAGAGGCTGTGCCGCGGCCGAGCGCCATGAGATGTTGCGTCTCTGGGAAAGCACAGATCCCCAGTGCTGTTGTGCCTGTAGATAGGGCGCCAAGGCACCGTGAAGAGCAGCAAGAGCTTTCAGGGCTGGGCCCTTCCTTGTGGGAGAAGGAGCCGGACGTTTGCCTTTCGGCAAGAGGCTCTGCCGCGGCCGAGCGCCATGAGATGTTGCGTCTCTGGGAAAGCACAGATCCCCACTGCTGTTGTGCCTGTAGATAGGGCGCCAAGGCACCGTGAAGAGCAGCAAGAGCTTTCAGGGCTGGGCCCTTCCTTGTGGGAGAAGGAGCCGGACGTTTGCCTTTTCGGCAAGAGGCTGTGCCGCGGCCGAGCGCCATGAGATGTTGCATGTCTGGGAAAGCACAGATCCCCACTTGCTGTTGTGCCTGTAGATAGGGCGCCAAGGCACCGTGAAGAGCAGCAAGAGCTTTCAGGGCTGGGCCCTTCCTTGTGGGAGAAGGAGCCGGACGTTTGCCTTTTCGGCAAGAGGCTGTCCCTCGGCCGAGCGCCATGAGATGTTGCGTCCCTGGGAAAGCACAGATCCCCACTGCTGTTGTGCCTGTAGATAGGGCGCCAAGGCACCGTGAAGAGCAGCAAGAGCTTTCAGGGCTGGGCCCTTCCTTGTGGGAGAAGGAGCCGGACGTTTGCCTTTTCGGCAAGAGGCTCTGGCGCGGCCGAGCGCCATGAGATGTTGCGTCTCTGGGAAAGCACAGATCCCCACTGCTGTTGTGCCTGTAGATAGGGCGCCAAGGCACCGTGAAGAGCAGCAAGAGCTTTCAGGGCTGGGCCCTTCCTTGTGGGAGAAGGAGCCGGACGTTTTGCCTTTTCGGCAAGAGGCTCTGGCGCGGCCGAGCGCCATGAGATGTTGCGTCTCTGGGAAAGCACAGATCCCCACTGCTGTTGTGCCTGTAGATAGGGCGCCAAGGCACCGTGAAGAGCAGCAAGAGCTTTCAGGGCTGGGCCCTTCCTTGTGGGAGAAGGAGCCGGACGTTTGACTTTTCGGCAAGAGGCTCTGCCGCGGCCGAGCGCCATGAGATGTTGCGTCTCTGGGAAAGCACAGATCCCCACTGCTGTTGTGCCTGTAGATAAGGCGCCAAGGGTAGGTGAAGAGCAGCAAGAGCTTTCAGGGCTGGGCCCTTCCTTGTGGGAGAAGGAGCCGGACGTTTGCCTTTTCGGCAAGAGGCTCTGCCGCGGCCGAGCGCCATGAGATGTTGCGTCTCTGGGAAAGCACAGATCCCCACTGCTGTTGTGCCTGTAGATAGGGCGCCAAGGCACCGTGAAGAGCAGCAAGAGCTTTCAGGGCTGGGCCCTTCCTTGTGGGAGAAGGAGCCGGACGTTTGCCTTTTCGGCAAGAGGCTCTGCCGCGGCCGAGCGCCATGAGATGTTGCGTCTCTGGGAAAGCACAGATCCCCACTGCTGTTGTGCCTGTAGATAGGGTGCCAAGGCACCGTGAAGAGCAGCAAGAGCTTTCAGGGCTGGGCCTTCCTTGTGGGAGAAGGAGCCGGACGTTTGCCTTTTCGGCAAGAGGCTCTGCCGCGGCCGAGCGCCATGAGATGTTGCGTCTCTGGGAAAGCACAGATCCCCACTGCTGTTGTGCCTGTAGATAGGGCGCCAAGGGTAGGTGAAGAGCAGCAAGAGCTTTCAGGGCTGGGCCCTTCCTTGTGGGAGAAGGAGCCGGACTTTTGCCTTTTCGGCAAGAGGCTCTGGCGCGGCCAAGTGCCATGAGATGTTGCGTCTCTGGGAAAGCACAGATCCCCACTGCTGTTGTGCCTGTAGATTGGGCGCCAAGGCACCGTGAAGAGCAGCAAGAGCTTTCAGGGCTGGGCCCTTCCTTGTGGGAGAAGGAGCCGGACGTTTGCCTTTTCGGCAAGAGGCTCTGCCGCGGCCGAGCGCCATGAGATGTTGCGTCTCTGGGAAAGCACAGATCCCCACTGCTGTTGTGCCTGTAGATAGGGCGCCAAGGCACCGTGAAGAGCAGCAAGAGCTTTCAGGGCTGGGCCCTTCCTTGTGGGAGAAGGAGCCGGACGTTTGCCTTTTCGGCAAGAGGCTCTGCCGCGGCCGAGCTCCATGAGATGTTGCGTCTCTGGGAAAGCACAGATCCCCACTGCTGTTGTGCCTGTAGATAGGGTGCCAAGGCACCGTGAAGAGCAGCAAGAGCTTTCAGGGCTGGGCCCTTCCTTGTGGGAGAAGGAGCCGGACGTTTGCCTTTTCGGCACGAGGCTCTGCCGCGGCCGAGCGCCATGAGATGTTGCGTCTCTGGGAAAGCACAGATCCCCACTGCTGTTGTGCCTGTAGATAGGGCGCCAAGGCACCGTGAAGAGCAGCAAGAGCTTTCAGGGCTGGGCCCTTCCTTGTGGGAGAAGGAGCCGGACCTTTGCCTTTTCGGCAAGAGGCTCTGGCGCGGCCGAGCGCCATGAGATGTTGCGTCTCTGGGAAAGCACAGATCCCCACTGCTGTTGTGCCTGTAGATAGGGCGCCAAGGCACCGTGAAGAGCAGCAAGAGCTTTCAGGGCTGGGCCCTTCCCTCTGGGAGAAGGAGCCGGACCTTTGCCTTTTCGGCAAGAGGCTCTGCCGCGGCCGAGCGCCATGAGATGTTGCGTCTCTGGGAAAGCACAGATCCCCACTGCTGTGGTGCCTGTAGATAGGGCGCCAAGGCACCGTGAAGAGCAGCAAGAGCTTTCAGGGCTGGGCCCTTCCTTGTGGGAGAAGGAGCCGGACATTTGCCTTTTCGGCAACAGGCTCGCTGCGGCCGAGCGCCATGAGATGTTGAGTCTCTGGGAAAGCACAGATCCCCACTGCTGTTGTGCCTGTAGATAGGGCGCCAAGGCACCGTGAAGAGCAGCAAGAGCTTTCAGGGCTGGGCCCTTCCTTCTGGGAGAAGGAGCCGGACGTTTGCCTTTTCGGCAAGAGGCTGTGCCGCGGCCGAGCGCCATGAGATGTTGCGTCTCTGGGAAAGCACAGATCCCCACTGCTGTTGTGCCTGTAGATAGGGCGCCAAGGCACCGTGAAGAGCAGCAAGAGCTTTCAGGGCTGGGCCCTTCCTTGTGGGAGAAGGAGCCGGACGTTTGCCTTTTTGGCAAGAGGCTCTGCCGCGGCCGAGCGCCATGAGATGTTGCGTCTCTGGGAAAGCACAGATCCCCACTGCTGTTGTGCCTGTAGATAGGGCGCCAAGGCACCGTGAAGAGCAGCAAGAGCTTTCAGGGCTGGGCCCTTCCTTGTGGGAGAAGGAGCCGGACGTTTGCCTTTTCGGCAAGAGGCTCTGCCGCGGCCGAGCGCCATGAGATGTTGCGTCTCTGGGAAAGCACAGATCCCCACTGCTGTTGTGCCTGTAGATAGGGTGCCAAGGGTAAGTGAAGAGCAGCAAGAGCTTTCAGGGCTGGGCCCTTCCTTGTGGGAGAAGGAGCCGGACGTTCGCCTTTTCGGCAAGAGGCTGTGCCGCGGCCGAGCGCCATGAGATGTTGCGTCTCTGGGAAAGCACAGATCCCCACTGCTGTTGTGCCTGTAGATAGGGCGCCAAGGCACCGTGAAGAGCAGCAAGAGCTTTCAGGGCTGGGCCCTTCCTTGTGGGAGAAGGAGCCGGACGTTTGCCTTTTCGGCAAGAGGCTCTGCTGCGCCCGAGCACCATGAGATGTTGCGTCTCTGGGAAAGCACAGATCCCCACTGCTGTGGTGCCTGTAGATAGGGCGCCAAGGGTAGGTGAAGAGCAGCAAGAGCTTTCAGGGCTGGGCCCTTCCTTGTGGGAGAAGGAGCCGGACGTTTGCCTTTTCGGCAAGAGGCTCTGCCGCGGCCGAGCGCCATGAGATGTTGCGTCTCTGGGAAAGCACAGATCCCCACTGCTGTTGTGCCTGTCGATAGGGCGCCAAGGCACCGTGAAGAGCAGCAAGAGCTTTCAGGGCTGGGCCCTTCCTTGTGGGAGAAGGAGCCGGACGTTTGCCTTTCGGCAAGAGGCTCTGCCGCGGCCGAGCGCCATGAGATGTTGCGTCTCTGGGAAAGCACAGATCCCCACTGCTGTTGTGCCTGTAGATAGGGCGCCAAGGCACCGTGAAGAGCAGCAAGAGCTTTCAGGGCTGGGCCCTTCCTTGTGGGAGAAGGAGCCGGACGTTTGCCTTTTCGGCAAGAGGCTGTGCCGCGGCCGAGCGCCATGAGATGTTGCATGTCTGGGAAAGCACAGATCCCCACTGCTGTTGTGCCTGTAGATAGGGCGCCAAGGCACCGTGAAGAGCAGCAAGAGCTTTCAGGGCTGGGCCCTTCCTTGTGGGAGAAGGAGCCGGACGTTTGCCTTTTCGGCAAGAGGCTGTCCCTCGGCCGAGCGCCATGAGATGTTGCGTCCCTGGGAAAGCACAGATCCCCACTGCTGTTGTGCCTGTAGATAGGGCGCCAAGGCACCGTGAAGAGCAGCAAGAGCTTTCAGGGCTGGGCCCTTCCTTGTGGGAGAAGGAGCCGGACGTTTGCCTTTTCGGCAAGAGGCTCTGGCGCGGCCGAGCGCCATGAGATGTTGCGTCTCTGGGAAAGCACAGATCCCCACTGCTGTTGTGCCTGTAGATAGGGCGCCAAGGCACCGTGAAGAGCAGCAAGAGCTTTCAGGGCTGGGCCCTTCCTTGTGGGAGAAGGAGCCGGACGTTTGCCTTTTCGGCAAGAGGCTCTGGCGCGGGCCGAGCGCCATGAGATGTTGCGTCTCTGGGAAAGCACAGATCCCCACTGCTGTTGTGCCTGTAGATAGGGCGCCAAGGCACCGTGAAGAGCAGCAAGAGCTTTCAGGGCTGGGCCCTTCCTTGTGGGAGAAGGAGCCGGACGTTTGACTTTTCGGCAAGAGGCTCTGCCGCGGCCGAGCGCCATGAGATGTTGCGTCTCTGGGAAAGCACAGATCCCCACTGCTGTTGTGCCTGTAGATAAGGCGCCAAGGGTAGGTGAAGAGCAGCAAGAGCTTTCAGGGCTGGGCCCTTCCTTGTGGGAGAAGGAGCCGGACGTTTGCCTTTTCGGCAAGAGGCTCTGCCGCGGCCGAGCGCCATGAGATGTTGCGTCTCTGGGAAAGCACAGATCCCCACTGCTGTTGTGCCTGTAGATAGGGCGCCAAGGCACCGTGAAGAGCAGCAAGAGCTTTCAGGGCTGGGCCCTTCCTTGTGGGAGAAGGAGCCGGACGTTTGCCTTTTCGGCAAGAGGCTCTGCCGCGGCCGAGCGCCATGAGATGTTGCGTCTCTGGGAAAGCACAGATCCCCACTGCTGTTGTGCCTGTAGATAGGGTGCCAAGGCACCGTGAAGAGCAGCAAGAGCTTTCAGGGCTGGGCCCTTCCTTGTGGGAGAAGGAGCCGGACGTTTGCCTTTTCGGCAAGAGGCTCTGCCGCGGCCGAGCGCCATGAGATGTTGCGTCTCTGGGAAAGCACAGATCCCCACTGCTGTTGTGCCTGTAGATAGGGCGCCAAGGGTAGGTGAAGAGCAGCAAGAGCTTTCAGGGCTGGGCCCTTCCTTGTGGGAGAAGGAGCCGGACTTTTGCCTTTTCGGCAAGAGGCTCTGGCGCGGCCAAGTGCCATGAGATGTTGCGTCTCTGGGAAAGCACAGATCCCCACTGCTGTTGTGCCTGTAGATTGGGCGCCAAGGCACCGTGAAGAGCAGCAAGAGCTTTCAGGGCTGGGCCCTTCCTTGTGGGAGAAGGAGCCGGACGTTTGCCTTTTCGGCAAGAGGCTCTGCCGCGGCCGAGCGCCATGAGATGTTGCGTCTCTGGGAAAGCACAGATCCCCACTGCTGTTGTGCCTGTAGATAGGGCGCCAAGGCACCGTGAAGAGCAGCAAGAGCTTTCAGGGCTGGGCCCTTCCTTGTGGGAGAAGGAGCCGGACGTTTGCCTTTTCGGCAAGAGGCTCTGCCGCGGCCGAGCTCCATGAGATGTTGCGTCTCTGGGAAAGCACAGATCCCCACTGCTGTTGTGCCTGTAGATAGGGTGCCAAGGCACCGTGAAGAGCAGCAAGAGCTTTCAGGGCTGGGCCCTTCCTTGTGGGAGAAGGAGCCGGACGTTTGCCTTTTCGGCACGAGGCTCTGCCGCGGCCGAGCGCCATGAGATGTTGCGTCTCTGGGAAAGCACAGATCCCCACTGCTGTTGTGCCTGTAGATAGGGCGCCAAGGCACCGTGAAGAGCAGCAAGAGCTTTCAGGGCTGGGCCCTTCCTTGTGGGAGAAGGAGCCGGACCTTTGCCTTTTCGGCAAGAGGCTCTGGCGCGGCCGAGCGCCATGAGATGTTGCGTCTCTGGGAAAGCACAGATCCCCACTGCTGTTGTGCCTGTAGATAGGGCGCCAAGGCACCGTGAAGAGCAGCAAGAGCTTTCAGGGCTGGGCCCTTCCCTCTGGGAGAAGGAGCCGGACCTTTGCCTTTTCGGCAAGAGGCTCTGCCGCGGCCGAGCGCCATGAGATGTTGCGTCTCTGGGAAAGCACAGATCCCCACTGCTGTGGTGCCTGTAGATAGGGCGCCAAGGCACCGTGAAGAGCAGCAAGAGCTTTCAGGGCTGGGCCCTTCCTTGTGGGAGAAGGAGCCGGACATTTGCCTTTTCGGCAACAGGCTCGCTGCGGCCGAGCGCCATGAGATGTTGAGTCTCTGGGAAAGCACAGATCCCCACTGCTGTTGTGCCTGTAGATAGGGCGCCAAGGCACCGTGAAGAGCAGCAAGAGCTTTCAGGGCTGGGCCCTTCCTTCTGGGAGAAGGAGCCGGACGTTTGCCTTTTCGGCAAGAGGCTGTGCCGCGGCCGAGCGCCATGAGATGTTGCGTCTCTGGGAAAGCACAGATCCCCACTGCTGTTGTGCCTGTAGATAGGGCGCCAAGGCACCGTGAAGAGCAGCAAGAGCTTTCAGGGCTGGGCCCTTCCTTGTGGGAGAAGGAGCCGGACGTTTGCCTTTTTGGCAAGAGGCTCTGCCGCGGCCGAGCGCCATGAGATGTTGCGTCTCTGGGAAAGCACAGATCCCCACTGCTGTTGTGCCTGTAGATAGGGCGCCAAGGCACCGTGAAGAGCAGCAAGAGCTTTCAGGGCTGGGCCCTTCCTTGTGGGAGAAGGAGCCGGACGTTTGCCTTTTCGGCAAGAGGCTCTGCCGCGGCCGAGCGCCATGAGATGTTGCGTCTCTGGGAAAGCACAGATCCCCACTGCTGTTGTGCCTGTAGATAGGGTGCCAAGGGTAAGTGAAGAGCAGCAAGAGCTTTCAGGGCTGGGCCCTTCCTTGTGGGAGAAGGAGCCGGACGTTCGCCTTTTCGGCAAGAGGCTGTGCCGCGGCCGAGCGCCATGAGATGTTGCGTCTCTGGGAAAGCACAGATCCCCACTGCTGTTGTGCCTGTAGATAGGGCGCCAAGGCACCGTGAAGAGCAGCAAGAGCTTTCAGGGCTGGGCCCTTCCTTGTGGGAGAAGGAGCCGGACGTTTGCCTTTTCGGCAAGAGGCTCTGCTGCGCCCGAGCACCATGAGATGTTGCGTCTCTGGGAAAGCACAGATCCCCACTGCTGTGGTGCCTGTAGATAGGGCGCCAAGGGTAGGTGAAGAGCAGCAAGAGCTTTCAGGGCTGGGCCCTTCCTTGTGGGAGAAGGAGCCGGACGTTTGCCTTTTCGGCAAGAGGCTCTGCCGCGGCCGAGCGCCATGAGATGTTGCGTCTCTGGGAAAGCACAGATCCCCACTGCTGTTGTGCCTGTCGATAGGGCGCCAAGGCACCGTGAAGAGCAGCAAGAGCTTTCAGGGCTGGGCCCTTCCTTGTGGGAGAAGGAGCCGGACGTTTGCCTTTTCGGCAAGAGGCTCGCTGCGGCAGAGCGCCATGAGATGTTGAGTCTCTGGGAAAGCACAGATCCCCACTGCTGTTGTGCCTGTAGATAGGGCGCCAAGGCACCGTGAAGAGCAGCAAGAGCTTTCAGGGCTGGGCCCTTCCTTGTGGGAGAAGGAGCCGGACGTTTGCCTTTTCGGCAAGAGGCTCTGGCGCGGCCGAGCGCCATGAGATGTTGCGTCTCTGGGAAAGCACAGATCCCCACTGCTGTTGTGCCTGTAGATAGGGCGCCAAGGCACCGTGAAGAGCAGCAAGAGCTTTCAGGGCTGGGCCCTTCCTTGTGGGAGAAGGAGCCGGACGTTTGCCTTTTCGGCAAGAGGCTCTGCCGCGGCCGAGCGCCATGAGATGTTGCGTCTCTGGGAAAGCACAGATCCCCACTGCTGTTGTGCCTGTAGATAGGGCGCCAAGGCACCGTGAAGAGCAGCAAGAGCTTTCAGGGCTGGGCCCTTCCTTGTGGGAGAAGGAGCCGGACGTTTGCCTTTTCGGCAAGAGGCTCTGCCGCGGCCGAGCGCCATGAGATGTTGCGTCTCTGGGAAAGCACAGATCCCCACTGCTGTTGTGCCTGTAGATAGGGCGCCAAGGCACCGTGAAGAGCAGCAAGAGCTTTCAGGGCTGGGCCCTTCCTTGTGGGAGAAGGAGCCGGACGTTTGCCTTTTCGGCAAGAGGCTCTGCCGCGGCCGAGCGCCATGAGATGTTGCGTCTCTGGGAAAGCACAGATCCCCCACTGCTGTTGTGCCTGTAGATAGGGCGCCAAGGCACCGTGAAGAGCAGCAAGAGCTTTCAGGGCTGGGCCCTTCCTTGTGGGAGAAGGAGCCGGACGTTCGCCTTTTCGGCAAGAGGCTGTGCCGCGGCCGAGCGCCATGAGATGTTGCGTCTCTGGGAAAGCACAGATCCCCACTGCTGTTGTGCCTGTAGATAGGGCGCCAAGGCACCGTGAAGAGCAGCAAGAGCTTTCAGGGCTGGGCCCTTCCTTGTGGGAGAAGGAGCCGGACGTTTGCCTTTTCGGCAAGAGGCTCTGCTGCGCCCGAGCACCATGAGATGTTGCGTCTCTGGGAAAGCACAGATCCCCACTGCTGTGGTGCCTGTAGATAGGGCGCCAAGGGTAGGTGAAGAGCAGCAAGAGCTTTCAGGGCTGGGCCCTTCCTTGTGGGAGAAGGAGCCGGACGTTTGCCTTTTCGGCAAGAGGCTCTGGCGCGGCCGAGCGCCATGAGATGTTGCGTCTCTGGGAAAGCACAGATCCCCACTGCTCTTGTGCCTGTAGATAGGGCGCCAAGGGTAGGTGAAGAGCAGCAAGAGCTTTCAGGGCTGGGCCCTTCCTTGTGGGAGAAGGAGCCGGACGTTTGCCTTTTCGGCAAGAGGCTGTGCCGCGGCCGAGCGCCATGAGATGTTGCGTGTCTGGGAAAGCACAGATCCCCACTGCTGTTGTGCCTGTAGATAGGGCGCCAAGGCACCGTGAAGAGCAGCAAGAGCTTTCAGGGCTGGGCCCTTCCTTGTGGGAGAAGGAGCCGGACGTTTGCCTTTTCGGCAAGAGGCTGTGCCGCGGCCCGAGCGCCATGAGATGTTGCGTCTCTGGGAAAGCACAGATCCCCAGTGCTGTTGTGCCTGTAGATAGGGCGCCAAGGCACCGTGAAGAGCAGCAAGAGCTTTCAGGGCTGGGCCCTTCCTTGTGGGAGAAGGAGCCGGACGTTTGCCTTTCGGCAAGAGGCTCTGCCGCGGCCGAGCGCCATGAGATGTTGCGTCTCTGGGAAAGCACAGATCCCCACTGCTGTTGTGCCTGTAGATAGGGCGCCAAGGCACCGTGAAGAGCAGCAAGAGCTTTCAGGGCTGGGCCCTTCCTTGTGGGAGAAGGAGCCGGACGTTTGCCTTTTCGGCAAGAGGCTGTGCCGCGGCCGAGCGCCATGAGATGTTGCATGTCTGGGAAAGCACAGATCCCCACTGCTGTTGTGCCTGTAGATAGGGCGCCAAGGCACCGTGAAGAGCAGCAAGAGCTTTCAGGGCTGGGCCCTTCCTTGTGGGAGAAGGAGCCGGACGTTTGCCTTTTCGGCAAGAGGCTGTGCCTCGGCCGAGCGCCATGAGATGTTGCGTCTCTGGGAAAGCACAGATCCCCACTGCTGTTGTGCCTGTAGATAGGGCGCCAAGGCACCGTGAAGAGCAGCAAGAGCTTTCAGGGCTGGGCCCTTCCTTGTGGGAGAAGGAGCCGGACGTTTGCCTTTTCGGCAAGAGGCTCTGGCGCGGCCGAGCGCCATGAGATGTTGCGTCTCTGGGAAAGCACAGATCCCCACTGCTGTTGTGCCTGTAGATAGGGCGCCAAGGCACCGTGAAGAGCAGCAAGAGCTTTCAGGGCTGGGCCCTTCCTTGTGGGAGAAGGAGCCGGACGTTTGCCTTTTCGGCAAGAGGCTCTGGCGCGGCCGAGCGCCATGAGATGTTGCGTCTCTGGGAAAGCACAGATCCCCACTGCTGTTGTGCCTGTAGATAGGGCGCCAAGGCACCGTGAAGAGCAGCAAGAGCTTTCAGGGCTGGGCCCTTCCTTGTGGGAGAAGGAGCCGGACGTTTGACTTTTCGGCAAGAGGCTCTGCCGCGGCCGAGCGCCATGAGATGTTGCGTCTCTGGGAAAGCACAGATCCCCACTGCTGTTGTGCCTGTAGATAAGGCGCCAAGGGTAGGTGAAGAGCAGCAAGAGCTTTCAGGGCTGGGCCCTTCCTTGTGGGAGAAGGAGCCGGACGTTTGCCTTTTCGGCAAGAGGCTCTGCCGCGGCCGAGCGCCATGAGATGTTGCGTCTCTGGGAAAGCACAGATCCCCACTGCTGTTGTGCCTGTAGATAGGGCGCCAAGGCACCGTGAAGAGCAGCAAGAGCTTTCAGGGCTGGGCCCTTCCTTGTGGGAGAAGGAGCCGGACGTTTGCCTTTTCGGCAAGAGGCTCTGCCGCGGCCGAGCGCCATGAGATGTTGCGTCTCTGGGAAAGCACAGATCCCCACTGCTGTTGTGCCTGTAGATAGGGCGCCAAGGCACCGTGAAGAGCAGCAAGAGCTTTCAGGGCTGGGCCCTTCCTTGTGGGAGAAGGAGCCGGACGTTTGCCTTTTCGGCAAGAGGCTCTGCCGCGGCCGAGCGCCATGAGATGTTGCGTCTCTGGGAAAGCACAGATCCCCACTGCTCTTGTGCCTGTAGATAGGGCGCCAAGGGTAGGTGAAGAGCAGCAAGAGCTTTCAGGGCTGGGCCCTTCCTTGTGGGAGAAGGAGCCGGACGTTTGCCTTTTCGGCAAGAGGCTGTGCCGCGGCCGAGCGCCATGAGATGTTGCGTGTCTGGGAAAGCACAGATCCCCACTGCTGTTGTGCCTGTAGATAGGGCGCCAAGGCACCGTGAAGAGCAGCAAGAGCTTTCAGGGCTGGGCCCTTCCTTGTGGGAGAAGGAGCCGGACGTTTGCCTTTTCGGCAAGAGGCTGTGCCTCGGCCGAGCGCCATGAGATGTTGCGTCTCTGGGAAAGCACAGATCCCCACTGCTGTTGTGCCTGTAGATAGGGCGCCAAGGCACCGTGAAGAGCAGCAAGAGCTTTCAGGGCTGGGCCCTTCCTTGTGGGAGAAGGAGCCGGACGTTTGCCTTTTCGGCAAGAGGCTCTGGCGCGGCCGAGCGCCATGAGATGTTGCGTCTCTGGGAAAGCACAGATCCCCACTGCTGTTGTGCCTGTAGATAGGGCGCCAAGGCACCGTGAAGAGCAGCAAGAGCTTTCAGGGCTGGGCCCTTCCTTGTGGGAGAAGGAGCCGGACGTTTGCCTTTGCGGCAAGAGGCTCTGCCGCGCCCAAGCACCATGAGATGTTGCGTCTCTGGGAAAGCACAGATCCCCAGTGCTGTTGTGCCTGTAGATAGGGCGCCAAGGCACCGTGAAGAGCAGCAAGAGCTTTCAGGGCTGGGCCCTTCCCTTGTGGGAGAAGGAGCCGGACGTTTGCCTTTTTGGCAAGAGGCTCTGGCGCGGCCGAGCGCCATGAGATGTTGCGTCTCTGGGAAAGCACACATCCCCACTGCTGTTGTGCCTGTAGATAGGGCGCCAAGGCACCGTGAAGAGCAGCAAGAGCTTTCAGGGCTGGGCCCTTCCTGTGGGAGAAGGAGCCGGACGTTTGCCTTTTCGGCAAGAGGCTCTGCCGCGGCCGAGCGCCATGTGATGTTGCGTCTCTGGGAAAGCACAGATCCCCACTGCTGTTGTGCCTGTAGATAGGGCGCCAAGGCACCGTGAAGAGCAGCAAGAGCTTTCAGGGCTGGGCCCTTCCTTGTGGGAGAAGGAGCCGGACGTTTGCCTTTGCGGCAAGAGGCTCTGCCGCGCCCGAGCACCATGAGATGTTGCGTCTCTGGGAAAGCACAGATCCCCACTGCTGTTGTGCCTGTAGATAGGGCGCCAAGGGTAGGTGAAGAGCAGCAAGAGCTTTCAGGGCTGGGCCCTTCCTTGTGGGAGAAGGAGCCAGACGTTTGCCTTTTCGGCAAGAGGCTCTGCCGCGGCCGAGCGCCATGAGATGTTGCGTCTCTGGGAAAGCACAGATCCCCACTGCTGTTGTGCCTGTAGATAGGGCGCCAAGGCACCGTGAAGAGCAGCAAGAGCTTTCAGGGCTGGGCCCTTCCTTGTGGGAGAAGGAGCCGGACATTTGCCTTTTCGGCAAGAGGCTCGCTGCGGCCGAGCGCCATGAGATGTTGAGTCTCTGGGAAAGCACAGATCCCCACTGCTGTTGTGCCTGTAGATAGGGCGCCAAGGCACCGTGAAGAGCAGCAAGAGCTTTCAGGGCTGGGCCCTTCCTTGTGGGAGAAGGAGCCGGACGTTTGCCTTTTCGGCAAGAGGCTGTGCCGCGGCCGAGCGCCATGAGATGTTGCGTCTCTGGGAAAGCACAGATCCCCAGTGCTGTTGTGCCTGTAGATAGGGCGCCAAGGCACCGTGAAGAGCAGCAAGAGCTTTCAGGGCTGGGCCCTTCCTTGTGGGAGAAGGAGCCGGACGTTTGCCTTTTTCGGCAAGAGGCTCTGCCGCGGCCGAGCGCCATGAGATGTTGCGTCTCTGGGAAAGCACACATCCCCACTGCTGTTGTGCCTGTAGATAGGGCGCCAAGGCACCGTGAAGAGCAGCAAGAGCTTTCAGGGCTGGGCCCTTCCTTGTGGGAGAAGGAGCCGGACGTTTGCCTTTTCGGCAAGAGGCTCTGCCGCGGCCGAGCGCCATGAGATGTTGCGTCTCTGGGAAAGCACAGATCCCCACTGCTGTTGTGCCTGTAGATAGGGCGCCAAGGCACCGTGAAGAGCAGCAAGAGCTTTCAGGGCTGGGCCCTCTCCTTGTGGGAGAAGGAGCCGGACGTTTGCCTTTTCGGCAAGAGGCTCGCTGCGGCCGAGCGCCATGAGATGTTGAGTCTCTGGGAAAGCACAGATCCCCACTGCTGTTGTGCCTGTAGATAGGGCGCCAAGGCACCGTGAAGAGCAGCAAGAGCTTTCAGGGCTGGGCCCTTCCTTGTGGGAGAAGGAGCCGGACGTTTGCCTTTTCGGCAAGAGGCTCTGCCGCGGCCGAGCGCCATGAGATGTTGCGTCTCTGGGAAAGCACAGATCCCCACTGCTGTTGTGCCTGTAGATAGGGCGCCAAGGCACCGTGAAGAGCAGCAAGAGCTTTCAGGGCTGGGCCCTTCCTTGTGGGAGAAGGAGCCGGACGTTTGCCTTTTCGGCAAGAGGCTCTGCCGCGGCCGAGTGCCATGAGATGTTGCGTCTCTGGGAAAGCACAGATCCCCACTGCTCTTGTGCCTGTAGATAGGGCGCCAAGGCACCGTGAAGAGCAGCAAGAGCTTTCAGGGCTGGGCCCTTCCTTGTGGGAGAAGGAGCCGGACGTTTGCCTTTTGGGCAAGAGGCTCTGCCGCGGCCGAGCGCCATGAGATGTTGCGTCTCTGGGAAAGCACAGATCCCCACTGCTGTTGTGCCTGTAGATAGGGCGCCAAGGCACCGTGAAGAGCAGCAAGAGCTTTCAGGGCTGGGCCCTTCCTTGTGGGAGAAGGAGCCGGACGCTTGCCTTTTCGGCAAGAGGCTCTGCTGCGGCCGAGCGCCATGAGATCTTGTGTCTCTGGGAAAGCACAGATCCCCACTGCTGTTGTGCCTGTAGATAGGGCGCAAAGGCACCGTGAAGAGCAGCAAGAGCTTTCAGGGCTGGGCCCTTCCTTGTGGGAGAAGGAGCCGGACGTTTGCCTTTTCGGCAAGAGGCTCTGCCGCGGCCGAGTGCCATGAGATGTTGCGTCTCTGGGAAAGCACAGATCCCCACTGCTCTTGTGCCTGTAGATAGGGCGCCAAGGCACCGTGAAGAGCAGCAAGAGCTTTCAGGGCTGGGCCCTTCCTTGTGGGAGAAGGAGCCGGACGTTTGCCTTTTCGGCAAGAGGCTCTGCCGCGGCCGAGCGCCATGAGATGTTGCGTCTCTGGGAAAGCACAGATCCCCACTGCTGTTGTGCCTGTAGATAGGGCGCCAAGGCACCGTGAAGAGCAGCAAGAGCTTTCAGGGCTGGGCCCTTCCTTGTGGGAGAAGGAGCCGGACGCTTGCCTTTTCGGCAAGAGGCTCTGCTGCGGCCGAGCGCCATGAGATCTTGTGTCTCTGGGAAAGCACAGATCCCCACTGCTGTTGTGCCTGTAGATAGGGCGCAAAGGCACCGTGAAGAGCAGCAAGAGCTTTCAGGGCTGGGCCCTTCCTTGTGGGAGAAGGAGCCGGACGTTTGCCTTTGCGGCAAGAGGCTCTGCCGCGGCCGAGCGCCATGAGATGTTGCGTCTCTGGGAAAGCACAGATCCCCACTGCTGTTGTGCCTGTAGGTAGGGCGCCAAGGCACCGTGAAGAGCAGCAAGAGCTTTCAGGGCTGGGCCCTTCCTTGTGGGAGAAGGAGCCGGACGTTTGCCTTTTCGGCAAGAGGCTCTGCCGCGGCCGAGCGCCATGAGATGTTGCGTGTCTGGGAAAGCACAGATCCCCACTGCTGTTGTGCCTGTAGATAGGGCGCCAAGGCACCGTGAAGAGCAGCAAGAGCTTTCAGGGCTGGGCCCTTCCTTGTGGGAGAAGGAGCCGGACGTTTGCCTTTTCGGCAAGAGGCTGTGCCACGGCCGAGCGCCATGAGATGTTGCGTCTCTGGGAAAGCACAGATCCCCACTGCTGTTGTGCCTGTAGGTAGGGCGCCAAGGCACCGTGAAGAGCAGCAAGAGCTTTCAGGGCTGGGCCCTTCTTTGTGGGAAAAGGAGCCGGACGTTTGCCTTTTCGGCAAGAGGCTCTGCTGCGGCCGAGCGCCATGAGATGTTGCGTCTCTGGGAAAGCACAGATCCCCAGTGCTGTTGTGCCTGTAGATAGGGAGCCAAGGCACCGTGAAGAGCAGCAAGAGCTTTCAGGGCTGGGCCCTTCCTTGTGGGAGAAGGAGCCGGACGTTTGCCTTTTCGGCAAAAGGCTCTGCCGCGGCTGAGCGCCATGAGATGTTGCGTCTCTGGGAAAGCACAGATCCCCACTGCTGTTTTGTGTGTAGGTAGGGCGCCAAGGCACCGTGAAGAGCAGCAAGAGCTTTCAGGGCTGGGCCCTTCCTTGTGGGAGAAGGAGCCGGACGTTTGCCTTTTCGGCAAGAGGCTCTGCCGCGGCCGAGCGCCATGAGATGTTGAGTCTCTGGGAAAGCACAGATCCCCACTGCTGTTGTGCCTGTAGATAGGGCGCCAAGGCACCGTGAAGAGCAGCAAGAGCTATCAGGGCTGGGCCCTTCCTTGTGGGAGAAGGAGCCGGACGTTTGCCTTTTCGGCAAGAGGCTCTGCCGCGGCCGAGCGCCATGAGATGTTGCGTCTCTGGGAAAGCACAGATCCCCACTGCTGTTGTGCCTGTAGGTAGGGCGCCAAGGCACCGTGAAGAGCAGCAAGAGCTTTCAGGGCTGGGCCCTTCCTTCTGGGAGAAGGAGCCGGACGTTTGCCTTTTCGGCATGAGGCTCTGCCGCGCCCGAGCGCCATGAGATGTTGCGTCTCTGGGAAAGCACAGATCCCCACTGCTGTTGGGCCTGGAGATAGGGCGCCAAGGCACCGTGAAGAGCAGCAAGAGCTTTCAGGGCTGGGCCCTTCCTTGTGGGAGAAGGAGCCGGACGTTTGCCTTTTCGGCAAGAGGCTCTGCCGCGGCCGAGCGCCATGAGATGTTGCGTCTCTGGGAAAGCACAGATCCCCACTGCTGTTGTGCCTGTAGATAGGGCGCCAAGGCACCGTGAAGAGCAGCAAGAGCTTTCAGGGCTGGGCCCTTCCTTGTGGGAGAAGGAGCCGGACGTTTGCCTTTGCGGCAAGAGTCTCTGCCGCGGCCGAGCGCCATGAGATGTTGCGTCTCTGGGAAAGCACAGATCCCCACTGCTGTTGTGCCTGTAGATAGGGCGCCAAGGCACCGTGAAGAGCAGCAAGAGCTTTCAGGGCTGGGCCCTTCCTTGTGGGAGAAGGAGCCGGACGTTTGCCTTTGCGGCAAGAGGCTGTGCCGCGGCCGAGCGCCATGAGATGTTGCGTCTCTGGGAAAGCACAGATCCCCACTGCTGTTGTGCCTGTAGGTAGGGCGCCAAGGCACCGTGAAGAGCAGCAAGAGCTTTCAGGGCTGGGCCCTTCCTTGTGGGAGAAGGAGCCGGACGTTTGCCTTTTCGGCAAGAGGCTCTGCCGCGGCTGAGCGCCATGAGATGTTGCGTCTCTGGGAAAGCACAGATCCCCACTGCTGTTTTGTGTGTAGGTAGGGCGCCAAGGCACCGTGAAGAGCAGCAAGAGCTTTCAGGGCTGGGCCCTTCCTTGTGGGAGAAGGAGCCGGACGTTTGCCTTTTCGGCAAGAGGCTCTGCTGCGGCCGAGCGCCATGAGATCTTGTGTCTCTGGGAAAGCACAGATCCCCACTGCTGTTGTGCCTGTAGATAGGGCGCCAAGGCACCGTGAAGAGCAGCAAGAGCTTTCAGGGCTGGGCCCTTCCTTGTGGGAGAAGGAGCCGGACGTTTGCCTTTTTGGCAAGAGGCTCTGCCGCGGCCGAGCGCCATGAGATGTTGCGTCTCTGGGAAAGCACAGATCCCCACTGCTGTTGTGCCTGTAGATAGGGCGCCAAGGCACCGTGAAGAGCAGCAAGAGCTTTCAGGGCTGGGCCCTTCCTTGTGGGAGAAGGAGCCGGACGTTTGCCTTTGCGGCAAGAGTCTCTGCCGCGGCCGAGCGCCATGAGATGTTGCGTCTCTGGGAAAGCACAGATCCCCACTGCTGTTGTGCCTGTAGATAGGGCGCCAAGGCACCGTGAAGAGCAGCAAGAGCTTTCAGGGCTGGGCCCTTCCTTGTGGGAGAAGGAGCCGGACGTTTGCCTTTGCGGCAAGAGGCTGTGCCGCGGCCGAGCGCCATGAGATGTTGCGTCTCTGGGAAAGCACAGATCCCCACTGCTGTTGTGCCTGTAGGTAGGGCGCCAAGGCACCGTGAAGAGCAGCAAGAGCTTTCAGGGCTGGGCCCTTCCTTGTGGGAGAAGGAGCCGGACGTTTGCCTTTTCGGCAAGAGGCTCTGCCGCGGCTGAGCGCCATGAGATGTTGCGTCTCTGGGAAAGCACAGATCCCCACTGCTGTTTTGTGTGTAGGTAGGGCGCCAAGGCACCGTGAAGAGCAGCAAGAGCTTTCAGGGCTGGGCCCTTCCTTGTGGGAGAAGGAGCCGGACGTTTGCCTTTTCGGCAAGAGGCTCTGCTGCGGCCGAGCGCCATGAGATCTTGTGTCTCTGGGAAAGCACAGATCCCCACTGCTGTTGTGCCTGTAGATAGGGCGCCAAGGCACCGTGAAGAGCAGCAAGAGCTTTCAGGGCTGGGCCCTTCCTTGTGGGAGAAGGAGCCGGACGTTTGCCTTTTTGGCAAGAGGCTCTGCCGCGGCCGAGCGCCATGAGATGTTGCGTCTCTGGGAAAGCACAGATCCCCACTGCTGTTGTGCCTGTAGATAGGGCGCCAAGGCACCGTGAAGAGCAGCAAGAGCTTTCAGGGCTGGGCCCTTCCTTGTGGGAGAAGGAGCCGGACGTTTGCCTTTTCGGCAAGAGGCTCTGCCGCGCCCGAGCGCCATGAGATGTTGCGTCTCTGGGAAAGCACAGATCCCCACTGCTGTTGTGCCTGTAGATAGGGCGCCAAGGGTAGGTGAAGAGCAGCAAGAGCTTTCAGGGCTGGGCCCTTCCTTGTGGGAGAAGGAGCCGGACGTTTGCCTTTTCGGCAAGAGTCTCTGCCGCGGCCGAGCGCCATGAGATGTTGCGTCTCTGGGAAAGCACAGATCCCCACTGCTGTTGTGCCTGTAGATAGGGCGCCAAGGCACCGTGAAGAGCAGCAAGAGCTTTCAGGGCTGGGCCCTTCCTTGTGGGAGAAGGAGCCGGACGTTTGCCTTTTCGGCAAGAGGCTCTGCCGCGGCCGAGTGCCATGAGATGTTGCGTCTCTGGGAAAGCACAGATCCCCACTGCTCTTGTGCCTGTAGATAGGGCGCCAAGGCACCGTGAAGAGCAGCAAGAGCTTTTAGGGCTGGGCCCTTCCTTGTGGAAGAAGGAGCCGGACGTTTGCCTTTTCGGCAAGAGGCTCTGCGCGTCTGAGCGCCATGAGATGTTGCGTCTCTGGGAAAGCACAGATCCCCACTGCTGTTGTGCCTGTAGATAGGGCGCCAAGGCACCGTGAAGAGCAGCAAGAGCTTTCAGGGCTGGGCCCTTCCTTGTGGGAGAAGGAGCCGGACGTTTGCCTTTTCGGCAAGATACTCTGGCGCGGCCGAGCACCATGAGATGTTGCGTCTCTGGGAAAGCACAGATCCCCACTGCTGTTGTGCCTGTAGATAGGGCGCCAAGGCACTGTGAAGAGCAGCAAGAGCTTTCAGGGCTGGGCCCTTCCTTGTGGGAGAAGGAGCCGGACGTTTGCCTTTTCGGCAAGAGGCTCTGCCGCGGCCGAGCGCCATGAGATGTTGCGTGTCTGGGAAAGCACAGATCCCCACTGCTGTTTTGTGTGTAGGTAGGGCGCCAAGGCACCGTGAAGAGCAGCAAGAGCTTTCAGGGCTGGGCCCTTCCTTGTGGGAGAAGGAGCCGGACGTTTGCCTTTTCGGCAAGAGGCTCTGCCGCGGCCGAGCGCCATGAGATGTTGCGTCTCTGGGAAAGCACAGATCCCCACTGCTGTTGTGCCTGTAGATATGGCGCCAAGGCACCGTGAAGAGCAGCAAGAGCTTTCAGGGCTGGGCCCTTCCTTGTGGGAGAAGGAGCCGGATGTTTGCCTTTTCGGCAAGAGGCTCTGCCGCGGCCGAGCGCCATGAGATCTTGCGTCTCTGGGAAAGCACAGATCCCCACTGCTGTTGTGCCTGTAGATAGGGCGCCAAGGCACCGTGAAGAGCAGCAAGAGCTTTCAGGGCTGGGCCCTTCCTTGTGGGAGAAGGAGCCGGACCTTTGCCTTTTCGGCAAGAGGCTCTGCCGCGGCCAAGCGCCATGAGATGTTGCGTCTCTGGGAAAGCACAGATCCCCAGTGCTGTTGTGCCTGTAGATAGTGCTCCCAGGCACCGTGAAGAGCAGCAAGAGCTTTCAGGGCTGGGCCCTTCTTTGTGGGAAAAGGAGCCTGACGTTTGCGTTTTCGGCAAGAGGCTCTGCTGCGGCCGAGCGCCATGAGATGTTGCGTCTCTGGGAAAGCACAGATCCCCACTGCTGTTGTGCCTGTAGATAGGGCGCCAAGGCACCATGAAGAGCAGCAAGAGCTTTCAGGGCTGGGCCCTTCCTTGTGGGAGAAGGAGCCGGACGTTTGCCTTTTCGGCAAGAGTCTCTGCCGCGGCCGAGCGCCATGAGATGTTGCGTCTCTGGGAAAGCACAGATCCCCACTGCTCTTGTGCCTGTAGATAGGGCGCCAATGGTAGGTGAAGAGCAGCAAGAGCTTTCAGGGCTGGGCCCTTCCTTGTGGGAGAAGGAGCCGGACGTTTGCCTTTTTGGCAAGAGGCTCTGCCGCGGCCGAGCGCCATGAGATGTTGCGTCTCTGGGAAAGCACAGATCCCCACTGCTCTTGTGCCTGTAGATAGGGCGCCAAGGCACCGTGAAGAGCAGCAAGAGCTTTCAGGGCTGGGCCCTTCCTTGTGGGAGAAGGAGCCGGACCTTTGCCTTTTCGGCAAGAGGCTCTGCCGCGCCCGAGCGCCATGAGATGTTGCGTCTCTGGGAAAGCACAGATCCCCACTGCTGTTGTGCCTGTAGATAGGGCGCCAAGGCACCGTGAAGAGCAGCAAGAGCTTTCAGGGCTGGGCCCTTCCTTGTGGGAGAAGGAGCCGGACGTTTGCTTTTTCGGCAAGAGGCTCTGCCGCGGCCAAGCGCCATGAGATGTTGCGTCTCTGGGAAAGCACAGATCCCCACTGCTGTTGTGCCTGTAGATAGGGCGCCAAGGCACCGTGAAGAGCAGCAAGAGCTTTCAGGGCTGGGCCCTTCCTTGTGGGAGAAGGAGCCTGACGTTTGCCTTTTCGGCAAGAGACTCTGCTGCGGCCGAGCGCCATGAGATCTTGCGTCTTTGGGAAAGCACAGATCCCCAGTGCTGTTGTGCCTGTAGATAGGGCGCCAAGGCACCATGAAGAGCAGCAAGAGCTTTCAGGGCTGGGCCCTTCCTTCTGGGAGAAGGAGCCGGACGTTTGCCTTTTCGGCAAGAGTCTCTGCCGCGGCCGAGCGCCATGAGATGTTGCGTCTCTGGGAAAGCACAGATCCCCACTGCTGTTGTGCCTGTAGATAGGGCGCCAATGGTAGGTGAAGAGCAGCAAGAGCTTTCAGGGCTGGGCCCTTCCTTGTGGGAGAAGGAGCCGGACGTTTGCCTTTTCGGCAAGAGGCTGTGCCGCGGCCGAGCGCCATGAGATGTTGCGTCTCTGGGAAAGCACAGATCCCCAGTGCTGTTGTGCCTGTAGATAGGGTGCCAAGGCACCGTGAAGAGCAGCAAGAGCTTTCAGGGCTGGGCCCTTCCTTGTGGGAGAAGGAGCCGGACCTTTGCCTTTTCGGCAAGAGGCTCTGCCGCGCCCGAGCGCCATGAGATGTTGCGTCTCTGGGAAAGCACAGATCCCCAGTGCTGTTGTGCCTGTAGATTGGGTGCCAAGGCACCGTGAAGAGCAGCAAGAGCTTTCAGGGCTGGGCCCTTCCTTGTGGGAGAAGGAGCCGGACGTTTGCCTTTTTGGCAAGAGGCTCTGCCGCGGCCGAGCGCCATGAGATGTTGCGTCTCTGGGAAAGCACAGATCCCCACTGCTGTTGTGCCTGTAGATAAGGCGCCAAGGGTAGGTGAAGAGCAGCAAGAGCTTTCAGGGCTGGGCCCTTCATTGTGGGAGAAGGAGCCGGACGTTTGCCTTTTCGGCAAGAGGCTCTGGCGCGGCCCGAGCGCCATGAGATGTTGCGTCTCTGGGAAAGCACAGATCCCCACTGCTGTTGTGCCTGTAGATTGGGCGCCAAGGGTAGGTGAAGAGCAGCAAGAGCTTTCAGGGCTGGGCCCTTCCTTGTGGGAGAAGGAGCCGGACGTTTGCCTTTTCGGCAAGAGGCTCTGCCGCGGCCGAGCGCCATGAGATGTTGCGTCTCTGGGAAAGCACAGATCCCCACTGCTGTTGTGCCTGTAGATAGGGCGCCAAGGCACCGTGAAGAGCAGCAAGAGCTTTCAGGGCTGGGCCCTTCCTTGTGGGAGAAGGAGCCGGACGTTTGCCTTTTCGGCAAGAGGCTCTGCCGCGGCCGAGCGCCATGAGATCTTGCGTCTGTGAGAAAGCACAGATCCCCACTGCTGTTGTGCCTGTAGATAGGGCGCCAAGGCACCGTGAAGAGCAGCAAGAGCTTTCAGGGCTGGGCCCTTCCTTGTGGGAGAAGGAGCCGGACGTTTGCCTTTTCGGCAAGAGGCTGTGCCGCGGCCGAGCGCCATGAGATGTTGCGTCTCTGGGAAAGCACAGATCCCCACTGCTGTTGTGCCTGTAGATAGGGCGCCAAGGCACCGTGAAGAGCAGCAAGAGCTTTCAGGGCTGGGCCCTTCCTTGTGGGAGAAGGAGCCGGACGTTTGCCTTTTCGGCAAGAGGCTCTGCCGCGCCCGAGCGCCATGAGATGTTGCGTCTCTGGGAAAGCACAGATCCCCACTGCTGTTGTGCCTGTAGATAGGGCGCCAAGGGTAGGTGAAGAGCAGCAAGAGCTTTCAGGGCTGGGCCCTTCCTTGTGGGAGAAGGAGCCGGACGTTTGCCTTTTCGGCAAGAGGCTCTGCCGCGGCCGAGCGCCATGAGATGTTGCGTCTCTGGGAAAGCACAGATCCCCACTGCTGTTGTGCCTGTAGATAGGGCGCCAAGGCACCGTGAAGAGCAGCAAGAGCTTTCAGGGCTGGGCCCTTCCTTGTGGGAGAAGGAGCCGGACGTTTGCCTTTTCGGCAAGAGGCTCTGCCGCGGCCGAGCGCCATGAGATGTTGCGTCTCTGGGAAAGCACAGATCCCCACTGCTCTTGTGCCTGTAGATAGGGCGCCAAGGCACCGTGAAGAGCAGCAAGAGCTTTCAGGGCTGGGCCCTTCCTTGTGGGAGAAGGAGCCGGACGTTTGCCTTTTCGGCAAGAGGCTCAGGCACGGCCGAGCGCCATGAGATGTTGCGTCTCTGGGAAAGCACAGATCCCCACTGCTGTTGTGCCTGTAGATAGGGCGCCAAGGCACCGTGAAGAGCAGCAAGAGCTTTCAGGGCTGGGCCCTTCCTTGTGGGAGAAGGAGCCGGACGTTTGCCTTTTCGGCAAGAGGCTCTGCCGCGGCCAAGCGCCATGAGATGTTGCGTCTCTGGGAAAGCACAGATCCCCACTGCTGTTGTGCCTGTAGATAGGGCGCCAAGGCACCGTGAAGAGCAGCAAGAGCTTTCAGGGCTGGGCCCTTCCTTGTGGGAGAAGGAGGCGGACGTTTGCCTTTTCGGCAAGAGGCTCTGCCGCGGCCGAGCGCCATGAGATGTTGCGTCTCTGGGAAAGCACAGATCCCCACTGCTGTTGTGCCTGTAGGTAGGGCGCCAAGGCACCGTGAAGAGCAGCAAGAGCTTTCAGGGCTGGGCCCTTCCTTGTGGGAGAAGGAGCCGGACGTTTGCCTTTTCGGCAAGAGGCTCTGCCGCGGCCGAGCGCCATGAGATCTTGCGTCTCTGGGAAAGCACAGATCCCCACTGCTCTTGTGCCTGTAGATAGGGCGCCAAGGCACCGTGAAGAGCAGCAAGAGCTTTCAGGGCTGGGCCCTTCCTTGTGGGAGAAGGAGCCGGACGTTTGCCTTTTCGGCAAGAGGCTCAGGCACGGCCGAGCGCCATGAGATGTTGCGTCTCTGGGAAAGCACAGATCCCCACTGCTGTTGTGCCTGTAGATAGGGCGCCAAGGCACCGTGAAGAGCAGCAAGAGCTTTCAGGGCTGGGCCCTTCCTTGTGGGAGAAGGAGCCGGACGTTTGCCTTTTCGGCAAGAGGCTCTGCCGCGGCCAAGCGCCATGAGATGTTGCGTCTCTGGGAAAGCACAGATCCCCACTGCTGTTGTGCCTGTAGATAGGGCGCCAAGGCACCGTGAAGAGCAGCAAGAGCTTTCAGGGCTGGGCCCTTCCTTGTGGGAGAAGGAGGCGGACGTTTGCCTTTTCGGCAAGAGGCTCTGCCGCGGCCGAGCGCCATGAGATGTTGCGTCTCTGGGAAAGCACAGATCCCCACTGCTGTTGTGCCTGTAGATAGGGCGCCAAGGCACCGTGAAGAGCAGCAAGAGCTTTCAGGGCTGGGCCCTTCCTTGTGGGAGAAGGAGCCGGAAGCTTGCCTTTTCGGCAAGAGGCTCTGCCGCGGCCGAGCGCCATGAGATGTTGCGTCTCTGGGAAAGCACAGATCCCCCACTGCTGTTGTGCCTGGAGATAGGGCGCCCAGGCACCGTGAAGAGCAGCAAGAGCTTTCAGGGCTGGGCCCTTCCTTGTGGGAGAAGGAGCCGGACGTTTGCCTTTTCGGCAAGAGGCTCTGCCGCGGCCGAGCGCCATGAGATGTTGCGTCTCTGGGAAAGCACAGATCCCCACTGCTGTTGTGCCTGTAGATAGGGCGCCAAGGCACCGTGAAGAGCAGCAAGAGCTTTCAGGGCTGGGCCCTTCCTTGTGGGAGAAGGAGCCGGACGTTTGCCTTTTCGGCAAGAGGCTCTGCCGCGGCCGAGCGCCATGAGATCTTGCGTCTCTGAGAAAGCACAGATCCCCACTGCTGTTGTGCCTGTAGATAGGGCGCCAAGGCACCGTGAAGAGCAGCAAGAGCTTTCAGGGCTGGGCCCTTCCTTGTGGGAGAAGGAGCCGGACGTTTGCCTTTTCGGCAAGAGGCTGTGCCGCGGCCGAGCGCCATGAGATGTTGCGTCTCTGGGAAAGCACAGATCCCCACTGCTGTTGTGCCTGTAGATAGGGCGCCAAGGCACCGTGAAGAGCAGCAAGAGCTTTCAGGGCTGGGCCCTTCCTTGTGGGAGAAGGAGCCGGACCTTTGCCTTTTCGGCAAGAGGCTCTGCCGCGGCCGAGCGCCATGAGATGTTGCGTCTCTGGGAAAGCACAGATCCCCACTGCTGTTGTGCCTGTAGATAGGGCGCCAAGGCACCGTGAAGAGCAGCAAGAGCTTTCAGGGCTGGGCCTTCCTTGTGGGAGAAGGAGCCGGACGTTTGCCTTTTCGGCAAGAGGCTCTGCCGCGCCCCGAGCGCCATGAGATGTTGCGTCTCTGGGAAAGCACAGATCCCCACTGCTGTTGTGCCTGTAGATAGGGCGCCAAGGGTAGGTGAAGAGCAGCAAGAGCTTTCAGGGCTGGGCCCTTCCTTGTGGGAGAAGGAGCCGGACGTTTGCCTTTTCGGCAAGAGGCTCTGCCGCGGCCGAGCGCCATGAGATGTTGCGTCTCTGGGAAAGCACAGATCCCCACTGCTGTTGTGCCTGTAGATAGGGCGCCCAGGCACCGTGAAGAGCAGCAAGAGCTTTCAGGGCTGGGCCCTTCCTTGTGGGAGAAGGAGCCGGACGTTTGCCTTTGCGGCAAGAGGCTCTGCCGCGGCCGAGCGCCATGAGATGTTGCGTCTCTGGGAAAGCACAGATCCCCACTGCTCTTGTGCCTGTAGATAGGGCGCCAAGGCACCGTGAAGAGCAGCAAGAGCTTTCAGGGCTGGGCCCTTCCTTGTGGGAGAAGGAGCCGGACGTTTGCCTTTGCGGCAAGAGGCTCAGGCACGGCCGAGCGCCATGAGATGTTGCGTCTCTGGGAAAGCACAGATCCCCACTGCTGTTGTGCCTGTAGATAGGGCGCCCAGGCACCGTGAAGAGCAGCAAGAGCTTTCAGGGCTGGGCCCTTCCTTGTGGGAGAAGGAGCCGGACGTTTGCCTTTGCGGCAAGAGGCTCAGGCGCGGCCGAGCGCCATGAGATGTTGCGTCTCTGGGAAAGCACAGATCCCCACTGCTGTTGTGCCTGTAGATTGGGCGCCAAGGGTAGGTGAAGAGCAGCAAGAGCTTTCAGGCTGGGCCCTTCCTTGTGGGAGAAGGAGCCGGACGTTTGCCTTTGGGCAAGAGGCTCTGCCGCGGCCGAGCGCCATGAGATGTTGCGTCTCTGGGAAAGCACAGATCCCCACTGCTGTTGTGCCTGTAGGTAGGGCGCCCAGGCACCGTGAAGAGCAGCAAGAGCTTTCAGGGCTGGGCCCTTCCTTGTGGGAGAAGGAGCCGGACGTTTGCCTTTGCGGCAAGAGGCTCAGGCGCGGCCGAGCGCCATGAGATGTTGCGTCTCTGGGAAAGCACAGATCCCCACTGCTGTTGTGCCTGTAGATTGGGCGCCAAGGGTAGGTGAAGAGCAGCAAGAGCTTTCAGGGCTGGGCCCTTCCTTGTGGGAGAAGGAGCCGGACGTTTGCCTTTTCGGCAAGAGGCTCTGCCGCGGCCGAGCGCCATGAGATGTTGCGTCTCTGGGAAAGCACAGATCCCCACTGCTGTTGTGCCTGTAGATAGGGCGCCAAGGCACCGTGAAGAGCAGCAAGAGCTTTCAGGGCTGGGCCCTTCCTTGTGGGAGAAGGAGCCGGACGTTTGCCTTTTCGGCAAGAGGCTCTGCCGCGGCCGAGCGCCATGAGATCTTGCGTCTGTGAGAAAGCACAGATCCCCACTGCTGTTGTGCCTGTAGATAGGGCGCCAAGGCACCGTGAAGAGCAGCAAGAGCTTTCAGGGCTGGGCCCTTCCTTGTGGGAGAAGGAGCCGGACGTTTGCCTTTTCGGCAAGAGGCTGTGCCGCGGCCGAGCGCCATGAGATGTTGCGTCTCTGGGAAAGCACAGATCCCCACTGCTGTTGTGCCTGTAGATAGGGCGCCAAGGCACCGTGAAGAGCAGCAAGAGCTTTCAGGGCTGGGCCCTTCCTTGTGGGAGAAGGAGCCGGACGTTTGCCTTTTCGGCAAGAGGCTCTGCCGCGGCCGAGCGCCATGAGATGTTGCGTCTCTGGGAAAGCACAGATCCCCACTGCTGTTGTGCCTGTAGATAGGGCGCCAAGGCACCGTGAAGAGCAGCAAGAGCTTTCAGGGCTGGGCCCTTCCTTGTGGGAGAAGGAGCCGGACGTTTGCCTTTTCGGCAAGAGGCTCAGGCACGGCCGAGCGCCATGAGATGTTGCGTCTCTGGGAAAGCACAGATCCCCACTGCTGTTGTGCCTGTAGATAGGGCGCCAAGGCACCGTGAAGAGCAGCAAGAGCTTTCAGGGCTGGGCCCTTCCTTGTGGGAGAAGGAGCCGGACGTTTGCCTTTTCGGCAAGAGGCTCTGCCGCGGCCAAGCGCCATGAGATGTTGCGTCTCTGGGAAAGCACAGATCCCCACTGCTGTTGTGCCTGTAGATAGGGCGCCAAGGCACCGTGAAGAGCAGCAAGAGCTTTCAGGGCTGGGCCCTTCCTTGTGGGAGAAGGAGCCGGACGTTTGCCTTTTCGGCAAGAGGCTCTGCCGCGGCCGAGCGCCATGAGATGTTGCGTCTCTGGGAAAGCACAGATCCCCAGTGCTGTTGTGCCTGTAGATAGGGCGCCAAGGCACCGTGAAGAGCAGCAAGAGCTTTCAGGGCTGGGCCCTTCCTTGTGGGAGAAGGAGCCGGACGCTTGCCTTTTCGGCAAGAGTCTCTGCCGCGGCCGAGCGCCATGAGATGTTGCGTCTCTGGGAAAGCACAGATCCCCACTGCTGTTGTGCCTGTAGATAGGGCGCCCAGGCACCGTGAAGAGCAGCAAGAGCTTTCAGGGCTGGGCCCTTCCTTGTGGGAGAAGAGCCGGACGTTTGCCTTTTCGGCAAGAGGCTCTGCCGCGGCCGAGCGCCATGAGATGTTGCGTCTCTGGGAAAGCACAGATCCCCACTGCTGTTGTGCCTGTAGATAGGGCGCCAAGGCACCGTGAAGAGCAGCAAGAGCTTTCAGGGCTGGGCCCTTCCTTGTGGGAGAAGGAGCCGGACCTTTGCCTTTTCGGCAAGAGGCTCTGCCGCGGCCGAGCGCCATGAGATCTTGCGTCTCTGAGAAAGCACAGATCCCCAATGCTGTTGTGCCTGTAGATTGGGCGCCAAGGCACCGTGAAGAGCAGCAAGAGCTTTCAGGGCTGGGCCCTTCCTTGTGGGAGAAGGAGCCGGACGTTTGCCTTTTCGGCAAGAGGCTGTGCCGCGGCCGAGCGCCATGAGATGTTGCGTCTCTGGGAAAGCACAGATCCCCACTGCTGTTGTGCCTGTAGATAGGGCGCCAAGGCACCGTGAAGAGCATCCTTGTGGGAGAAGGAGCCGGACGTTTGCCTTTTCGGCAAGAGGCTCTGCCGCGGTGCCGAGCGCCATGAGATGTTGCGTCTCTGGGAAAGCACAGATCCCCACTGCTGTTGTGCCTGTAGATAGGGCGCCAAGGCACCGTGAAGAGCAGCAAGAGCTTTCAGGGCTGGGCCCTTCCTTGTGGGAGAAGGAGCCGGACGTTTGCCTTTTCGGCAAGAGGCTCTGCCGCGCCCGAGCGCCATGAGATGTTGCGTCTCTGGGAAAGCACAGATCCCCACTGCTCTTGTGCCTGTAGATAGGGGCGCCAAGGGTAGTGAAGAGCAGCAAGAGCTTTTCAGGGCTGGGCCCTTCCTTGTGGGAGAAGGAGCCGGACGTTTGCCTTTTCGGCAAGAGGCTCTGCCGCGCCCGAGCGCCATGAGATGTTGCGTCTCTGGGAAAGCACAGATCCCCACTGCTGTTGTGCCTGTAGATAGGGCGCCAGGCACCGTGAAGAGCAGCAAGAGCTTTCAGGGCTGGGCCCTTCCTTGTGGGAGAAGGAGCCGGACGTTTGCCTTTTCGGCAAGAGGCTCTGCCGCGGCTCGAGCGCCATGAGATGTTGCGTCTCTGGGAAAGCACAGATCCCCACTGCTCTTGTGCCTGTAGATAGGGCGCCAAGGCACCGTGAAGAGCAGCAAGAGCTTTCAGGGCTGGGCCCTTCCTTGTGGGAGAAGGAGCCGGACCTTTGCCTTTTCGGCAAGAGGCTCTGTCCGCGGCCGAGCGCTCATGAGATCTTGCGTCTCTGAGAAAGCACAGATCCCCAATGCTGTTGTGCCTGTAGATTGGGCGCCAAGGCACCGTGAAGAGCAGCAAGAGCTTTCAGGGCTGGGCCCTTCCTTGTGGGAGAAGGAGGCCGGACGTTTGCCTTTTCGGCAAGAGGCTGTGCCGCGGCCGAGCGCCATGAGATGTTGCGTCTCTGGGAAAGCACAGATCCCCACTGCTGTTGTGCCTGTAGATAGGGCGCCAAGGCACCGTGAAGAGCAGCAAGAGCTTTTCAGGGCTGGGCCCTTCCTTGTGGGAGAAGGAGCCGGACGTTTGCCTTTTCGGCAAGAGGCTGTGCCGCGGCCGAGCGCCATGAGATGTTGCGTCTCTGGGAAAGCACAGATCCCCACTGCTGTTGTGCCTGTAGATAGGGCGCCAAGGCACCGTGAAGAGCAGCAAGAGCTTTCAGGGCTGGGCCCTTCCTTGTGGGAGAAGGAGCCGGACGTTTGCCTTTTCGGCAAGAGGCTCTGCCGGCGCCCGAGCGCCATGAGATGTTGCGTCTCTGGGAAAGCACAGATCCCCACTGCTCTTGTGCCTGTAGATAGGGCGCCAAGGGTAGGTGAAGAGCAGCAAGAGCTTTCAGGGCTGGGCCCTTCCTTGTGGGAGAAGGAGCCGGACGTTTGCCTTTTCGGCAAGAGGCTCTGCCAGCGCGCCCGAGCGCCATGAGATGTTGCGTCTCTGGGAAAGCACAGATCCCCACTGCTGTTGTGCCTGTAGATAGGGCGCCCAGGCACCGTGAAGAGCAGCAAGAGCTTTCAGGGCTGGGCCCTTCCTTGTGGGAGAAAGGAGCCGGACGTTTGCCTTTTCGGCAAAGAGGCTCTGCCGCGGCCGAGCGCCATGAGATGTTGCGTCTCTGGGAAAGCACAGATCCCCACTGCTCTTGTGCCTGTAGATAGGGCCCAAGGCACCGTGAAGAGCAGCAAGAGCTTTCAGGGCTGGGCCCCTTCCTTGTGGGAGAAGGAGCCGGACGTTTGCCTTTTCGGCAAGAGGCTCTATGCCGCGGCCGAAGGCGCCATGAGATGTTGCGTCTCTGGGAAAAGCACAGATCCCCACTGCTGTTGTGCCTGTAGATAGGGCGCCAAGGCACCGTGAAGAGCAGCAAGAGCTTTCAGGGCTGGGCCCTTCCTTGTGGGAGAAGGAGCCCGGACGTTTGCCTTTTCGGCAAGAGGCTCTGCCTGCGGCCAAGCGCCATGAGATGTTGCGTCTCTGGGAAAGCACAGATCCCCACTGCTGTTGTGCCTGTAGATAGGGCGCCAAGGCACCGTGAAGAGCAGCAAGAGCTTTCAGGGCTGGGCCCTTCCTTGTGGGAGAAGGAGCCGGACGTTTGCCTTTTCGGCAAGAGGCTCTGCCGCGGGCCAAGCGCCATGAGATGTTGCGTCTCTGGGAAAGCACAGATCCCCACTGCTCTTGTGCCTGTAGGTAGGGCGCCAAGGCACCGTGAAGAGCAGCAAGAGCTTTCAGGGCTGGGCCCTTCCTTGTGGGAGAAGGAGCCGGACGTTTGCCTTTTCGGCAAGAGGCTCTGCCGCGGGCCGAGCGCCATGAGATGTTGCGTCTCTGGGAAAGCACAGATCCCCACTGCTGTTGTGCCTGTAGATAGGGCGCCAAGGCACCGTGAAGAGCAGCAAGAGCTTTCAGGGCTGGGCCCTTCCTTGTGGGAGAAGGAGCCGGACGTTTGCCTTTTCGGCAAGAGGCTCTGCTGCGGCCGAGCGCCATGAGATCTTGTGTCTCTGGGAAAGCACAGATCCCCACTGCTGTTGTGCCTGTAGATAGGGCGCAAAGGCACCGTGAAGAGCAGCAAGAGCTTTCAGGGCTGGGCCCTTCCTTGTGGGAGAAGGAGCCGGACGTTTGCCTTTGCGGCAAGAGGCTCTGCCGCGGCCGAGCGCCATGAGATGTTGCGTCTCTGGGAAAGCACAGATCCCCACTGCTGTTGTGCCTGTAGAGTAGGGGCGCCAAGGCACCGTGAAGAGCAGCAAGAGCTTTCAGGGCTGGGCCCTTCCTTGTGGGAGAAGGAGCCGGACGTTTGCCTTTTCGGCAAGAGGCTCTGCCGCGGCCCGAGCGCCATGAGATGTTGCGTCTCTGGGAAAGCACAGATCCCCACTGCTGTTGTGCCTGTAGATAGGGCGCCAAGGCACCGTGAAGAGCAGCAAGAGCTTTCAGGGCTGGGCCCTTCCTTGTGGGAGAAGGAGCCGGATGTTTGCCTTTTCGGCAAGAGGCTCTGCCGCGGCCGAGCGCCATGAGATGTTGCGTCTCTGGGAAAGCACAGATCCCCACTGCTGTTGTGCCTGTAGGTAGGGCGCCAAGGCACTGTGAAGAGCAGCAAGAGCTTTCAGGGCTGGGCCCTTCTTTGTGGGGAAAAGGAGCCGGACGTTTGCCTTTTCGGGCAAGAGGCACTGCTGCGGCCGAGCGCCATGAGATGTTGCGTCTCTGGGAAAGCACAGATCCCCACTGCTGTTGTGCCTGTAGATAGGGCGCCAAGGGCACCGTGAAGAGCAGCAAGAGCTTTCAGGGCTGGGCCCCTTCCTTGTGGGAGAAGGAGCCGGACGTTTGCCTTTTCGGCAAGAGGCTCTGCCGCGGCTGAGCGCCATGAGATGTTGCGTCTCTGGGAAAGCACAGATCCCCACTGCTGTTGTGCCTGTAGATAGGGCGCCAAGGCACCGTGAAGAGCAGCAAGAGCTTTCAGGGCTGGGCCCTTCCTTGTGGGAGAAGGAGCCGGACGTTTGCCTTTTCGGCAAGAGGCTCTGCCGCGGCTGAGCGCCATGAGATGTTGCGTCTCTGGGAAAGCACAGATCCCCACTGCTGTTTTGTGTGTAGATAGGGCGCCAAGGCACCGTGAAGAGCAGCAAGAGCTTTCAGGGCTGGGCCCTTCCTTGTGGGAGAAGGAGCCGGACGTTTGCCTTTTCGGCAAGAGGCTCTGCTGCGGCCGAGCGCCATGAGATGTTGCGTCTCTGGGAAAGCACAGATCCCCACTGCTGTTGTGCCTGTAGATAGGGCGCCAAGGCACCGTGAAGAGCAGCAAGAGCTATCAGGGCTGGGCCCTTCCTTGTGGGAGAAGGAGCCGGACGTTTGCCTTTTCGGCAAGAGGCTCTGCCGCGGCCGAGCGCCATGAGATGTTGCGTCTCTGGGAAAGCACAGATCCCCACTGCTGTTGTGCCTGTAGGTAGGGCGCCAAGGCACCGTGAAGAGCAGCAAGAGCTTTCAGGGCTGGGCCCTTCCTTGTGGGAGAAGGAGCCGGACGTTTGCCTTTTCGGCATGAGGCTCTGCCGCGGCCGAGCGCCATGAGATGTTGTGTCTCTGGGAAAGCACAGATCCCCACTGCTGTTGTGCCTGTAGATAGGGCGCCAAGGCACCGTGAAGAGCAGCAAGAGCTTTCAGGGCTGGGCCCTTCCTTGTGGGAGAAGGAGCCGGACGTTTGCCTTTTCGGCAAGAGGCTGTGCCGCGGCCGAGCGCCATGAGATGTTGCGTCTCTGGGAAAGCACAGATCCCCACTGCTGTTGTGCCTGTAGATAGGGCGCCAAGGCACCGTGAAGAGCAGCAAGAGCTTTCAGGGCTGGGCCCTTCCTTGTGGGAGAAGGAGCCGGACGTTTGCCTTTTCGGCAAGAGGCTCTGCCGCGCCCGAGCGCCATGAGATGTTGCGTCTCTGGGAAAGCACAGATCCCCACTGCTGTTGTGCCTGTAGATAGGGCGCCAAGGCACCGTGAAGAGCAGCAAGAGCTTTCAGGGCTGGGCCCTTCCTTGTGGGAGAAGGAGCCGGACGTTTGCCTTTACGGCAAGAGGCTGTGCCGCGGCCGAGCGCCATGAGATGTTGCGTCTCTGGGAAAGCACAGATCCCCACTGCTGTTGTGCCTGTAGATAGGGCGCCAAGGCACCGTGAAGAGCAGCAAGAGCTTTCAGGGCTGGGCCCTTCCTTGTGGGAGAAGGAGCCGGACGTTTGCCTTTTCGGCAAGAGGCTCTGCCGCGGCCGAGTGCCATGAGATGTTGCGTCTCTGGGAAAGCACAGATCCCCACTGCTCTTGTGCCTGTAGATAGGGCGCCAAGGCACCGTGAAGAGCAGCAAGAGCTTTTAGGGCTGGGCCCTTCCTTGTGGAAGAAGGAGCCGGACGTTTGCCTTTTCGGCAAGAGGCTCTGCCGCGGCCGAGCGCCATGAGATGTTGCGTCTCTGGGAAAGCACAGATCCCCACTGCTGTTGTGCCTGTAGATAGGGCGCCAAGGCACCGTGAAGAGCAGCAAGAGCTTTCAGGGCTGGGCCCTTCCTTGTGGGAGAAGGAGCCGGACGTTTGCCTTTTCGGCAAGAGGCTCTGCCGCGGCCGAGCGCCATGAGATGTTGCGTCTCTGGGAAAGCACAGATCCCCACTGCTGTTGTGCCTGTAGATAGTGCTCCCAGGCACCGTGAAGAGCAGCAAGAGCTTTCAGGGCTGGGCCCTTCTTTGTGGGAAAAGGAGCCTGACATTTGCCTTTTTGGCAAGAGGCTCTGCTGCGGCCGAGCGCCATGAGATGTTGCGTCTCTGGGAAAGCACAGATCCCCACTGCTGTTGTGCCTGTAGATAGGGCGACAAGGCACCATGAAGAGCAGCAAGAGCTTTCAGGGCTGGGCCCTTCCTTGTGGGAGAAGGAGCCGGACGTTTGCCTTTTCGGCAAGAGTCTCTGCCGCGGCCGAGCGCCATGAGATGTTGCGTCTCTGGGAAAGCACAGATCCCCACTGCTGTTGTGCCTGTAGATAGGGTGCCAATGGTAGGTGAAGAGCAGCAAGAGCTTTCAGGGCTGGGCCCTTCCTTGTGGGAGAAGGAGCCGGACGTTTGCCTTTTCGGCAAGAGGCTCTGCCGCGGCCGAGCGCCATGAGATGTTGCGTCTCTGGGAAAGCACAGATCCCCACTGCTCTTGTGCCTGTAGATAGGGCGCCAAGGCACCGTGAAGAGCAGCAAGAGCTTTCAGGGCTGGGCCCTTCCTTGTGGGAGAAGGAGCCGGACGTTTGCCTTTTCGGCAAGAGGCTGTGCCGCGGCCGAGCGCCATGAGATGTTGCGTCTCTGGGAAAGCACAGATCCCCACTGCTGTTGTGCCTGTAGATAGGGCGCCAATGGTAGGTGAAGAGCAGCAAGAGCTTTCAGGGCTGGGCCCTTCCATGTGGGAGAAGGAGCCGGACGTTTGCCTTTTCGGCAAGAGGCTCTGCCGCGGCCGAGCGCCATGAGATGTTGCGTCTCTGGGAAAGCACAGATCCCCACTGCTGTTGTGCCTGTAGATAGGGCGCCAAGGCACCGTGAAGAGCAGCAAGAGCTTTCAGGGCTGGGCCCTTCTTTGTGGGAAAAGGAGCCTGACGTTTGCCTTTTCGGCAAGAGGCTCTGCTGCGGCCGAGCGCCATGAGATGTTGCGTCTCTGGGAAAGCACAGATCCCGAGTGCTGTTGTGCCTGTAGATAGGGCGCCAAGGCACCATGAAGAGCAGCAAGAGTTTTCAGGGCTGGGCCCTTCCTTGTGGGAGAAGGAGCCGGACGTTTGCCTTTTCGGCAAGAGGCTCTGCCGCGGCCGAGCGCCATGAGATGTTGCGTCTCTGGGAAAGCACAGATCCCCACTGCTGTTGTGCCTGTAGATAGGGCGTCAATGGTATGTGAAGAGCAGCAAGAGCTTTCAGGGCTGGGCCCTTCCTTGTGGGAGAAGGAGCCGGACGTTTGCCTTTTCGGCAAGAGGCTCTGCCGCGGCCGAGCGCCATGAGATGTTGCGTCTCTGGGAAAGCACAGATCCCCAGTGCTGTTGTGCCTGTAGATAGGGCGCCAAGGCACCGTGAAGAGCAGCAAGAGCTTTCAGGGCTGGGCCCTTCCTTGTGGGAGAGGGAGCCGGACGTTTGCCTTTTCGGCAAGAGGCTCTGCCGCGCCCGAGCGCCATGAGATGTTGCGTCTCTGGGAAAGCACAGATCCCCACTGCTGTTGTGCCTGTAGATAGGGCGCCAAGGCAACGTGAAGAGCAGCAAGAGCTTTCAGGGCTGGGCCCTTCCCTGTGGGAGAAGGAGCCGGACGTTCGCCTTTTCGGCAAGAGGCTCTGCCGCGGCCGAGCGCCATGAGATGTTGCGTCTCTGGGAAAGCACAGATCCCCACTGCTGTTGTGCCTGTAGATAGGGCACCAAGGCACCGTGAAGAGCAGCAAGAGCTTTAAGGGCTGGGCCCTTCCTTGTGGGAGAAGGAGCCGGATGTTTGCCTTTTTGGAAAGAGGCTCTGCCGCGGGCCGAGCGCCATGAGATGTTGCGTCTCTGGGAAAGCACAGATCCCCACTGCTGTTGTGCCTGTAGATAAGGCGCCAAGGGTAGGTGAAGAGCAGCAAGAGCTTTCAGGGCTGGGCCCTTCTTTGTGGGAAAAGGAGCCGGACGTTTGCCTTTTCGGCAAGAGGCTCTGCCGCGGCCGAGCGCCATGAGATGTTGCGTCTCTGGGAAAGCACAGATCCCCACTGCTGTTGTGCCTGTAGATAGGGCGCCAAGGCACCGTGAAGAGCAGCAAGAGCTTTCAGGGCTGGGCCCTTCCTTGTGGGAGAAGGAGCCGGACGTTTGCCTTTTCGGCAAGAGGCTCTGCCGCGGCCGAGCGCCATGAGATGTTGCGTCTCTGGGAAAGCACAGATCCCCACTGCTCTTGTGCCTGTAGATAGGGCGCCAATGGTAGGTGAAGAGCAGCAAGAGCTTTCAGGGCTGGGCCCTTCCTTGTGGGAGAAGGAGCCGGACCTTTGCCTTTTCGGCAAGAGGCTCTGCCGCGGCCGAGCGCCATGAGATGTTGCGTCTCTGGGAAAGCACAGATCCCCACTGCTCTTGTGCCTGTAGATAGGGCGCCAAGGCACCGTGAAGAGCAGCAAGAGCTTTCAGGGCTGGGCCCTTCCTTGTGGGAGAAGGAGCCGGACGTTTGCCTTTACGGCAAGAGGCTCTGCGCGGACGAGCGCCATGAGATGTTGCGTCTCTGGGAAAGCACAGATCCCCACTGCTGTTGTGCCTGTAGATAGGGCGCCAAGGCACCGTGAAGAGCAGCAAGAGCTTTCAGGGCTGGGCCCTTCCTTGTGGGAGAAGGAGCCGGACGTTTGCCTTTTCGGCAAGATACTCTGGCACGGCCGAGCACCATGAGATGTTGCGTCTCTGGGAAAGCACAGATCCCCACTGCTGTTGTGCCTGTAGATAGGGCGCCAAGGCACTGTGAAGAGCAGCAAGAGCTTTCAGGGCTGGGCCCTTCCTTGTGGGAGAAGGAGCCGGACGTTTGCCTTTGCGGCAAGAGGCTGTGCCGCGGCCGAGCGCCATGAGATGTTGCGTCTCTGGGAAAGCACAGATCCCCACTGCTGTTGTGCCTGTAGGTAGGGCGCCAAGGCACCGTGAAGAGCAGCAAGAGCTTTCAGGGCTGGGCCCTTCCTTGTGGGAGAAGGAGCCGGACGTTTGCCTTTTCGGCAAGAGGCTCTGCTGCGGCCGAGCGCCATGAGATCTTGTGTCTCTGGGAAAGCACAGATCCCCACTGCTGTTGTGCCTGTAGATAGGGCGCCAAGGCACCGTGAAGAGCAGGAACAGCTATCAGGGCTGGGCCCTTCCTTGTGGGAGAAGGAGCCGGACGTTTGCCTTTTCGGCAAGAGGCTCTGCCGCGGCCGAGCGCCATGAGATGTTGCGTCTCTGGGAAAGCACAGATCCCCACTGCTGTTGTGCCTGTAGATATGGCGCCAAGGGTAGGTGAAGAGCAGCAAGAGCTTTCAGGGCTGGGCCCTTCCTTGTGGGAGAAGGAGCCGGACCTTTGCCTTTTCGGCAAGAGGCTCTGCCGCGGCCGAGCGCCATGAGATGTTGCGTCTCTGGGAAAGCACAGATCCCCACTGCTGTTGTGCCTGTAGATAGGGCGCAAAGGCACCGTGAAGAGCAGCAAGAGCTTTCAGGGCTGGGCCCTTCCTTGTGGGAGAAGGAGCCGGACGTTTGCCTTTTCGGCAAGAGGCTCTGCCGCGGCCGAGCGCCATGAGATCTTGCGTCTCTGGGAAAGCACAGATCCCCACTGCTGTTGTGCCTGTAGATAGGGTGCCAAGGCACCGTGAAGAGCAGCAAGAGCTTTCAGGGCTGGGCCCTTCCTTGTGGGAGAAGGAGCCGGACGTTTGCCTTTTCGGCAAGAGGCTCTGCCGCGGCCGAGCGCCATGAGATGTTGCGTCTCTGGGAAAGCACAGATCCCCACTGCTGTTGTGCCTGTAGATAGTGCTCCCAGGCACCGTGAAGAGCAGCAAGAGCTTTCAGGGCTGGGCCCTTCTTTGTGGGAAAAGGAGCCTGACATTTGCCTTTTTGGCAAGAGGCTCTGCTGCGGCCGAGCGCCATGAGATGTTGCGTCTCTGGGAAAGCACAGATCCCCAGTGCTGTTGTGCCTGTAGATAGGGCGCCAAGGCACCATGAAGAGCAGCAAGAGCTTTCAGGGCTGGGCCCTTCCTTGTGGGAGAAGGAGCCGGACGTTTGCCTTTTCGGCAAGAGTCTCTGCCGCGGCCGAGCGCCATGAGATGTTGCGTCTCTGGGAAAGCACAGATCCCCACTGCTGTTGTGCCTGTAGATAGGGTGCCAATGGTAGGTGAAGAGCAGCAAGAGCTTTCAGGGCTGGGCCCTTCCTTGTGGGAGAAGGAGCCGGACGTTTGCCTTTTCGGCAAGAGGCTCTGCCGCGGCCGAGCGCCATGAGATGTTGCGTCTCTGGGAAAGCACAGATCCCCACTGCTCTTGTGCCTGTAGATAGGGCGCCAAGGCACCGTGAAGAGCAGCAAGAGCTTTCAGGGCTGGGCCCTTCCTTGTGGGAGAAGGAGCCGGACGTTTGCCTTTTCGGCAAGAGGCTCTGCCGCGGCCGAGCGCCATGAGATGTTGCGTCTCTGGGAAAGCACAGATCCCCACTGCTGTTGTGCCTGTAGATAGGGCGCCAATGGTAGGTGAAGAGCAGCAAGAGCTTTCAGGGCTGGGCCCTTCCATGTGGGAGAAGGAGCCGGACGTTTGCCTTTTCGGCAAGAGGCTCTGCCGCGGCCGAGCGCCATGAGATGTTGCGTCTCTGGGAAAGCACAGATCCCCACTGCTGTTGTGCCTGTAGATAGGGCGCCAAGGCACCGTGAAGAGCAGCAAGAGCTTTCAGGGCTGGGCCCTTCCTTGTGGAAGAAGGAGCCGGACGTTTGCCTTTTCGGAAAGAGGCTCTGCCGCGGCCGAGCGCCATGAGATGTTGCGTCTCTGGGAAAGCACAGATCCCCACTGCTGTTGTGCCTGTCGATAGGGCGCCAAGGCACCGTGAAGAGCAGCAAGAGCTTTCAGGGCTGGGCCCTTCCTTGTGGGAGAAGGAGCCGGACGTTTGCCTTTTCGGCAAGAGGCTCTGCCGCGGCCGAGCGCCATGAGATGTTGCGTCTCTGGGAAAGCACAGATCCCCACTGCTCTTGTGCCTGTAGATAGGGCGCCAATGGTAGGTGAAGAGCAGCAAGAGCTTTCAGGGCTGGGCCCTTCCTTGTGGGAGAAGGAGCCGGACGTTTGCCTTTTCGGCAAGAGGCTCTGCCGCGGCCGAGCGCCATGAGATGTTGCGTCTCTGGGAAAGCACAGATCCCCACTGCTGTTGTGCCTGTAGATAGGGCACCAAGGCACCGTGAAGAGCAGCAAGAGCTTTCAGGGCTGGGCCCTTCCTTGTGGGAGAAGGAGCCGGACGTTTGCCTTTTCGGCAAGAGGCTCTGCCGCGCCCGAGCGCCATGAGATGTTGCGTCTCTGGGAAAGCACAGATCCCCACTGCTGTTGTGCCTGTAGATAGGGTGCCAAGGCACCGTGAAGAGCAGCAAGAGCTTTCAGGGCTGGGCCCTTCCTTGTGGGAGAAGGAGCCGGACGTTTGCCTTTTCGGCAAGAGTCTCTGCCGCGGCCGAGCGCCATGAGATGTTGCGTCTCTGGGAAAGCACAGATCCCCAGTGCTGTTGTGCCTGTAGATAGGGTGCCAATGGTAGGTGAAGAGCAGCAAGAGCTTTCAGGGCTGGGCCCTTCCTTGTGGGAGAAGGAGCCGGACGTTTGCCTTTTCGGCAAGAGGCTCTGCCGCGGCCGAGCGCCATGAGATGTTGCGTCTCTGGGAAAGCACAGATCCCCACTGCTCTTGTGCCTGTAGATAGGGCGCCAAGGCACCGTGAAGAGCAGCAAGAGCTTTCAGGGCTGGGCCCTTCCTTGTGGGAGAAGGAGCCGGACGTTTGCCTTTTCGGCAAGAGGCTGTGCCGCGGCCGAGCGCCATGAGATGTTGCGTCTCTGGGAAAGCACAGATCCCCACTGCTGTTGTGCCTGTAGATAGGGCGCCAATGGTAGGTGAAGAGCAGCAAGAGCTTTCAGGGCTGGGCCCTTCCATGTGGGAGAAGGAGCCGGACGTTTGCCTTTTCGGCAAGAGGCTCTGCCGCGGCCGAGCGCCATGAGATGTTGCGTCTCTGGGAAAGCACAGATCCCCACTGCTGTTGTGCCTGTAGATAGGGCGCCAAGGCACCGTGAAGAGCAGCAAGAGCTTTCAGGGCTGGGCCCTTCCTTGTGGAAGAAGGAGCCGGACGTTTGCCTTTTCGGAAAGAGGCTCTGCCGCGGCCGAGCGCCATGAGATGTTGCGTCTCTGGGAAAGCACAGATCCCCACTGCTGTTGTGCCTGTAGATAGGGCGCCAAGGCACCGTGAAGAGCAGCAAGAGCTTTCAGGGCTGGGCCCTTCCTTGTGGGAGAAGGAGCCGGACGTTTGCCTTTTCGGCAAGAGGCTCTGCCGCGGCCGAGCGCCATGAGATGTTGCGTCTCTGGGAAAGCACAGATCCCCACTGCTCTTGTGCCTGTAGATAGGGCGCCAATGGTAGGTGAAGAGCAGCAAGAGCTTTCAGGGCTGGGCCCTTCCTTGTGGGAGAAGGAGCCGGACGTTTGCCTTTTCGGCAAGAGGCTCTGCCGCGGCCGAGCGCCATGAGATGTTGCGTCTCTGGGAAAGCACAGATCCCCACTGCTGTTGTGCCTGTAGATAGGGCACCAAGGCACCGTGAAGAGCAGCAAGAGCTTTCAGGGCTGGGCCCTTCCTTGTGGGAGAAGGAGCCGGACGTTTGCCTTTTCGGCAAGAGGCTCTGCCGCGCCCGAGCGCCATGAGATGTTGCGTCTCTGGGAAAGCACAGATCCCCAGTGCTGTTGTGCCTGTAGATAGGGCGCCAAGGCACCGTGAAGAGCAGCAAGAGCTTTCAGGGCTGGGCCCTTCCCTGTGGGAGAAGGAGCCGGACGTTTGCCTTTTCGGCAAGAGGCTCTGCCGCGGCCGAGCGCCATGAGATGTTGCGTGTCTGGGAAAGCACAGATCCCCACTGCTGTTGTGCCTGTAGATAGGGCACCAAGGCACCGTGAAGAGCAGCAAGAGCTTTCAGGGCTGGGCCCTTCCTTGTGGGAGAAGGAGCCGGACGTTTGCCTTTTCGGCAAGAGGCTCTGCCGCGGCCGAGCGCCTTGAGATGTTGCGTCTCTGGGAAAGCACAAATCCCCACTGCTCTTGTGCCTGTAGATAAGGCGCCAAGGGTAGGTGAAGAGCAGCAAGAGCTTTCAGGGCTGGGCCCTTCTTTGTGGGAGAAGGAGCCGGACGTTTGCCTTTTCGGCAAGAGGCTCTGCTGCGGCCGAGCGCCATGAGATGTTGCGTCTCTGGGAAAGCACAGATCCCCAGTGCTGTTGTGCCTGTAGATAGGGCGCCAAGGCACCGTGAAGAGCAGCAAGAGCTTTCAGGGCTGGGCCCTTCCTTGTGGGAGAAGGAGCCGGACGTTTGCCTTTTCGGCAAGAGGCTCTGCCGCGGCCGAGCGCCATGAGATCTTGCGTCTCTGGGAAAGCACAGATCCCCACTGCTGTTGTGCCTGTAGATAGGGTGCCAAGGCACCGTGAAGAGCAGCAAGAGCTTTCAGGGCTGGGCCCTTCCTTGTGGGAGAAGGAGCCGGACGTTTGCCTTTTCGGCAAGAGGCTCTGCCGCGGCCGAGCGCCATGAGATGTTGCGTCTCTGGGAAAGCACAGATCCCCACTGCTGTTGTGCCTGTAGATAGTGCTCCCAGGCACCGTGAAGAGCAGCAAGAGCTTTCAGGGCTGGGCCCTTCTTTGTGGGAAAAGGAGCCTGACATTTGCCTTTTTGGCAAGAGGCTCTGCTGCGGGCCGAGCGCCATGAGATGTTGCGTCTCTGGGAAAGCACAGATCCCCAGTGCTGTTGTGCCTGTAGATAGGGCGACAAGGCACCATGAAGAGCAGCAAGAGCTTTCAGGGCTGGGCCCTTCCTTGTGGGAGAAGGAGCCGGACGTTTGCCTTTTCAGCAAGAGTCTCTGCCGCGGCCGAGCGCCATGAGATGTTGCGTCTCTGGGAAAGCACAGATCCCCAGTGCTGTTGTGCCTGTAGATAGGGTGCCAATGGTAGGTGAAGAGCAGCAAGAGCTTTCAGGGCTGGGCCCTTCCTTGTGGGAGAAGGAGCCGGACGTTTGCCTTTTCGGCAAGAGGCTCTGCCGCGGCCGAGCGGCATGAGATGTTGCGTCTCTGGGAAAGCACAGATCCCCAGTGCTGTTGTGCCTGTAGATAGGGCGCCAAGGCACCGTGAAGAGCAGCAAGAGCTTTCAGGGCTGGGCCCTTCCTTGTGGGAGAAGGAGCCGGACGTTTGCCTTTTCGGCAAGAGGCTGTGCCGCGGGCCGAGCGCCATGAGATGTTGCGTCTCTGGGAAAGCACAGATCCCCACTGCTGTTGTGCCTGTAGATAGGGCGCCAATGGTAGGTGAAGAGCAGCAAGAGCTTTCAGGGCTGGGCCCTTCCATGTGGGAGAAGGAGCCGGACGTTTGCCTTTTCGGCAAGAGGCTCTGCCGCGGCCGAGCGCCATGAGATGTTGCGTCTCTGGGAAAGCACAGATCCCCACTGCTGTTGTGCCTGTAGATAGGGCGCCAAGGCACCGTGAAGAGCAGCAAGAGCTTTCAGGGCTGGGCCCTTCCTTGTGGAAGAAGGAGCCGGACGTTTGCCTTTTCGGAAAGAGGCTCTGCCGCGGCCGAGCGCCATGAGATGTTGCGTCTCTGGGAAAGCACAGATCCCCACTGCTGTTGTGCCTGTAGATAGGGCGCCAAGGCACCGTGAAGAGCAGCAAGAGCTTTCAGGGCTGGGCCCTTCCTTGTGGGAGAAGGAGCCGGACGTTTGCCTTTTCGGCAAGAGGCTCTGCCGCGGCCGAGCGCCATGAGATGTTGCGTCTCTGGGAAAGCACAGATCCCCACTGCTGTTGTGCCTGTAGATAGGGCGCCAATGGTAGGTGAAGAGCAGCAAGAGCTTTCAGGGCTGGGCCCTTCCTTGTGGGAGAAGGAGCCGGATGTTTGCCTTTTCGGCAAGAGGCTCTGCCGCGGCCGAGCGCCATGAGATGTTGCGTCTCTGGGAAAGCACAGATCCCCACTGCTGTTGTGCCTGTAGATAGGGCACCAAGGCACCGTGAAGAGCAGCAAGAGCTTTCAGGGCTGGGCCCTTCCTTGTGGGAGAAGGAGCCGGACGTTTGCCTTTTCGGCAAGAGGCTCTGCCGCGCCCGAGCGCCATGAGATGTTGCGTCTCTGGGAAAGCACAGATCCCCAGTGCTGTTGTGCCTGTAGATAGGGCGCCAAGGCACCGTGAAGAGCAGCAAGAGCTTTCAGGGCTGGGCCCTTCCCTGTGGGAGAAGGAGCCGGACGTTTGCCTTTTCGGCAAGAGGCTCTGCCGCGGCCGAGCGCCATGAGATGTTGCGTGTCTGGGAAAGCACAGATCCCCACTGCTGTTGTGCCTGTAGATAGGGCACCAAGGCACCGTGAAGAGCAGCAAGAGCTTTCAGGGCTGGGCCCTTCCTTGTGGGAGAAGGAGCCGGACGTTTGCCTTTTCGGCAAGAGGCTCTGCCGCGGCCGAGCGCCTTGAGATGTTGCGTCTCTGGGAAAGCACAAATCCCCACTGCTCTTGTGCCTGTAGATAAGGCGCCAAGGGTAGGTGAAGAGCAGCAAGAGCTTTCAGGGCTGGGCCCTTCTTTGTGGGAGAAGGAGCCGGACGTTTGCCTTTTCGGCAAGAGGCTCTGCTGCGGCCGAGCGCCATGAGATGTTGCGTCTCTGGGAAAGCACAGATCCCCAGTGCTGTTGTGCCTGTAGATAGGGCGCCAAGGCACCGTGAAGAGCAGCAAGAGCTTTCAGCGCTGGGCCCTTCCTTGTGGAAGAAGGAGCCGGACGTTTGCCTTTTCGGCAAGAGGCTCTGCCGCGGCCGAGCGCCATGAGATGTTGCGTCTCTGGGAAAGCACAGATCCCCACTGCTGTTGTGCCTGTAGATAGGGCGCCAAGGCACCGTGAAGAGCAGCAAGAGCTTTCAGGGCTGGGCCCTTCCTTGTGGGAGAAGGAGCCGGACGTTTGCCTTTTCGGCAAGAGGCTCTGCCGCGGCCGAGCGCCATGAGATGTTGCGTCTCTGGGAAAGCACAGATCCCCACTGCTGTTGTGCCTGTAGATAGGGCGCCAATGGTAGGTGAAGAGCAGCAAGAGCTTTCAGGGCTGGGCCCTTCCTTGTGGGAGAAGGAGCCGGACGTTTGCCTTTTCGGCAAGAGGCTCTGCCGCGGCCGAGCGCCATGAGATGTTGCGTCTCTGGGAAAGCACAGATCCCCACTGCTCTTGTGCCTGTAGATAGGGCGCCAAGGCACCGTGAAGAGCAGCAAGAGCTTTCAGGGCTGGGCCCTTCCTTGTGGAAGAAGGAGCCGGACGTTTGCCTTTTCGGCAAGAGGCTCTGCCGCGGCCGAGCGCCATGAGATGTTGCGTCTCTGGGAAAGCACAGATCCCCACTGCTCTTGTGCCTGTAGATAGGGCGCCAAGGCACCGTGAAGAGCAGCAAGAGCTTTCAGGGCTGGGCCCTTCCTTGTGGGAGAAGGAGCCGGACGTTTGTCTTTTCGGCAAGAGGCTCTGCCGCGGCCGAGCGCCATGAGATGTTGCGTCTCTGGGAAAGCACAAATCCCCACTGCTGTTGTGCCTGTAGTTAGGGCGCCAAGGCACCGTGAAGAGCAGCAAGAGCTTTCAGGGCTGGGCCCTTCCTTGTGGGAGAAGGAGCCGGACGTTTGCCTTTTCGGCAAGAGGCTCTGCCGCGGCCGAGCGGCATGAGATGTTGCGTCTCTGGGAAAGCACAGATCCCCACTGCTGTTGTGCCTGTAGATAGGGCGCCAAGGCACCGTGAAGAGCAGCAAGAGCTTTCAGGGCTGGGCCCTTCCTTGTGGGAGAAGGAGCCGGACCTTTGCCTTTTCGGCAAGAGGCTGTGCCGCGGCCGAGCGCCATGAGATCTTGCGTCTCTGGGAAAGCACAGATCCCCACTGCTGTTGTGCCTGTAGATAGGGCGCCAAGGCACCGTGAAGAGCAGCAAGAGCTTTCAGGGCTGGGCCCTTCCTTGTGGGAGAAGGAGCCGGACGTTTGCCTTTTCGGCAAGATACTCTGGCACGGCCGAGCACCATGAGATGTTGCGTCTCTGGGAAAGCACAGATCCCCACTGCTGTTGTGCCTGTAGATAGGGCGCCAAGGCACTGTGAAGAGCAGCAAGAGCTTTCAGGGCTGGGCCCTTCCTTGTGGGAGAAGGAGCCGGACGTTTGCCTTTTCGGCAAGAGGCTCTGCCGCGCCCGAGCGCCATGAGATGTTGCGTCTCTGGGAAAGCACAGATCCCCACTGCTGTTGTGCCTGTAGGTAGGGCGCCAAGGCACCGTGAAGAGCAGCAAGAGCTTTCAGGGCTGGGCCCTTCCTTGTGGGAGAAGGAGCCGGACGTTTGCCTTTTCGGCAAGAGGCTCTGCTGCGGCCGAGCGCCATGAGATCTTGTGTCTCTGGGAAAGCACAGATCCCCACTGCTGTTGTGCCTGTAGATAGGGCGTCAAGGCACCGTGAAGAGCAGGAACAGCTATCAGGGCTGGGCCCTTCCTTGTGGGAGAGGGAGCCGGACGTTTTCCTTTTCGGCAAGAGGCTCTGCCGCGGCCGAGCGCCATGAGATGTTGCGTCTCTGGGAAAGCACAGATCCCCACTGCTGTTGTGCCTGTAGATATGGCGCCAAGGGTAGGTGAAGAGCAGCAAGAGCTTTCAGGGCTGGGCCCTTCCTTGTGGGAGAAGGAGCCGGACCTTTGCCTTTGCGGCAAGAGGCTCTGCCGCGGCCGAGCGCCATGAGATCTTGCGTCTCTGGGAAAGCACAGATCCCCACTGCTGTTGTGCCTGTAGATAGGGCGCCAAGGCACCGTGAAGAGCAGCAAGAGCTTTCAGGGCTGGGCCCTTCCTTGTGGGAGAAGGAGCCGGACGTTTGCCTTTTCGGCAAGAGGCTCTGCCGCGGCCGAGCGCCATGAGATGTTGCGTCTCTGGGAAAGCACAGATCCCCACTGCTGTTGTGCCTGTAGATAGGGCGCCAAGGCACCGTGAAGAGCAGCAAGAGCTTTCAGGGCTGGGCCCTTCCTTGTGGGAGAAGGAGCCGGACGTTTGCCTTTTCGGCAAGAGGCTCTGCCGCGGCCAAGCGCCATGATATGTTGCGTCTCTGGGAAAGCACAGATCCCCACTGCTCTTGTGCCTGTAGATAGTGCACCCAGGCACCGTGAAGAGCAGCAAGAGCTTTCAGGGCTGGGCCCTTCTTTGTGGGAAAAGGAGCCTGACGTTTGCCTTTTCGGCAAGAGGCTCTGCTGCGGCCGAGCGCCATGAGATGTTGCGTGTCTGGGAAAGCACAGATCCCCACTGCTGTTGTGCCTGTAGATAGGGCGCCAATGGTAGGTGAAGAGCAGCAAGAGCTTTCAGGGCTGGGCCCTTCCTTGTGGGAGAAGGAGCCGGACGTTTGCCTTTTCGGCAAGAGGCTCTGCCGCGCCCGAGCGCCATGAGATGTTGCGTCTCTGGGAAAGCACAGATCCCCACTGCTCTTGTGCCTGTAGATAGGGCGCCAATGGTAGGTGAAGAGCAGCAAGAGCTTTCAGGGCTGGGCCCTTCCTTGTGGGAGAAGGAGCCGGACCTTTGCCTTTTCGGCAAGAGGCTCTGCCGCGGCTGAGCGCCATGAGATGTTGCGTCTCTGGGAAAGCACAGATCCCCACTGCTCTTGTGCCTGTAGATAGGGCGCCAAGGCACCGTGAAGAGCAGCAAGAGCTTTCAGGGCTGGGCCCTTCCTTGTGGGAGAAGGAGCCGGACGTTTGCCTTTACGGCAAGAGGCTCTGCGCGGACAAGCGCCATGAGATGTTGCGTCTCTGGGAAAGCACAGATCCCCACTGCTGTTGTGCCTGTAGATAGGGCGCCAAGGCACCGTGAAGAGCAGCAAGAGCTTTCAGGGCTGGGCCCTTCCTTGTGGGAGAAGGAGCCGGACGTTTGCCTTTTCGGCAAGAGGCTCTGCTGCGGCCGAGCGCCATGAGATCTTGTGTCTCTGGGAAAGCACAGATCCCCACTGCTGTTGTGCCTGTAGATAGGGCGTCAAGGCACCGTGAAGAGCAGGAACAGCTATCAGGGCTGGGCCCTTCCTTGTGGGAGAGGGAGCCGGACGTTTTCCTTTTCGGCAAGAGGCTCTGCCGCGGCCGAGCGCCATGAGATGTTGCGTCTCTGGGAAAGCACAGATCCCCACTGCTGTTGTGCCTGTAGATATGGCGCCAAGGGTAGGTGAAGAGCAGCAAGAGCTTTCAGGGCTGGGCCCTTCCTTGTGGGAGAAGGAGCCGGACCTTTGCCTTTGCGGCAAGAGGCTCTGCCGCGGCCGAGCGCCATGAGATCTTGCGTCTCTGGGAAAGCACAGATCCCCACTGCTGTTGTGCCTGTAGATAGGGCGCCAAGGCACCGTGAAGAGCAGCAAGAGCTTTCAGGGCTGGGCCCTTCCTTGTGGGAGAAGGAGCCGGACGTTTGCCTTTTCGGCAAGAGGCTCTGCCGCGGCCGAGCGCCATGAGATGTTGCGTCTCTGGGAAAGCACAGATCCCCACTGCTGTTGTGCCTGTAGATAGGGCGCCAAGGCACCGTGAAGAGCAGCAAGAGCTTTCAGGGCTGGGCCCTTCCTTGTGGGAGAAGGAGCCGGACGTTTGCCTTTTCGGCAAGAGGCTCTGCCGCGGCCAAGCGCCATGAGATGTTGCGTCTCTGGGAAAGCACAGATCCCCACTGCTCTTGTGCCTGTAGATAGTGCACCCAGGCACCGTGAAGAGCAGCAAGAGCTTTCAGGGCTGGGCCCTTCTTTGTGGGAAAAGGAGCCTGACGTTTGCCTTTTCGGCAAGAGGCTCTGCTGCGGCCGAGCGCCATGAGATGTTGCGTGTCTGGGAAAGCACAGATCCCCACTGCTGTTGTGCCTGTAGATAGGGCGCCAATGGTAGGTGAAGAGCAGCAAGAGCTTTCAGGGCTGGGCCCTTCCTTGTGGGAGAAGGAGCCGGACGTTTGCCTTTTCGGCAAGAGGCTCTGCCGCGCCCGAGCGCCATGAGATGTTGCGTCTCTGGGAAAGCACAGATCCCCACTGCTCTTGTGCCTGTAGATAGGGCGCCAATGGTAGGTGAAGAGCAGCAAGAGCTTTCAGGGCTGGGCCCTTCCTTGTGGGAGAAGGAGCCGGACCTTTGCCTTTTCGGCAAGAGGCTCTGCCGCGGCTGAGCGCCATGAGATGTTGCGTCTCTGGGAAAGCACAGATCCCCACTGCTCTTGTGCCTGTAGATAGGGCGCCAAGGCACCGTGAAGAGCAGCAAGAGCTTTCAGGGCTGGGCCCTTCCTTGTGGGAGAAGGAGCCGGACGTTTGCCTTTACGGCAAGAGGCTCTGCGCGGACAAGCGCCATGAGATGTTGCGTCTCTGGGAAAGCACAGATCCCCACTGCTGTTGTGCCTGTAGATAGGGCGCCAAGGCACCGTGAAGAGCAGCAAGAGCTTTCAGGGCTGGGCCCTTCCTTGTGGGAGAAGGAGCCGGACGTTTGCCTTTTCGGCAAGATACTCTGGCACGGCCGAGCACCATGAGATGTTGCGTCTCTGGGAAAGCACAGATCCCCACTGCTGTTGTGCCTGTAGATAGGGCGCCAAGGCACTGTGAAGAGCAGCAAGAGCTTTCAGGGCTGGGCCCTTCCAAGTGGGAGAAGGAGCCGGACGTTTGCCTTTGCGGCAAGAGGCTGTGCCGCGGCCGAGCGCCATGAGATGTTGCGTCTCTGGGAAAGCACAGATCCCCACTGCTGTTGTGCCTGTAGGTAGGGCGCCAAGGCACCGTGAAGAGCAGCAAGAGCTTTCAGGGCTGGGCCCTTCCTTGTGGGAGAAGGAGCCGGACGTTTGCCTTTTCGGCAAGAGGCTCTGCTGCGGCCGAGCGCCATGAGATCTTGTGTCTCTGGGAAAGCAAAGATCCCCACTGCTGTTGTGCCTGTAGATAGGGCGCCAAGGCACCGTGAAGAGCAGGAACAGCTATCAGGGCTGGGCCCTTCCTTGTGGGAGAAGGAGCCGGACGTTTGCCTTTTCGGCAAGAGGCTCTGCCGCGGCCGAGCGCCATGAGATGTTGCGTCTCTGGGAAAGCACAGATCCCCACTGCTGTTGTGCCTGTAGATAGGGCGCAAAGGCACCGTGAAGAGCAGCAAGAGCTTTCAGGGCTGGGCCCTTCCTTGTGGGAGAAGGAGCCGGACGTTTGCCTTTTCGGCAAGAGGCTCTGCCGCGGCCGAGCGCCATGAGATCTTGCGTCTCTGGGAAAGCACAGATCCCCACTGCTGTTGTGCCTGTAGATAGGGTGCCAAGGCACCGTGAAGAGCAGCAAGAGCTTTCAGGGCTGGGCCCTTCCTTGTGGGAGAAGGAGCCGGACGTTTGCCTTTTCGGCAAGAGGCTCTGCCGCGGCCAAGCGCCATGAGATGTTGCGTCTCTGGGAAAGCACAGATCCCCACTGCTGTTGTGCCTGTAGATAGTGCTCCCAGGCACCGTGAAGAGCAGCAAGAGCTTTCAGGGCTGGGCCCTTCTTTGTGGGAAAAGGAGCCTGACATTTGCCTTTTTGGCAAGAGGCTCTGCTGCGGCCGAGCGCCATGAGATGTTGCGTCTCTGGGAAAGCACAGATCCCCACTGCTGTTGTGCCTGTAGATAGGGCGACAAGGCACCATGAAGAGCAGCAAGAGCTTTCAGGGCTGGGCCCTTCCTTGTGGGAGAAGGAGCCGGACGTTTGCCTTTTCGGCAAGAGTCTCTGCCGCGGCCGAGCGCCATGAGATGTTGCGTCTCTGGGAAAGCACAGATCCCCAGTGCTGTTGTGCCTGTAGATTGGGCGCCAATGGTAGGTGAAGAGCAGCAAGAGCTTTCAGGGCTGGGCCCTTCCTTGTGGGAGAAGGAGCCGGACGTTTGCCTTTTCGGCAAGAGGCTCTGCCGCGGCCGAGCGCCATGAGATGTTGCGTCTCTGGGAAAGCACAGATCCCCACTGCTCTTGTGCCTGTAGATAGGGCGCCAAGGCACCGTGAAGAGCAGCAAGAGCTTTCAGGGCTGGGCCCTTCCTTGTGGGAGAAGGAGCCGGACGTTTGCCTTTTCGGCAAGAGGCTCTGCCGCGGCTGAGCGCCATGAGATGTTGCGTCTCTGGGAAAGCACAGATCCCCACTGCTGTTGTGCCTGTAGATAGGGCGCCAATGGTAGGTGAAGAGCAGCAAGAGCTTTCAGGGCTGGGCCCTTCCTTGTGGGAGAAGGAGCCGGACGTTTGCCTTTTCGGCAAGAGGCTCTGCCGCGGCCGAGCGCCATGAGATGTTGCGTCTCTGGGAAAGCACAGATCCCCACTGCTCTTGTGCCTGTAGATAGGGCGCCAAGGCACCGTGAAGAGCAGCAAGAGCTTTCAGGGCTGGGCCCTTCGTTGTGGAAGAAGGAGCCGGACGTTTGCCTTTTCGGCAAGAGGCTCTGCCGCGGCCGAGCGCCATGAGATGTTGCGTCTCTGGGAAAGCACAGATCCCCACTGCTGTTGTGCCTGTAGATAGGGCGCCAAGGCACCGTGAAGAGCAGCAAGAGCTTTCAGGGCTGGGCCCTTCCTTGTGGGAGAAGGAGCCGGACGTTTGCCTTTTCGGCAAGAGGCTCTGCCGCGGCCGAGCGCCATGAGATCTTGCGTCTCTGGGAAAGCACAGATCCCCACTGCTCTTGTGCCTGTAGATAGGGCGCCAATGGTAGGTGAAGAGCAGCAAGAGCTTTCAGGGCTGGGCCCTTCCTTGTGGGAGAAGGAGCCGGACGTTTGCCTTTTCGGCAAGAGGCTCTGCCGCGGCCGAGCGCCATGAGATGTTGCGTCTCTGGGAAAGCACAGATCCCCACTGCTGTTGTGCCTGTAGATAGGGCACCAAGGCACCGTGAAGAGCAGCAAGAGCTTTCAGGGCTGGGCCCTTCCTTGTGGGAGAAGGAGCCGGACGTTTGCCTTTTCGGCAAGAGGCTCTGCCGCGCCCGAGCGCCATGAGATGTTGCGTCTCTGGGAAAGCACAGATCCCCACTGCTGTTGTGCCTGTAGATAGGGCGCCAAGGCACCGTGAAGAGCAGCAAGAGCTTTCAGGGCTGGGCCCTTCCCTGTGGGAGAAGGAGCCGGACGTTTGCCTTTTCGGCAAGAGGCTCTGCCGCGGCCGAGCGCCATGAGATGTTGCGTGTCTGGGAAAGCACAGATCCCCACTGCTGTTGTGCCTGTAGATAGGGCACCAAGGCACCGTGAAGAGCAGCAAGAGCTTTCAGGGCTGGGCCCTTCCTTGTGGGAGAAGGAGCCGGACGTTTGCCTTTTCGGCAAGAGGCTCTGCCGCGGCCGAGCGCCTTGAGATGTTGCGTCTCTGGGAAAGCACAGATCCCCACTGCTGTTGTGCCTGTAGATAGTGCTCCCAGGCACCGTGAAGAGCAGCAAGAGCTTTCAGGGCTGGGCCCTTCTTTGTGGGAAAAGGAGCCTGACATTTGCCTTTTTGGCAAGAGGCTCTGCTGCGGCCGAGCGCCATGAGATGTTGCGTCTCTGGGAAAGCACAGATCCCCACTGCTGTTGTGCCTGTAGATAGGGCGACAAGGCACCATGAAGAGCAGCAAGAGCTTTCAGGGCTGGGCCCTTCCTTGTGGGAGAAGGAGCCGGACGTTTGCCTTTTCGGCAAGAGTCTCTGCCGCGGCCGAGCGCCATGAGATGTTGCGTCTCTGGGAAAGCACAGATCCCCAGTGCTGTTGTGCCTGTAGATTGGGCGCCAATGGTAGGTGAAGAGCAGCAAGAGCTTTCAGGGCTGGGCCCTTCCTTGTGGGAGAAGGAGCCGGACGTTTGCCTTTTCGGCAAGAGGCTCTGCCGCGGCCGAGCGCCATGAGATGTTGCGTCTCTGGGAAAGCACAGATCCCCACTGCTCTTGTGCCTGTAGATAGGGCGCCAAGGCACCGTGAAGAGCAGCAAGAGCTTTCAGGGCTGGGCCCTTCCTTGTGGGAGAAGGAGCCGGACGTTTGCCTTTTCGGCAAGAGGCTCTGCCGCGGCCGAGCGCCATGAGATGTTGCGTCTCTGGGAAAGCACAGATCCCCACTGCTGTTGTGCCTGTAGATAGGGCGCCAATGGTAGGTGAAGAGCAGCAAGAGCTTTCAGGGCTGGGCCCTTCCTTGTGGGAGAAGGAGCCGGACGTTTGCCTTTTCGGCAAGAGGCTCTGCCGCGGCCGAGCGCCATGAGATGTTGCGTCTCTGGGAAAGCACAGATCCCCACTGCTCTTGTGCCTGTAGATAGGGCGCCAAGGCACCGTGAAGAGCAGCAAGAGCTTTCAGGGCTGGGCCCTTCCTTGTGGAAGAAGGAGCCGGACGTTTGCCTTTTCGGCAAGAGGCTCTGCCGCGGCCGAGCGCCATGAGATGTTGCGTCTCTGGGAAAGCACAGATCCCCACTGCTGTTGTGCCTGTAGATAGGGCGCCAAGGCACCGTGAAGAGCAGCAAGAGCTTTCAGGGCTGGGCCCTTCCTTGTGGAAGAAGGAGCCGGACGTTTGCCTTTTCGGCAAGAGGCTCTGCCGCGCCCGAGCGCCATGAGATCTTGCGTCTCTGGGAAAGCACAGATCCCCACTGCTCTTGTGCCTGTAGATAGGGCGCCAATGGTAGGTGAAGAGCAGCAAGAGCTTTCAGGGCTGGGCCCTTCCTTGTGGGAGAAGGAGCCGGACGTTTGCCTTTTCGGCAAGAGGCTCTGCCGCGGCCGAGCGCCATGAGATGTTGCGTCTCTGGGAAAGCACAAATCCCCACTGCTGTTGTGCCTGTAGATAAGGTGCCAAGGGTAGGTGAAGAGCAGCAAGAGCTTTCAGGGCTGGGCCCTTCTTTGTGGGAAAAGGAGCCGGACGTTTGCCTTTTCGGCAAGAGGCTCTGCTGCGGCCGAGCGCCATGAGATGTTGCGTCTCTGGGAAAGCACAGATCCCCACTGCTGTTGTGCCTGTAGATAGGGCGCCAAGGCACCGTGAAGAGCAGCAAGAGCTTTCAGCGCTGGGCCCTTCCTTGTGGAAGAAGGAGCCGGACGTTTGCCTTTTCGGCAAGAGGCTCTGCCGCGGCCGAGCGCCATGAGATGTTGCGTCTCTGGGAAAGCACAGATCCCCACTGCTGTTGTGCCTGTAGATAGGGCGCCAAGGCACCGTGAAGAGCAGCAAGAGCTTTCAGGGCTGGGCCCTTCCTTGTGGGAGAAGGAGCCGGACGTTTGCCTTTTCGGCAAGAGTCTCTGCCGCGGCCGAGCGCCATGAGATGTTGCGTCTCTGGGAAAGCACAGATCCCCACTGCTGTTGTGCCTGTAGATAGGGCGCCAATGGTAGGTGAAGAGCAGCAAGAGCTTTCAGGGCTGGGCCCTTCCTTGTGGGAGAAGGAGCCGGACGTTTGCCTTTTCGGCAAGAGGCTCTGCCGCGGCCGAGCGCCATGAGATGTTGCGTCTCTGGGAAAGCACAGATCCCCACTGCTGTTGTGCCTGTAGATAGGGCGCCAAGGCACCGTGAAGAGCAGCAAGAGCTTTCAGGGCTGGGCCCTTCCTTGTGGAAGAAGGAGCCGGACGTTTGCCTTTTCGGCAAGAGGCTCTGCCGCGCCCGAGCGCCATGAGATGTTGCGTCTCTGGGAAAGCACAGATCCCCACTGCTGTTGTGCCTGTAGATAGGGCGCCAAGGCACCGTGAAGAGCAGCAAGAGCTTTCAGGGCTGGGCCCTTCCTTGTGGGAGAAGGAGCCGGACGTTTGCCTTTTCGGCAAGAGGCTCTGCCGCGGCCAAGCGCCATGAGATGTTGCGTCTCTGGGAAAGCACAGATCCCCACTGCTCTTGTGCCTGTAGATAGGGCGCCAAGGCACCGTGAAGAGCAGCAAGAGCTTTCAGGGCTGGGCCCTTCCTTGTGGGAGAAGGAGCCGGACGTTTGTCTTTTCGGCAAGAGGCTCTGCCGCGGCCGAGCGCCATGAGATGTTGCGTCTCTGGGAAAGCACAAATCCCCAGTGCTGTTGTGCCTGTAGTTAGGGCGCCAAGGCACCGTGAAGAGCAGCAAGAGCTTTCAGGGCTGGGCCCTTCCTTGTGGGAGAAGGAGCCGGACGTTTGCCTTTTCGGCAAGAGGCTCTGCCGCGGCCGAGCGCCATGAGATGTTGCGTCTCTGGGAAAGCCCAGATCCCCACTGCTGTTGTGCCTGTAGATAGGGCGCCAAGGCACCGTGAAGAGCAGCAAGAGCTTTCAGGGCTGGGCCCTTCCTTGTGGGAGAAGGAGCCGGACGTTTGCCTTTTCGGCAAGAGGCTGTGCCGCGGCCGAGCGCCATGAGATCTTGCGTCTCTGGGAAAGCACAGATCCCCACTGCTGTTGTGCCTGTAGATAGGGCGCCAAGGCACCGTGAAGAGCAGCAAGAGCTTTCAGGGCTGGGCCCTTCCTTGTGGGAGAAGGAGCCGGACGTTTGCCTTTTCGGCAAGATACTCTGGCACGGCCGAGCACCATGAGATGTTGCGTCTCTGGGAAAGCACAGATCCCCACTGCTGTTGTGCCTGTAGATAGGGCGCCAAGGCACTGTGAAGAGCAGCAAGAGCTTTCAGGGCTGGGCCCTTCCTTGTGGGAGAAGGAGCCGGACGTTTGCCTTTTCGGCAAGAGGCTCTGCCGCGGCCGAGCGCCATGAGATGTTGCGTCTCTGGGAAAGCACAGATCCCCATTGCTGTTGTGCCTGTAGGTAGGGCGCCAAGGCACCGTGAAGAGCAGCAAGAGCTTTCAGGGCTGGGCCCTTCCTTGTGGGAGAAGGAGCCGGACGTTTGCCTTTTCGGCAAGAGGCTCTGCTGCGGCCGAGCGCCATGAGATCTTGTGTCTCTGGGAAAGCACAGATCCCCACTGCTGTTGTGCCTGTAGATAGGGCGTCAAGGCACCGTGAAGAGCAGGAACAGCTATCAGGGCTGGGCCCTTCCTTGTGGGAGAAGGAGCCGGACGTTTTCCTTTTCGGCAAGAGGCTCTGCCGCGGCCGAGCGCCATGAGATGTTGCGTCTCTGGGAAAGCACAGATCCCCACTGCTGTTGTGCCTGTAGATATGGCGCCAAGGGTAGGTGAAGAGCAGCAAGAGCTTTCAGGGCTGGGCCCTTCCTTGTGGGAGAAGGAGCCGGACCTTTGCCTTTGCGGCAAGAGGCTCTGCCGCGGCCGAGCGCCATGAGATGTTGCGTCTCTGGGAAAGCACAGATCCCCACTGCTGTTGTGCCTGTAGATAGGGCGCCAAGGCACCGTGAAGAGCAGCAAGAGCTTTCAGGGCTGGGCCCTTCCTTGTGGGAGAAGGAGCCGGACCTTTGCCTTTTCGGCAAGAGGCTCTGCCGCGGCCGAGCGCCATGAGATGTTGCGTCTCTGGGAAAGCACAGATCCCCACTGCTGTTGTGCCTGTAGATAGGGCGCCAAGGCACCGTGAAGAGCAGCAAGAGCTTTCAGGGCTGGGCCCTTCCTTGTGGGAGAAGGAGCCGGACGTTTGCCTTTTCGGCAAGAGGCTCTGCCGCGGCCAAGCGCCATGAGATGTTGCGTCTCTGGGAAAGCACAGATCCCCACTGCTGTTGTGCCTGTAGATAGTGCACCCAGGCACCGTGAAGAGCAGCAAGAGCTTTCAGGGCTGGGCCCTTCTTTGTGGGAAAAGGAGCCTGACGTTTGCCTTTTCGGCAAGAGGCTCTGCTGCGGCCGAGCGCCATGAGATGTTGCGTGTCTGGGAAAGCACAGATCCCCACTGCTGTTGTGCCTGTAGATAGGGCGCCAATGGTAGGTGAAGAGCAGCAAGAGCTTTCAGGGCTGGGCCCTTCCTTGTGGGAGAAGGAGCCGGACGTTTGCCTTTTCGGCAAGAGTCTCTGCCGCGGCCGAGCGCCATGAGATGTTGCGTCTCTGGGAAAGCACAGATCCCCACTGCTGTTGTGCCTGTAGATAGGGAGCCAATGGTAGGTGAAGAGCAGCAAGAGCTTTCAGGGCTGGGCCCTTCCTTGTGGGAGAAGGAGCCGGACGTTTGCCTTTTCGGCAAGAGGCTCTGCCGCGGCCGAGCGCCATGAGATGTTGCGTCTCTGGGAAAGCACAGATCCCCACTGCTCTTGTGCCTGTAGATAGGGCGCCAAGGCACCGTGAAGAGCAGCAAGAGCTTTCAGGGCTGGGCCCTTCCTTGTGGGAGAAGGAGCCGGACGTTTGTCTTTACGGCAAGAGGCTCTGCGCGGCCGAGCGCCATGAGATGTTGCGTCTCTGGGAAAGCACAGATCCCCACTGCTGTTGTGCCTGTAGATAGGGCGCCAAGGCACCGTGAAGAGCAGCAAGAGCTTTCAGGGCTGGGCCCTTCCTTGTGGGAGAAGGAGCCGGACGTTTGCCTTTTCGGCAAGATACTCTGGCACGGCCGAGCACCATGAGATGTTGCGTCTCTGGGAAAGCACAGATCCCCACTGCTGTTGTGCCTGTAGATAGGGCGCCAAGGCACTGTGAAGAGCAGCAAGAGCTTTCAGGGCTGGGCCCTTCCTTGTGGGAGAAGGAGCCGGACGTTTGCCTTTGCGGCAAGAGGCTGTGCCGCGGCCGAGCGCCATGAGATGTTGCGTCTCTGGGAAAGCACAGATCCCCACTGCTGTTGTGCCTGTAGGTAGGGCGCCAAGGCACCGTGAAGAGCAGCAAGAGCTTTCAGGGCTGGGCCCTTCCTTGTGGGAGAAGGAGCCGGACGTTTGCCTTTTCGGCAAGAGTCTCTGCCGCGGCCGAGCGCCATGAGATGTTGCGTCTCTGGGAAAGCACAGATCCCCACTGCTGTTGTGCCTGTAGATAGGGCGCCAATGGTAGGTGAAGAGCAGCAAGAGCTTTCAGGGCTGGGCCCTTCCTTGTGGGAGAAGGAGCCGGACGTTTGCCTTTTCGGCAAGAGGCTCTGCCGCGGCCGAGCGCCATGAGATCTTGCGTCTCTGGGAAAGCACAGATCCCCACTGCTCTTGTGCCTGTAGATAGGGCGCCAAGGCACCGTGAAGAGCAGCAAGAGCTTTCAGGGCTGGGCCCTTCCTTGTGGAAGAAGGAGCCGGACATTTGCCTTTTCGGCAAGAGGCTCTGCCGCGGCCTGAGCGCCATGAGATGTTGCGTCTCTGGAAAGCACAGATCCCCACTGCTGTTGTGCCTGTAGATAGGGCGCCAAGGCACCGTGAAGAGCAGGCAAGAGCTTTCAGGGCTGGGCCCTTCCTTGTGGAAGAAGGAGCCGGACGTTTGCCTTTTCGGCAAGAGGCTCTGCCGCGGCCGAGCGCCATGAGATGTTGGCGTCTCTGGGAAAGCACAGATCCCCACTGCTGTTGTAGCCTGTAGATAGGGCGCCAAGGCACCGTGAAGAGCAGCAAGAGCTTTCAGGGCTGGGCCCTTCCTTGTGGGAGAAGGAGCCGGACGTTTGCCTTTTCGGCAAGAGGCTCTGCCGCGCCGAGCGCCAATGAGATGTTGCGTCTCTGGGAAAGCACAGATCCCCAGTGCTGTGTGCCTGTAGATAGGGCGCCAAGGCACCGTGAAGAGCAGCAAGAGCTTTCAGGGCTGGGCCCTTCCCTGTGGGAGAAGGAGCCGGACGTTTGCCTTTTCGGCAAGAGGCTCTGCCGCGGCCGAGCGCCATGAGATGTTGCGTGTCTGGGAAAGCACAGATCCCCACTGCTGTTGTGCCTGTAGATAGGGCACCAAGGCACCGTGAAGAGCAGCAAGAGCTTTCAGGGCTGGGCCCTTCCTTGTGGGAGAAGGAGCCGGACGTTTGCCTTTTCGGCAAGAGGCTCTGCCGCGGCCGAGCGCCTTGAGATGTTGCGTCTCTGGGAAAGCACAAATCCCCACTGCTGTTGTGCCTGTAGTTAGGGCGCCAAGGCACCGTGAAGAGCAGCAAGAGCTTTCAGGGCTGGGCCCTTCCTTGTGGGAGAAGGAGCCGGACGTTTGCCTTTTCGGCAAGAGGCTCTGCCGCGGCCGAGCGCCATGAGATGTTGCGTCTCTGGGAAAGCACAGATCCCCACTGCTGTTGTGCCTGTAGATAGGGCGCCAAGGCACCGTGAAGAGCAGCAAGAGCTTTCAGGGCTGGGCCCTTCCTTGTGGGAGAAGGAGCCGGACGTTTGCCTTTTCGGCAAGAGGCTGTGCCGCGGCCGAGCGCCATGAGATCTTGCGTCTCTGGGGAAAGCACAGATCCCCACTGCTGTTGTGTCTGTAGATAGGGCGCCAAGGCACCGTGAAGAGCAGCAAGAGCTTTCAGGGCTGGGCCCTTCCTTGTGGGAGAAGGAGCCGGACGTTTGCCTTTTCGGCAAGATACTCTGGCACGGCCGAGCACCATGAGATGTTGCGTCTCTGGGAAAGCACAGATCCCCACTGCTGTTGTGCCTGTAGATAGGGCGCCAAGGCACTGTGAAGAGCAGCAAGAGCTTTCAGGGCTGGGCCCTTCCTTGTGGGAGAAGGAGCCGGACGTTTGCCTTTTCGGCAAGAGGCTCTGCCGCGGGCCGAGCGCCATGAGATGTTGCGTCTCTGGGAAAGCACAGATCCCCACTGCTGTTGTGCCTGTAGGTAGGGCGCCAAGGCACCGTGAAGAGCAGCAAGAGCTTTCAGGGCTGGGCCCTTCCTTGTGGGAGAAGGAGCCGGACGTTTGCCTTTTCGGCAAGAGGCTCTGCTGCGGCCGAGCGCCATGAGATCTTGTGTCTCTGGAAAGCACAGATCCCCAGTGCTGTTGTGCCTGTAGATAGGGCGTCAAGGCACCGTGAAGAGCAGGAACAGCTATCAGGGCTGGGCCCTTCCTTGTGGGAGAAGGAGCCGGACGTTTGCCTTTTCGCAAGAGGCTCTGCCGCGGCCGAGCGCCATGAGATGTTGCGTCTCTGGGAAAGCACAGATCCCCACTGCTGTTGTGCCTGTAGATATGGCGCCAAGGGTAGGTGAAGAGCAGCAAGAGATTTCAGGGCTGGGCCCTTCCTTGTGGAGAAGGAGCCGGACCTTTGCCTTTGCGGCAAGAGGCTCTGCCGCGCCCGAGCGCCATGAGATCTTGCTTCTCTGGGAAAGCACAGATCCCCACTGCTGTTGTGCCTGTAGATAGGGCGCCAAGGCACCGTGAAGAGCAGCAAGAGCTTTCAGGGCTGGGCCCTTTCTTGTGGGAGAAGGAGCCGGACGTTTGCCTTTTCGGCAAGAGGCTCTGCCGCGGCCGAGCGCCATGAGATGTTGCGTCTCTGGGAAAGCACAGATCCCCACTGCTCTTGTGCCTGTAGATAGGGCGCCAAGGCACCGTGAAGAGCAGCAAGAGCTTTCAGGGCTGGGCCCTTCCTTGTGGGAGAAGGAGCCGGACGTTTGCCTTTTCGGCAAGAGGCTCTGCCGCGGCCAAGCGCCATGAGATGTTGCGTCTCTGGGAAAGCACAGATCCCCACTGCTGTTGTGCCTGTAGATAGTGCAACCAGGCACCGTGAAGAGCAGCAAGAGCTTTCAGGGCTGGGCCCTTCTTTGTGGGAAAAAGGAGCCTGACGTTTGCCTTTTCGGCAAGAGGCTCTGCTGCGGCCGAGCGCCATGAGATGTTGCGTGTCTGGGAAAGCACAGATCCCACTGCTGTTGTGCCTGTAGATAGGGCGCCAATGGTAGGTGAAGAGCAGCAAGAGCTTTCAGGGCTGGGCCCTTCCTTGTGGGAGAAGGAGCCGGACGTTTGCCTTTTCGGCAAGAGTCTCTGCCGCGGCCGAGCGCCATGAGATGTTGCGTCTCTGGGAAAGCACAGATCCCCACTGCTGTTGTGCCTGTAGATAGGGAGCCAATGGTAGGTGAAGAGCAGCAAGAGCTTTCAGGGCTGGGCCCTTCCTTGTGGGAGAAGGAGCCGGACGTTTGCCTTTTCGGCAAGAGGCTCTGCCGCGGCCGAGCGCCATGAGATGTTGCGTCTCTGGGAAAGCACAGATCCCCACTGCTGTTGTGCCTGTAGATAGGGCGCCAAGGCACCGTGAAGAGCAGCAAGAGCTTTCAGGGCTGGGCCCTTCTTTGTGGGAAAGGAGCCGGACGTTTGCCTTTTCGGCAAGAGGCTCTGCCGCGGCCGAGCGCCATGAGATGTTGCGTCTCTGGGAAAGCACAGATCCCCACTGCTGTTGTGCCTGTAGATTAGGGCGCCAAGGCACCGTGAAGAGCAGCAAGAGCTTTCAGCGCTGGGCCCTTCCTTGTGGGAGAAGGAGCCGGACGTTTGCCTTTGCGGCAAGAGGCTGTGCCGCGGCCGAGCGCCATGAGATGTTGCGTCTCTGGGAAAGCACAGATCCCCACTGCTGTTGTGCCTGTAGATAGGGCGCCAAGGCACTGTGAAGAGCAGCAAGAGCTTTCAGGGCTGGGCCCTTCCTTGTGGGAGAAGGAGCCGGACGTTTGCCTTTGCGGCAAGAGGCTGTGCCGCGGCCGAGCGCCATGAGATGTTGCGTCTCTGGGAAAGCACAGATCCCCACTGCTGTTGTGCCTGTAGGTAGGGCGCCAAGGCACCGTGAAGAGCAGCAAGAGCTTTCAGGGCTGGGCCCTTCCTTGTGGGAGAAGGAGCCGGACGTTTGCCTTTTCGGCAAGAGTCTCTGCCGCGGCCGAGCGCCATGAGATGTTGCGTCTCTGGGAAAGCACAGATCCCCACTGCTGTTGTGCCTGTAGATAGGGCGCCAATGGTAGGTGAAGAGCAGCAAGAGCTTTCAGGGCTGGGCCCTTCCTTGTGGGAGAAGGAGCCGGACGTTTGCCTTTTCGGCAAGAGGCTCTGCCGCGGCCGAGCGCCATGAGATCTTGCGTCTCTGGGAAAGCACAGATCCCCACTGCTCTTGTGCCTGTAGATAGGGCGCCAAGGCACCGTGAAGAGCAGCAAGAGCTTTCAGGGCTGGGCCCTTCCTTGTGGAAGAAGGAGCCGGACATTTGCCTTTTCGGCAAGAGGCTCTGCCGCGGCCGAGCGCCATGAGATGTTGCGTCTCTGGGAAAGCACAGATCCCCACTGCTGTTGTGCCTGTAGATAGGGCGCCAAGGCACCGTGAAGAGCAGCAAGAGCTTTCAGGGCTGGGCCCTTCCTTGTGGAAGAAGGAGCCGGACGTTTGCCTTTTCGGCAAGAGGCTCTGCCGCGCCGAGCGCCATGAGATGTTGCGTCTCTGGGAAAGCACAGATCCCCACTGCTGTTGTGCCTGTAGATAGGGCGCCAAGGCACCGTGAAGAGCAGCAAGAGCTTTCAGGGCTGGGCCCATCCTTGTGGGAGAAGGAGCCGGACGTTTGCCTTTTCGGCAAGAGGCTCTGCCGCGCCCGAGCGCCATGAGATGTTGCGTCTCTGGGAAAGCACAGATCCCCAGTGCTGTTGTGCCTGTAGATAGGGCGCCAAGGCACCGTGAAGAGCAGCAAGAGCTTTCAGGGCTGGGCCCTTCCCTGTGGGAGAAGGAGCCGGACGTTTGCCTTTTCGGCAAGAGGCTCTGCCGCGGCCGAGCGCCATGAGATGTTGCGTGTCTGGGAAAGCACAGATCCCCACTGCTGTTGTGCCTGTAGATAGGGCACCAAGGCACCGTGAAGAGCAGCAAGAGCTTTCAGGGCTGGGCCCTTCCTTGTGGAGAAGGAGCCGGACGTTTGCCTTTTCGGCAAGAGGCTCTGCCGCGGCCGAGCGCCTTGAGATGTTGCGTCTCTGGGAAAGCACAAATCCCCACTGCTGTTGTGCCTGTAGTTAGGGCGCCAAGGCACCGTGAAGAGCAGCAAGAGCTTTCAGGGCTGGGCCCTTCCTTGTGGGAGAAGGAGCCGGACGTTTGCCTTTTCGGCAAGAGGCTCTGCCGCGGCCGAGCGCCATGAGATGTTGCGTCTCTGGGAAAGCACAGATCCCCACTGCTGTTGTGCCTGTAGATAGGGCGCCAAGGCAACCGTGAAGAGCAGCAAGAGCTTTCAGGGCTGGGCCCTTCCTTGTGGGAGAAGGAGCCGGACGTTTGCCTTTTCGGCAAGAGGCTGTGCCGCGGCCGAGCGCCATGAGATCTTGCGTCTCTGGGAAAGCACAGATCCCCACTGCTGTTGTGTCTGTAGATAGGGCGCCAAGGCACCGTGAAGAGCAGCAAGAGCTTTCAGGGCTGGGCCCTTCCTTGTGGGAGAAGGAGCCGGACGTTTGCCTTTTCGGCAAGATACTCTGGCACGGCCGAGCACCATGAGATGTTGCGTCTCTGGGAAAGCACAGATCCCCACTGCTGTTGTGCCTGTAGATAGGGCGCCAAGGCACTGTGAAGAGCAGCAAGAGCTTTCAGGGCTGGGCCCTTCCTTGTGGGAGAAGGAGCCGGACGTTTGCCTTTTCGGCAAGAGGCTCTGCCGCGGCCGAGCGCCATGAGATGTTGCGTCTCTGGGAAAGCACAGATCCCCACTGCTGTTGTGCCTGTAGGTAGGGCGCCAAGGCACCGTGAAGAGCAGCAAGAGCTTTCAGGGCTGGGCCCTTCCTTGTGGGAGAAGGAGCCGGACGTTTGCCTTTTCGGCAAGAGGCTCTGCTGCGGCCGAGCGCCATGAGATCTTGTGTCTCTGGGAAAGCACAGATCCCCAGTGCTGTTGTGCCTGTAGATAGGGCGTCAAGGCACCGTGAAGAGCAGGAACAGCTATCAGGGCTGGGCCCTTCCTTGTGGGAGAAGGAGCCGGACGTTTGCCTTTTCGGCAAGAGGCTCTGCCGCGGCCGAGCGCCATGAGATGTTGCGTCTCTGGGAAAGCACAGATCCCCACTGCTGTTGTGCCTGTAGATATGGCGCCAAGGGTAGGTGAAGAGCAGCAAGAGATTTCAGGGCTGGGCCCTTCCTTGTGGGAGAAGGAGCCGGACCTTTGCCTTTGCGGCAAGAGGCTCTGCCGCGCCCGAGCGCCATGAGATCTTGCGTCTCTGGGAAAGCACAGATCCCCACTGCTGTTGTGCCTGTAGATAGGGCGCCAAGGCACCGTGAAGAGCAGCAAGAGCTTTCAGGGCTGGGCCCTTTCTTGTGGGAGAAGGAGCCGGACGTTTGCCTTTTCGGCAAGAGGCTCTGCCAGCGGCCGAGCGCCATGAGATGTTGCGTCTCTGGGAAAGCACAGATCCCCACTGCTCTTGTGCCTGTAGATAGGGCGCCAAGGCACCGTGAAGAGCAGCAAGAGCTTTCAGGGCTGGGCCCTTCCTTGTGGGAGAAGGAGCCGGACGTTTGCCTTTTCGGCAAGAGGCTCTGCCGCGGCCAAGCGCCATGAGATGTTGCGTCTCTGGGAAAGCACAGATCCCCACTGCTGTTGTGCCTGTAGATAGTGCACCCAGGCACCGTGAAGAGCAGCAAGAGCTTTCAGGGCTGGGCCCTTCTTTGTGGGAAAAGGAGCCTGACGTTTGCCTTTTCGGCAAGAGGCTCTGCTGCGGCCGAGCGCCATGAGATGTTGCGTGTCTGGAAAGCACAGATCCCCACTGCTGTTGTGCCTGTAGATAGGGCGCCAATGGTAGGTGAAGAGCAGCAAGAGCTTTCAGGGCTGGGCCCTTCCTTGTGGGAGAAGGAGCCGGACGTTTGCCTTTTCGGCAAGAGTCTCTGCCGCGGCCGAGCGCCATGAGATGTTGCGTCTCTGGGAAAGCACAGATCCCCACTGCTGTTGTGCCTGTAGATAGGGAGCCAATGGTAGGTGAAGAGCAGCAAGAGCTTTCAGGGCTGGGCCCTTCCTTGTGGGAGAAGGAGCCGGACGTTTGCCTTTTCGGCAAGAGGCTCTGCCGCGGCCGAGCGCCATGAGATGTTGCGTCTCTGGGAAAGCACAGATCCCCACTGCTGTTGTGCCTGTAGATAGGGCGCCAAGGCACCGTGAAGAGCAGCAAGAGCTTTCAGGGCTGGGCCCTTCTTTGTGGGAAAAGGAGCCGGACGTTTGCCTTTTCGGCAAGAGGCTCTGCCGCGGCCGAGCGCCATGAGATGTTGCGTCTCTGGGAAAGCACAGATCCCCACTGCTGTTGTGCCTGTAGATAGGGCGCCAAGGCACCGTGAAGAGCAGCAAGAGCTTTCAGCGCTGGGCCCTTCCTTGTGGGAGAAGGAGCCGGACGTTTGCCTTTTCGGCAAGAGGCTCTGCCGCGGCCAAGCGCCATGAGATGTTGCGTCTCTGGGAAAGCACAGATCCCAGTGCTGTTGTGCCTGTAGATAGGGCGCCAAGGCACCGTGAAGAGCAGCAAGAGCTTTCAGGGCTGGGCCCTTCCTTGTGGGAGAAGGAGCCGGACGTTTGTCTTTTCGGCGAGGCTCTGCCGCGGCCGAGCGCCATGAGATGTTGCGTCTCTGGGAAAGCACAGATCCCCACTGCTGTTGTGCCTGTAGTTAGGGCGCCAAGGCACCGTGAAGAGCAGCAAGAGCTTTCAGGGCTGGGCCCTTCCTTGTGGGAGAAGGAGCCGGACGTTTGCCTTTTCGGAAAGAGGCTCTGCCGCGGCCGAGCGGCATGAGATGTTGCGTCTCTGGGAAAGCACAGATCCCCACTGCTGTTGTGCCTGTAGATAGGGCGCCAAGGCACCGTGAAGAGCAGCAAGAGCTTTCAGGGCTGGGCCCTTCCTTGTGGGAGAAGGAGCCGGACGTTTGCCTTTTCGGCAAGAGGCTGTGCCGCGGCCGAGCGCCATGAGATGTTGCGTCTCTGGGAAAGCACAGATCCCCACTGCTGTTGTGCCTGTAGATATGGCGCCAAGGGTAGGTGAAGAGCAGCAAGAGCTTTCAGGGCTGGGCCCTTCCTTGTGGGAGAAGGAGCCGGACCTTTCCCTTTGCGACAAGAGGCTCTGCCGCGGCCGAGCGCCATGAGATGTTGCGTCTCTGGGAAAGCACAGATCCCCACTGCTGTTGTGCCTGTAGATAGGGCGCCAAGGCACCGTGAAGAGCAGCAAGAGCTTTCAGGGCTGGGCCCTTCCTTGTGGGAGAAGGAGCCGGACGTTTGCCTTTTCGGCAAGAGGCTCTGCCGCGGCCGAGCGCCATGAGATGTTGCGTCTCTGGGAAAGCACAGATCCCCACTGCTGTTGTGCCTGTAGATAGGGCGCCAAGGCACCGTGAAGAGCAGCAAGAGCTTTCAGGGCTGGGCCCTTCCTTGTGGGAGAAGGAGCCGGACCTTTGCCTGTTCGGCAAGAGGCTCTGCCGCGCCCGAGCGCCATGAGATGTTGCGTCTCTGGGAAAGCACAGATCCCCACTGCTGTTGTGCCTGTAGATAGGGCGCCAAGGCACCGTGAAGAGCAGCAAGAGCTTTCAGGGCTGGGCCCTTCCCTGTGGGAGAAGGAGCCGGACGTTTGCCTTTTCGGCAAGAGGCTCTGCCGCGGCCGAGCGCCATGAGATGTTGCGTCTCTGGGAAAGCACAGATCCCCACTGCTGTTGTGCCTGTAGATAGGGCGCCAATGGTAGGTGAAGAGCAGCAAGAGCTTTCAGGGCTGGGCCCTTCCTTGTGGGAGAAGGAGCCGGACGTTTGCCTTTTCGGCAAGAGGCTCTGCCGCGGCCGAGCGCCATGAGATGTTGCGTCTCTGGGAAAGCACAGATCCCCACTGCTGTTGTGCCTGTAGATAGGGCGCCAAGGCACCGTGAAGAGCAGCAAGAGCTTTCAGGGCTGGGCCCTTCCTTGTGGGAGAAGGAGCCGGACCTTTGCCTTTTCGGCAAGAGGCTCTGCCGCGCCCGAGCGCCATGAGATGTTGCGTCTCTGGGAAAGCACAGATCCCCAGTGCTGTTGTGCCTGTAGATAGGGCGCCAAGGCACCGTGAAGAGCAGCAAGAGCTTTCAGGGCTGGGCCCTTCCCTGTGGGAGAAGGAGCCGGACGTTTGCCTTTTCGGCAAGAGGCTCTGCCAAGGCCGAGCGCCATGAGATGTTGCGTGTCTGGGAAAGCACAGATCCCCACTGCTGTTGTGCCTGTAGATAGGGCACCAAGGCACCGTGAAGAGCAGCAAGAGCTTTCAGGGCTGGGCCCTTCCTTGTGGGAGAAGGAGCCGGACGTTTGCCTTTTCGGCAAGAGGCTCTGCCGCGGCCGAGCGCCGTGAGATGTTGCGTCTCTGGGAAAGCACAGATCCCCACTGCTGTTGTGCCTGTAGATAAGGCGCCAAGGGTAGGTGAAGAGCAGCAAGAGCTTTCAGGGCTGGGCCCTTCTTTGTGGGAAAAGGAGCCGGACGTTTGCCTTTTCGGCAAGAGGCTCTGCTGCGGCCGAGCGCCATGAGATGTTGCGTCTCTGGGAAAGCACAGATCCCCACTGCTGTGTTGCCTGTAGATAGGGCGCCAAGGCACCGTGAAGAGCAGCAAGAGCTTTCAGCGCTGGGCCCTTCCTTGTGGGAGAAGGAGCCGGACGTTTGCCTTTTCGGCAAGAGTCTCTGCCGCGGCCGAGCGCCATGAGATGTTGCGTCTCTGGGAAAGCACAGATCCCCACTGCTGTTGTGCCTGTAGATAGGGCGCCAATGGTAGGTGAAGAGCAGCAAGAGCTTTCAGGGCTGGGCCCTTCCTTGTGGGAGAAGGAGCCGGACGTTTGCCTTTTCGGCAAGAGGCTCTGCCGCGGGCCGAGCGCCATGAGATGTTGCGTCTCTGGGAAAGCACAGATCCCCACTGCTCTTGTGCCTGTAGATAGGGCGCCAAGGCACCGTGAAGAGCAGCAAGAGCTTTTAGGGCTGGGCCCTTCCTTGTGGAAGAAGGAGCCGGACGTTTGCCTTTACGGCAAGAGGCTCTGCCGCGCGCCGAGCGCCATGAGATGTTGCGTCTCTGGGAAAGCACAGATCCCCACTGCTGTTGTGCCTGTAGATAGGGCGCCAAGGCACCGTGAAGAGCAGCAAGAGCTTTCAGGGCTGGGCCCTTCCTTGTGGGAGAAGGAGCCGGACGTTTGCCTTTTCGGCAAGAGGCTCTGCCGCGGCCAAGCGCCATGAGATATTGCGTGTCTGGGAAAGCACAGATCCCCAGTGCTGTTGTGCCTGTAGATAGGGCGCCCAGGCACCGTGAAGAGCAGCAAGAGCTTTCAGGGCTGGGCCCTTCCTTGTGGGAGAAGGAGCCGGACGTTTGTCTTTTCGGCAAGAGGCTCTGCCGCGGCCGAGCGCCATGAGATGTTGCGTCTCTGGGAAAGCACAAATCCCCACTGCTGTTGTGCCTGTAGTTAGGGCGCCAAGGCACCGTGAAGAGCAGCAAGAGCTTTCAGGGCTGGGCCCTTCCTTGTGGGAGAAGGAGCCGGACGTTTGCCTTTTCGGCAAGAGTCTCTGCCGCGGCCGAGCGCCATGAGATGTTGCGTCTCTGGGAAAGCACAGATCCCCACTGCTGTTGTGCCTGTAGATAGGGCGCCAATGGTAGGTGAAGAGCAGCAAGAGCTTTCAGGGCTGGGCCCTTCCTTGTGGGAGAAGGAGCCGGACGTTTGCCTTTTCGGCAAGAGGCTGTGCCGCGGCCGAGCGCCATGAGATGTTGCGTCTCTGGGAAAGCACAGATCCCCACTGCTGTTGTGCCTGTAGATAGGGCGCCAAGGCACCGTGAAGAGCAGCAAGAGCTTTCAGGGCTGGGCCCTTCCTTGTGGGAGAAGGAGCCGGACCTTTGCCTGTTCGGCAAGAGGCTCTGCCGCGCACCGAGCGCCATGAGATGTTGCGTCTCTGGGAAAGCACAGATCCCCACTGCTGTTGTGCCTGTAGATAGGGCGCCAAGGCACCGTGAAGAGCAGCAAGAGCTTTCAGGGCTGGGCCCTTCCTTGTGGGAGAAGGAGCCGGACGTTTGCCTTTTCGGCAAGAGGCTCTGCCGCGGCCAAGCGCCATGAGATGTTGCGTCTCTGGGAAAGCACAGATCCCCACTGCTCTTGTGCCTGTAGATAGGGCGCCAAGGCACCGTGAAGAGCAGCAAGAGCTTTCAGGGCTGGGCCCTTCCTTGTGGGAGAAGGAGCCGGACCTTTGCCTTTTCGGCAAGAGGCTCTGCCGCGGCCGAGCGCCATGAGATGTTGCGTCTCTGGGAAAGCACAGATCCCCACTGCTGTTGTGCCTGTAGATAGGGCGCCAAGGCACCGTGAAGAGCAGCAAGAGCTTTCAGGGCTGGGCCCTTCCTTGTGGGAGAAGGAGCCGGACCTTTGCCTTTTCGGCAAGAGGCTCTGCCGCGCCCGAGCGCCATGAGATGTTGCGTCTCTGGGAAAGCACAGATCCCCAGTGCTGTTGTGCCTGTAGATAGGGCGCCAAGGCACCGTGAAGAGCAGCAAGAGCTTTCAGGGCTGGGCCCTTCCCTGTGGGAGAAGGAGCCGGACGTTTGCCTTTTCGGCAAGAGGCTCTGCCAAGGCCGAGCGCCATGAGATGTTGCGTGTCTGGGAAAGCACAGATCCCCACTGCTGTTGTGCCTGTAGATAGGGCACCAAGGCACCGTGAAGAGCAGCAAGAGCTTTCAGGGCTGGGCCCTTCCTTGTGGGAGAAGGAGCCGGACGTTTGCCTTTTCGGCAAGAGGCTGTGCCGCGGCCGAGCGCCGTGAGATGTTGCGTCTCTGGGAAAGCACAGATCCCCACTGCTGTTGTGCCTGTAGATAAGGCGCCAAGGGTAGGTGAAGAGCAGCAAGAGCTTTCAGGGCTGGGCCCTTCTTTGTGGGAAAAGGAGCCGGACGTTTGCCTTTTCGGCAAGAGGCTCTGCTGCGGCCGAGCGCCATGAGATGTTGCGTCTCTGGGAAAGCACAGATCCCCACTGCTGTGTTGCCTGTAGATAGGGCGCCAAGGCACCGTGAAGAGCAGCAAGAGCTTTCAGGGCTGGGCCCTTCCTTGTGGGAGAAGGAGCCGGACGTTTGCCTTTTCGGCAAGAGTCTCTGCCGCGGCCGAGCGCCATGAGATGTTGCGTCTCTGGGAAAGCACAGATCCCCACTGCTGTTGTGCCTGTAGATAGGGCGCCAATGGTAGGTGAAGAGCAGCAAGAGCTTTCAGGGCTGGGCCCTTCCTTGTGGGAGAAGGAGCCGGACGTTTGCCTTTTCGGCAAGAGGCTCTGCCGCGGCCGAGCGCCATGAGATGTTGCGTCTCTGGGAAAGCACAGATCCCCACTGCTCTTGTGCCTGTAGATAGGGCGCCAAGGCACCGTGAAGAGCAGCAAGAGCTTTTAGGGCTGGGCCCTTCCTTGTGGAAGAAGGAGCCGGACGTTTGCCTTTACGGCAAGAGGCTCTGCCGCGGCCGAGCGCCATGAGATGTTGCGTCTCTGGGAAAGCACAGATCCCCACTGCTGTTGTGCCTGTAGATAGGGCGCCAAGGCACCGTGAAGAGCAGCAAGAGCTTTCAGGGCTGGGCCCTTCCTTGTGGGAGAAGGAGCCGGACGTTTGCCTTTTCGGCAAGAGGCTCTGCCGCGGCCAAGCGCCATGAGATGTTGCGTGTCTGGGAAAGCACAGATCCCCAGTGCTGTTGTGCCTGTAGATAGGGCGCCCAGGCACCGTGAAGAGCAGCAAGAGCTTTCAGGGCTGGGCCCTTCCTTGTGGGAGAAGGAGCCGGACGTTTGTCTTTTCGGCAAGAGGCTCTGCCGCGGCCGAGCGCCATGAGATGTTGCGTCTCTGGGAAAGCACAAATCCCCACTGCTGTTGTGCCTGTAGTTAGGGCGCCAAGGCACCGTGAAGAGCAGCAAGAGCTTTCAGGGCTGGGCCCTTCCTTGTGGGAGAAGGAGCCGGACGTTTGCCTTTTCGGCAAGAGGCTCTGCCGCGGCCGAGCGGCATGAGATGTTGCGTCTCTGGGAAAGCACAGATCCCCACTGCTGTTGTGCCTGTAGATAGGGCGCCAAGGCACCGTGAAGAGCAGCAAGAGCTTTCAGGGCTGGGCCCTTTCTTGTGGGAGAAGGAGCCGGACGTTTGCCTTTTCGGCAAGAGGCTGTGCCGCGGCCGAGCGCCATGAGATCTTGCGTCTCTGGGAAAGCACAGATCCCCACTGCTGTTGTGCCTGTAGATAGGGCGCCAAGGCACCGTGAAGAGCAGCAAGAGCTTTCAGGGCTGGGCCCTTCCTTGTGGGAGAAGGAGCCAGACGTTTGCCTTTTCGGCAAGATACTCTGGCACGGCCGAGCGCCATGAGATGTTGCGTCTCTGGGAAAGCACAGATCCCCACTGCTGTTGTGCCTGTAGGTAGGGCGCCAAGGCACCGTGAAGAGCAGCAAGAGCTTTCAGGGCTGGGCCCTTCCTTGTGGGAGAAGGAGCCGGACGTTTGCCTTTTCGGCAAGAGGCTCTGCTGCGGCCGAGCGCCATGAGATCTTGTGTCTCTGGGAAAGCACAGATCCCCACTGCTGTTGTGCCTGTAGATAGGGCGCCAAGGGTAGGTGAAGAGCAGCAAGAGCTTTCAGGGCTGGGCCCTTCCTTGTGGGAGAAGGAGCCGGACGTTTTCCTTTTCGGCAAGAGGCTCTGCCGCGGCCGAGCGCCATGAGATGTTGCGTCTCTGGGAAAGCACAGATCCCCACTGCTGTTGTGCCTGTAGATATGGCGCCAAGGGTAGGTGAAGAGCAGCAAGAGCTTTCAGGGCTGGGCCCTTCCTTGTGGGAGAAGGAGCCGGACCTTTGCCTTTGCGGCAAGAGGCTCTGCCGCGCCCGAGCGCCATGAGATGTTGCGTCTCTGGGAAAGCACAGATCCCCACTGCTGTTGTGCCTGTAGATAGGGCGCCAAGGCACCGTGAAGAGCAGCAAGAGCTTTCAGGGCTGGGCCCTTCCTTGTGGGAGAAGGAGCCGGACGTTTGCCTTTTCGGCAAGAGGCTCTGCCGCGGCCGAGCGCCATGAGATCTTGCGTCTCTGGGAAAGCACAGATCCCCACTGCTGTTGTGCCTGTAGATAGTGCTCCCAGGCACCGTGAGGAGCAGCAAGAGCTTTCAGGGCTGGGCCCTTCTTTGTGGGAAAAGGAGCCTGACATTTGCCTTTTTGGCAAGAGGCTCTGCTGCGGCCGAGCGCCATGAGATGTTGCGTCTCTGGGAAAGCACAGATCCCCACTGCTGTTGTGCCTGTAGATAGGGCGCCAAGGCACCATGAAGAGCAGCAAGAGCTTTCAGGGCTGGGCCCTTCCTTGTGGGAGAAGGAGCCGGACGTTTGCCTTTTCGGCAAGAGTCTCTGCCGCGGCCGAGCGCCATGAGATGTTGCGTCTCTGGGAAAGCACAGATCCCCACTGCTGTTGTGCCTGTAGATAGGGCGCCAATGGTAGGTGAAGAGCAGCAAGAGCTTTCAGGGCTGGGCCCTTCCTTGTGGGAGAAGGAGCCGGACGTTTGCCTTTTCGGCAAGAGTCTCTGCCGCGGCCGAGCGCCATGAGATGTTGCGTCTCTGGGAAAGCACAGATCCCCACTGCTGTTGTGCCTGTAGATAGGGCGCCAATGGTAGGTGAAGAGCAGCAAGAGCTTTCAGGGCTGGGCCCTTCCTTGTGGGAGAAGGAGCCGGACCTTTGCCTTTGCGGCAAGAGGCTCTGCCGCGCCCGAGCGCCATGAGATGTTGCGTCTCTGGGAAAGCACAGATCCCCACTGCTGTTGTGCCTGTAGATAGGGCGCCAAGGCACCGTGAAGAGCAGCAAGAGCTTTCAGGGCTGGGCCCTTCCTTCTGGGAGAAGGAGCCGGACGTTTGCCTTTTCGGCAAGAGGCTCTGCCAAGGCCGAGCGCCATGAGATGTTGCGTCTCTGGGAAAGCACAGATCCCCACTGCTGTTGTGCCTGTAGATAGGGCACCAAGGCACCGTGAAGAGCAGCAAGAGCTTTCAGGGCTGGGCCCTTCCTTGTGGGAGAAGGAGCCGGACGTTTGCCTTTTCGGCAAGAGGCTCTGCCGCGGCCGAGCGCCATGAGATGTTGCGTCTCTGGGAAAGCACAGATCCCCACTGCTGTTGTGCCTGTAGATAGGGCGCCAATGGTAGGTGAAGAGCAGCAAGAGCTTTCAGGGCTGGGCCCTTCCTTGTGGGAGAAGGAGCCGGACGTTTTCCTTTTCGGCAAGAGGCTCTGCCGCGGCCGAGCGCCATGAGATGTTGCGTCTCTGGGAAAGCACAGATCCCCACTGCTGTTGTGCCTGTAGATATGGCGCCAAGGGTAGGTGAAGAGCAGCAAGAGCTTTCAGGGCTGGGCCCTTCCTTGTGGGAGAAGGAGCCGGACCTTTGCCTTTGCGGCAAGAGGCTCTGCCGCGCCCCGAGCGCCATGAGATGTTGCGTCTCTGGGAAAGCACAGATCCCCACTGCTGTTGTGCCTGTAGATAGGGCGCCAAGGCACCGTGAAGAGCAGCAAGAGCTTTCAGGGCTGGGCCCTTCCTTCTGGGAGAAGGAGCCGGACGTTTGCCTTTTCGGCAAGAGGCTCTGCCGCGGCCAAGCGCCATGAGATGTTGCGTCTCTGGGAAAGCACAGATCCCCACTGCTGTTGTGCCTGTAGATAGTGCTCCCAGGCACCGTGAAGAGCAGCAAGAGCTTTCAGGGCTGGGCCCTTCTTTGTGGGAAAAGGAGCCTGACATTTGCCTTTTTGGCAAGAGGCTCTGCTGCGGCCGAGCGCCATGAGATGTTGCGTCTCTGGGAAAGCACAGATCCCCAGTGCTGTTGTGCCTGTAGATAGGGCGCCAAGGCACCATGAAGAGCAGCAAGAGCTTTCAGGGCTGGGGCCCTTCCTTGTGGGAGAAGGAGCCGGACGTTTGCCTTTTCGGCAAGAGTCTCTGCCGCGGCCGAGCGCCATGAGATGTTGCCGTCTCTGGGAAAGCACAGATCCCCATGCTGTTGTGCCTGTAGATAGGGCGCCAATGGTAGGTGAAGAGCAGCAAGAGCTTTCAGGGCTGGGCCCTTCCTTGTGGGAGAAGGAGCCGGAACGTTTGCCTTTTCGGCAAGAGGCTCTGCCGCGGCCGAGCGGCATGAGATGTTGCGTCTCTGGGAAAGCACAGATCCCCACTGCTGTTGTGCCTGTAGATAGGGCGCCAAGGCACCGTGAAGAGCAGCAAGAGCTTTCAGGGCTGGGCCCTTTCTTGTGGGAGAAGGAGCCGGACGGTTTGCCTTTTCGGCAAGAGGCTGTGCCGCGGCCGAGCGCCATGAGATCTTGCGTCTCTGGAAAGCACAGATCCCCACTGCTGTTGTGCCTGTAGATAGGGCGCCAAGGCACCGTGAAGAGCAGCAAGAGCTTTCAGGGCTGGGCCCTTCCTTGTGGGAGAAGGAGCCCGGACGTTTGCCTTTTCGGCAAGATACTCTGGCACGAGCCGAGCGCCATGAGATGTTGCGTCTCTGGGAAAGCACAGATCCCCACTGCTGTGTGCCTGTAGGTAGGGCGCCAAGGCACCGTGAAGAGCAGCAAGAGCTTTCAGGGCTGGGCCCTTCCTTGTGGGAGAAGGAGCCGGACGTTTGCCTTTTCGGCAAGAGGCTCTGCTGCGGGCCGGAGCGCCATGAGATCTTGTGTCTCTGGGAAAGCACAAATCCCCACTGCTCTTGTGCCAGTAGATAGGGCGCCAAGGGGTAGGTGAAGAGCAGCAAGAGCTTTCAGGGCTGGGCCCTTCCTTGTGGGAGAAGGAGCCGGACGTTTGCCTTTTCGGCAAGAGGCTCTGCCGCGGCCGAGCGCCATGAGATGTTGCGTCTCTGGGAAAGCACAGATCCCCACTGCTGTTGTGCCTGTAGATATGGCGCCAAGGGTAGGTGAAGAGCAGCAAGAGCTTTCAGGGCTGGGCCCTTCCTTGTGGAGAGGAGCCGGACCTTTGCCTTTGCGGCAAGAGGCTCTGCCCGCGCCCGAGCGCCATGAGATGTTGCGTCTCTGGGAAAGCACAGATCCCCACTGCTGTTGTGCCTGTAGATAGGGCGCCAAGGCACCGTGAAGAGCAGCAAGAGCTTTCAGGGCTGGGCCCTTCCTTGTGGGAGAAGGAGCCGGACGTTTGCCTTTTCGGCAAGAGGCTCTGCCGCGGCCGAGCGCCATGAGATCTTGCGTCTCTGGGAAAGCACAGATCCCCACTGCTGTTGTGCCTGTAGATAGTGCTCCCAGGCACCGTGAGGAGCAGCAAGAGCTTTCAGGGCTGGGCCCTTCTTTGTGGGAAAAGGAGCCTGACATTTGCCTTTTTGGCAAGAGGCTCTGCTGCGGTCCGAGCGCCATGAGATGTTGCGTCTCTGGGAAAGCACAGATCCCCAGTGCTGTTGTGCCTGTAGATAGGGCGCCAAGGCACCATGAAGAGCAGCAAGAGCTTTCAGGGCTGGGCCCTTCCTTGTGGGAGAAGGAGCCGGACGTTTGCCTTTTCGGCAAGAGTCTCTGCCGCGGCCGAGCGCCATGAGATGTTGCGTCTCTGGGAAAGCACAGATCCCCACTGCTGTTGTGCCTGTAGATAGGGCGCCAATGGTAGGTGAAGAGCAGCAAGAGCTTTCAGGGCTGGGCCCTTCCTTGTGGGAGAAGGAGCCGGACGTTTGCCTTTTCGGCAAGAGTCTCTGCCGCGGCCGAGCGCCATGAGATGTTGCGTCTCTGGGAAAGCACAGATCCCCACTGCTGTTGTGCCTGTAGATAGGGCGCCAATGGTAGGTGAAGAGCAGCAAGAGCTTTCAGGGCTGGGCCCTTCCTTGTGGGAGAAGGAGCCGGACGTTTGCCTTTTCGGCAAGAGGCTCTGCCGCGGCCGAGCGCCATGAGATGTTGCGTCTCTGGGAAAGCACAGATCCCCACTGCTGTTGTGCCTGTAGATATGGCGCCAAGGGTAGGTGAAGAGCAGCAAGAGCTTTCAGGGCTGGGCCCTTCCTTGTGGGAGAAGGAGCCGGACCTTTGCCTTTGCGGCAAGAGGCTCTGCCGCGCCCGAGCGCCATGAGATGTTGCGTCTCTGGGAAAGCACAGATCCCCACTGCTGTTGTGCCTGTAGATAGGGCGCCAAGGCACCGTGAAGAGCAGCAAGAGCTTTCAGGGCTGGGCCCTTCCTTCTGGGGAGAAGGAGCCGGACGTTTGCCTTTTCGGCAAGAGGCTCTGCCGCGGCCAAGCGCCATGAGATGTTGCGTCTCTGGGAAAGCACAGATCCCCACTGCTGTTGTGCCTGTAGATAGTGCTCCCAGGCACCGTGAAGAGCAGCAAGAGCTTTCAGGGCTGGGCCCTTCTTTGTGGGAAAAGGAGCCTGACATTTGCCTTTTTGGCAAGAGGCTCTGCTGCGGCCGAGCGCCATGAGATGTTGCGTCTCTGGGAAAGCACAGATCCCCAGTGCTGTTGTGCCTGTAGATAGGGCGCCAAGGCACCATGAAGAGCAGCAAGAGCTTTCAGGGCTGGGCCCTTCCTTGTGGGAGAAGGAGCCGGACGTTTGCCTTTTCGGCAAGAGGCTCTGCCGCGGCCGAGCGCCATGAGATGTTGCGTCTCTGGGAAAGCACAGATCCCCACTGCTCTTGTGCCTGTAGATAGGGCGCCAATGGTAGGTGAAGAGCAGCAAGAGCTTTCAGGGCTGGGCCCTTCCTTGTGGGAGAAGGAGCCGGACGTTTGCCTTTTCGGCAAGAGGCTCTGGCGCGGCTGAGCGCCATGAGATGTTGCGTCTCTGGGAAAGCACAGATCCCCACTGCTGTTGTGCCTGTAGATAGGGCGCCAAGGCACCGTGAAGAGCAGCAAGAGCTTTCAGGGCTGGGCCCTTCCTTGTGGGAGAAGGAGCCGGACCTTTGCCTTTTCGGCAAGAGGCTCTGCCGCGCCCGAGCGCCATGAGATGTTGCGTCTCTGGGAAAGCACAGATCCCCACTGCTGTTGTGCCTGTAGATAGGGCGCCAAGGCACCGTGAAGAGCAGCAAGAGCTTTCAGGGCTGGGCCCTTCCTTGTGGGAGAAGGAGCCGGACGTTTGCCTTTTCGGCAAGAGGCTCTGCCGCGGCCGAGCGCCATGAGATGTTGCGTCTCTGGGAAAGCACAGATCCCCACTGCTGTTGTGCCTGTAGATAGGGCGCCAAGGCACCGTGAAGAGCAGCAAGAGCTTTCAGGGCTGGGCCCTTCCTTCTGGGAGAAGGAGCCGGACGTTTGCCTTTTCGGCAAGAGGCTCTGCCAAGGCCGAGCGCCATGAGATGTTGCGTGTCTGGGAAAGCACAGATCCCCACTGCTGTTGTGCCTGTAGATAGGGCACCAAGGCACCGTGAAGAGCAGCAAGAGCTTTCAGGGCTGGGCCCTTCCTTGTGGGAGAAGGAGCCGGACGTTTGCCTTTTCGGCAAGAGGCTCTGCCGCGGCCGAGCGCCATGAGATGTTGCGTCTCTGGGAAAGCACAGATCCCCACTGCTGTTGTGCCTGTAGATAGGGCGCCAAGGGTAGGTGAAGAGCAGCAAGAGCTTTCAGGGCTGGGCCCTTCCTTGTGGGAGAAGGAGCCGGACGTTTTCCTTTTCGGCAAGAGGCTCTGCCGCGGCCGAGCGCCATGAGATGTTGCGTCTCTGGGAAAGCACAGATCCCCACTGCTGTTGTGCCTGTAGATATGGCGCCAAGGGTAGGTGAAGAGCAGCAAGAGCTTTCAGGGCTGGGCCCTTCCTTGTGGGAGAAGGAGCCGGACCTTTGCCTTTGCGGCAAGAGGCTCTGCCGCGCCCGAGCGCCATGAGATGTTGCGTCTCTGGGAAAGCACAGATCCCCACTGCTGTTGTGCCTGTAGATAGGGCGCCAAGGCACCGTGAAGAGCAGCAAGAGCTTTCAGGGCTGGGCCCTTCCTTCTGGGAGAAGGAGCCGGACGTTTGCCTTTTCGGCAAGAGGCTCTGCCGCGGCCAAGCGCCATGAGATGTTGCGTCTCTGGGAAAGCACAGATCCCCACTGCTGTTGTGCCTGTAGATAGTGCTCCCAGGCACCGTGAAGAGCAGCAAGAGCTTTCAGGGCTGGGCCCTTCTTTGTGGGAAAAGGAGCCTGACATTTGCCTTTTTGGCAAGAGGCTCTGCTGCGGCCGAGCGCCATGAGATGTTGCGTCTCTGGGAAAGCACAGATCCCCAGTGCTGTTGTGCCTGTAGATAGGGCGCCAAGGCACCATGAAGAGCAGCAAGAGCTTTCAGGGCTGGGCCCTTCCTTGTGGGAGAAGGAGCCGGACGTTTGCCTTTTCGGCAAGAGGCTCTGCCGCGGCCGAGCGCCATGAGATGTTGCGTCTCTGGAAAGCACAGATCCCCACTGCTCTTGTGCCTGTAGATAGGGCGCCAATGGTAGGTGAAGAGCAGCAAGAGCTTTCAGGGCTGGGCCCTTCCTTGTGGGAGAAGGAGCCGGACGTTTGCCTTTTCGGCAAGAGGCTCTGGCGCGGCCGAGCGCCATGAGATGTTGCGTCTCTGGGAAAGCACAGATCCCCACTGCTCTTGTGCCTGTAGATAGGGCGCCAAGGGTAGGTGAAGAGCAGCAAGAGCTTTCAGGGCTGGGCCCTTCCTTGTGGGAGAAGGAGCCGGACCTTTGCCTTTTCGGCAAGAGGCTCTGCCGCGCCCGAGCGCCATGAGATGTTGCGTCTCTGGGAAAGCACAGATCCCCACTGCTGTTGTGCCTGTAGATAGGGCGCCAAGGCACCGTGAAGAGCAGCAAGAGCTTTCAGGGCTGGGCCCTTCCTTGTGGGAGAAGGAGCCGGACCTTTGCCTTTGCGGCAAGAGGCTCTGCCGCGGCCGAGCGCCATGAGATGTTGCGTCTCTGGGAAAGCACAGATCCCCACTGCTGTTGTGCCTGTAGATAGGGCGCCAAGGCACCGTGAAGAGCAGCAAGAGCTTTCAGGGCTGGGCCCTTCCTTGTGGGAGAAGGAGCCGGACGTTTGCCTTTTCGGCAAGAGTCTCTGCCGCGGCCGAGCGCCATGAGATGTTGCGTCTCTGGGAAAGCACAGATCCCCACTGCTGTTGTGCCTGTAGATAGGGCGCCAATGGTAGGTGAAGAGCAGCAAGAGCTTTCAGGGCTGGGCCCTTCCTTGTGGGAGAAGGAGCCGGACGTTTGCCTTTTCGGCAAGAGGCTCTGCCGCGGCCGAGCGCCATGAGATGTTGCGTCTCTGGGAAAGCACAGATCCCCACTGCTGTTGTGCCTGTAGATATGGCGCCAAGGGTAGGTGAAGAGCAGCAAGAGCTTTCAGGGCTGGGCCCTTCCTTGTGGGAGAAGGAGCCGGACCTTTGCCTTTGCGGCAAGAGGCTCTGCCGCGCCCGAGCGCCATGAGATGTTGCGTCTCTGGGAAAGCACAGATCCCCACTGCTGTTGTGCCTGTAGATAGGGCGCCAAGGCACCGTGAAGAGCAGCAAGAGCTTTCAGGGCTGGGCCCTTCCTTCTGGGAGAAGGAGCCGGACGTTTGCCTTTTCGGCAAGAGGCTCTGCCGCGGCCAAGCGCCATGAGATGTTGCGTCTCTGGGAAAGCACAGATCCCCACTGCTGTTGTGCCTGTAGATAGTGCTCCCAGGCACCGTGAAGAGCAGCAAGAGCTTTCAGGGCTGGGCCCTTCTTTGTGGGAAAAGGAGCCTGACATTTGCCTTTTTGGCAAGAGGCTCTGCCGCGGCCGAGCGCCATGAGATGTTGCGTCTCTGGGAAAGCACAGATCCCCAGTGCTGTTGTGCCTGTAGATAGGGCGCCAAGGCACCATGAAGAGCAGCAAGAGCTTTCAGGGCTGGGCCCTTCCTTGTGGGAGAAGGAGCCGGACGTTTGCCTTTTCGGCAAGAGGCTCTGCCGCGGCCGAGCGCCATGAGATGTTGCGTCTCTGGGAAAGCACAGATCCCCACTGCTCTTGTGCCTGTAGATAGGGCGCCAATGGTAGGTGAAGAGCAGCAAGAGCTTTCAGGGCTGGGCCCTTCCTTGTGGGAGAAGGAGCCGGAACGTTTGCCTTTTCGGCAAGAGGCTCTGGCGCGGCTGAGCGCCATGAGATGTTGCGTCTCTGGGAAAGCACAGATCCCCACTGCTCTTGTGCCTGTAGATAGGGCGCCAAGGCACCGTGAAGAGCAGCAAGAGCTTTCAGGGCTGGGCCCTTCCTTGTGGGAGAAGGAGCCGGACCTTTGCCTTTTCGGCAAGAGGCTCTGCCGCGCCCGAGCGCCATGAGATGTTGCGTCTCTGGGAAAGCACAGATCCCCACTGCTGTTGTGCCTGTAGATAGGGCGCCAAGGCACCGTGAAGAGCAGCAAGAGCTTTCAGGGCTGGGCCCTTCCTTGTGGGAGAAGGAGCCGGACGTTTGCCTTTTCGGGCAAGAGGCTCTGCCGCGGCCGAGCGCCATGAGATGTTGCGTCTCTGGGAAAGCACAGATCCCCACTGCTGTTGTGCCTGTAGATAGGGCGCCAAGGCACCGTGAAGAGCAGCAAGAGCTTTCAGGGCTGGGCCCTTCCTTCTGGGAGAAGGAGCCGGACGTTTGCCTTTTCGGCAAGAGGCTCTGCCAAGGCCGAGCGCCATGAGATGTTGCGTGTCTGGGAAAGCACAGATCCCCACTGCTGTTGTGCCTGTAGATAGGGCACCAAGGCACCGTGAAGAGCAGCAAGAGCTTTCAGGGCTGGGCCCTTCCTTGTGGGAGAAGGAGCCGGACGTTTGCCTTTTCGGCAAGAGGCTCTGCCGCGGCCGAGCGCCATGAGATGTTGCGTCTCTGGGAAAGCACAGATCCCCACTGCTGTTGTGCCTGTAGATAGGGCGCCAAGGGTAGGTGAAGAGCAGCAAGAGCTTTCAGGGCTGGGCCCTTCCTTGTGGGAGAAGGAGCCGGACGTTTTCCTTTTCGGCAAGAGGCTCTGCCGCGGCCGAGCGCCATGAGATGTTGCGTCTCTGGGAAAGCACAGATCCCCACTGCTGTTGTGCCTGTAGATATGGCGCCAAGGGTAGGTGAAGAGCAGCAAGAGCTTTCAGGGCTGGGCCCTTCCTTGTGGGAGAAGGAGCCGGACCTTTGCCTTTGCGGCAAGAGGCTCTGCCGCGCCCGAGCGCCATGAGATGTTGCGTCTCTGGGAAAGCACAGATCCCCACTGCTGTTGTGCCTGTAGATAGGGCGCCAAGGCACCGTGAAGAGCAGCAAGAGCTTTCAGGGCTGGGCCCTTCCTTCTGGGAGAAGGAGCCGGACGTTTGCCTTTTCGGCAAGAGGCTCTGCCGCGGCCAAGCGCCATGAGATGTTGCGTCTCTGGGAAAGCACAGATCCCCACTGCTGTTGTGCCTGTAGATAGTGCTCCCAGGCACCGTGAAGAGCAGCAAGAGCTTTCAGGGCTGGGCCCTTCTTTGTGGGAAAAGGAGCCTGACATTTGCCTTTTTGGCAAGAGGCTCTGCTGCGGCCGAGCGCCATGAGATGTTGCGTCTCTGGGAAAGCACAGATCCCCAGTGCTGTTGTGCCTGTAGATAGGGCGCCAAGGCACCATGAAGAGCAGCAAGAGCTTTCAGGGCTGGGCCCTTCCTTGTGGGAGAAGGAGCCGGACGTTTGCCTTTTCGGCAAGAGTCTCGGCCGCGGGCCGAGCGCCATGAGATGTTGCGTCTCTGGGAAAGCACAGATCCCCAGTGCTGTTGTGCCTGTAGATAGGGCGCCAATGGTAGGTGAAGAGCAGCAAGAGCTTTCAGGGCTGGGCCCTTCCTTGTGGGAGAAGGAGCCGGACGTTTGCCTTTTCGGCAAGAGGCTCTGGCGCGGCCGAGCGCCATGAGATGTTGCGTCTCTGGGAAAGCACAGATCCCCACTGCTCTTGTGCCTGTAGATAGGGCGCCAAGGGTAGGTGAAGAGCAGCAAGAGCTTTCAGGGCTGGGCCCTTCCTTGTGGGAGAAGGAGCCGGACCTTTGCCTTTTCGGCAAGAGGCTCTGCCGCGCTCCGAGCGCCATGAGATGTTGCGTCTCTGGGAAAGCACAGATCCCCACTGCTGTTGTGCCTGTAGATAGGGCGCCAAGGCACCGTGAAGAGCAGCAAGAGCTTTCAGGGCTGGGCCCTTCCTTGTGGGAGAAGGAGCCGGACGTTTGCCTTTTCGGCAAGAGGCTCTGCCGCGGCCGAGCGCCATGAGATCTTGCGTCTCTGGGAAAGCACAGATCCCCACTGCTCTTGTGCCTGTAGATAGGGCGCCAAGGCACCGTGAAGAGCAGCAAGAGCTTTCAGGGCTGGGCCCTTCCCTGTGGGAGAAGGAGCCGGACGTTTGCCTTTTCGGCAAGAGGCTCTGCCAAGGCCGAGCGCCATGAGATGTTGCGTGTCTGGGAAAGCACAGATCCCCACTGCTGTTGTGCCTGTAGATAGGGCACCAAGGCACCGTGAAGAGCAGCAAGAGCTTTCAGGGCTGGGCCCTTCCTTGTGGGAGAAGGAGCCGGACGTTTGCCTTTTCGGCAAGAGGCTCTGCCGCGGCCGAGCGCCATGAGATGTTGCGTCTCTGGGAAAGCACAGATCCCCACTGCTGTTGTGCCTGTAGATAAGGCGCCAAGGGTAGGTGAAGAGCAGCAAGAGCTTTCAGGGCTGGGCCCTTCTTTGTGGGAAAAGGAGCCGGACGTTTGCCTTTTCGGCAAGAGGCTCTGCTGCGGCCGAGCGCCATGAGATGTTGCGTCTCTGGGAAAGCACAGATCCCCAGTGCTGTTGTGCCTGTAGATAGGGCGCCAATGGTAGGTGAAGAGCAGCAAGAGATTTCAGGGCTGGGCCCTTCCTTGTGGGAGAAGGAGCCGGACGTTTGCCTTTTCGGCAAGAGGCTCTGCCGCGGCCGAGCGCCATGAGATGTTGCGTCTCTGGGAAAGCACAGATCCCCACTGCTCTTGTGCCTGTAGATAGGGCGCCAAGGCACCGTGAAGAGCAGCAAGAGCTTTTAGGGCTGGGCCCTTCCTTGTGGAAGAAGGAGCCGGACGTTTGCCTTTTCGGCAAGAGGCTCTGCCGCGGCCGAGCGCCATGAGATGTTGCGTCTCTGGGAAAGCACAGATCCCCACTGCTGTTGTGCCTGTAGATAGGGCGCCAAGGCACCGTGAAGAGCAGCAAGAGCTTTCAGGGCTGGGCCCTTCCTTGTGGGAGAAGGAGCCGGACGTTTGCCTTTTCGGCAAGAGTCTCTGCCGCGGCCGAGCGCCATGAGATGTTGCGTCTCTGGGAAAGCACAGATCCCCACTGCTGTTGTGCCTGTAGATAGGGCGCCAATGGTAGGTGAAGAGCAGCAAGAGCTTTCAGGGCTGGGCCCTTCCTTGTGGGAGAAGGAGCCGGACGTTTGCCTTTTCGGCAAGAGGCTCTGCCGCGGCCGAGCGCCATGAGATGTTGCGTCTCTGGGAAAGCACAGATCCCCACTGCTGTTGTGCCTGTAGATATGGCGCCAAGGGTAGGTGAAGAGCAGCAAGAGCTTTCAGGGCTGGGCCCTTCCTTGTGGGAGAAGGAGCCGGACCTTTGCCTTTGCGGCAAGAGGCTCTGCCGCGCCCGAGCGCCATGAGATGTTGCGTCTCTGGGAAAGCACAGATCCCCACTGCTGTTGTGCCTGTAGATAGGGCGCCAAGGCACCGTGAAGAGCAGCAAGAGCTTTCAGGGCTGGGCCCTTCCTTCTGGGAGAAGGAGCCGGACGTTTGCCTTTTCGGCAAGAGGCTCTGCCGCGGCCAAGCGCCATGAGATGTTGCGTCTCTGGGAAAGCACAGATCCCCACTGCTGTTGTGCCTGTAGATAGTGCTCCCAGGCACCGTGAAGAGCAGCAAGAGCTTTCAGGGCTGGGCCCTTCTTTGTGGGAAAATCAGCCTGACATTTGCCTTTTTGGCAAGAGGCTCTGCTGCGGCCGAGCGCCATGAGATGTTGCGTCTCTGGGAAAGCACAGATCCCCAGTGCTGTTGTGCCTGTAGATAGGGCGCCAAGGCACCATGAAGAGCAGCAAGAGCTTTCAGGGCTGGGCCCTTCCTTGTGGGAGAAGGAGCCGGACGTTTGCCTTTTCGGCAAGAGTCTCTGCCGCGGCCGAGCGCCATGAGATGTTGCGTCTCTGGGAAAGCACAGATCCCCAGTGCTGTTGTGCCTGTAGATAGGGCGCCAATGGTAGGTGAAGAGCAGCAAGAGCTTTCAGGGCTGGGCCCTTCCTTGTGGGAGAAGGAGCCGGACGTTTGCCTTTTCGGCAAGAGGCTCTGGCGCGGCTGAGCGCCATGAGATGTTGCGTCTCTGGGAAAGCACAGATCCCCACTGCTGTTGTGCCTGTAGATAGGGCGCCAAGGCACCGTGAAGAGCAGCAAGAGCTTTCAGGGCTGGGCCCTTCCTTGTGGGAGAAGGAGCCGGACCTTTGCCTTTTCGGCAAGAGGCTCTGCCGCGCTCCGAGCGCCATGAGATGTTGCGTCTCTGGGAAAGCACAGATCCCCACTGCTGTTGTGCCTGTAGATAGGGCACCAAGGCACCGTGAAGAGCAGCAAGAGCTTTCAGGGCTGGGCCCTTCCTTGTGGGAGAAGGAGCCGGACGTTTGCCTTTTCGGCAAGAGGCTCTGCCGCGGCCGAGCGCCATGAGATGTTGCGTCTCTGGGAAAGCACAGATCCCCACTGCTGTTGTGCCTGTAGATAGGGCGCCAAGGCACCGTGAAGAGCAGCAAGAGCTTTCAGGGCTGGGCCCTTCCCTGTGGGAGAAGGAGCCGGACGTTTGCCTTTTCGGCAAGAGGCTCTGCCAAGGCCGAGCGCCATGAGATGTTGCGTGTCTGGGAAAGCACAGATCCCCACTGCTGTTGTGCCTGTAGATAGGGCACCAAGGCACCGTGAAGAGCAGCAAGAGCTTTCAGGGCTGGGCCCTTCCTTGTGGGAGAAGGAGCCGGACGTTTGCCTTTTCGGCAAGAGGCTCTGCCGCGGCCGAGCGCCATGAGATGTTGCGTCTCTGGGAAAGCACAGATCCCCACTGCTGTTGTGCCTGTAGATAGGGCGCCAAGGGTAGGTGAAGAGCAGCAAGAGCTTTCAGGGCTGGGGCCCTTCCTTGTGGGAGAAGGAGCCGGACGTTTTCCTTTTCGGCAAGAGGCTCTGCCGCGGTCCGAGCGCCATGAGATGTTGCGTCTCTGGGAAAGCACAGATCCCCACTGCTGTTGTGCCTGTAGATATGGCGCCAAGGGTAGGTGAAGAGCAGCAAGAGCTTTCAGGGCTGGGCCCTTCCTTGTGGGAGAAGGAGCCGGACCTTTGCCTTTGCGGCAAGAGGCTCTGCCGCGCCCGAGCGCCATGAGATGTTGCGTCTCTGGGAAAGCACAGATCCCCACTGCTGTTGTGCCTGTAGATAGGGCGCCAAGGCACCGTGAAGAGCAGCAAGAGCTTTCAGGGCTGGGCCCTTCCTTCTGGGAGAAGGAGCCGGACGTTTGCCTTTTCGGCAAGAGGCTCTGCCGCGGCCAAGCGCCATGAGATGTTGCGTCTCTGGGAAAGCACAGATCCCCACTGCTGTTGTGCCTGTAGATAGTGCTCCCAGGCACCGTGAAGAGCAGGAAGAGCTTTCAGGGCTGGGCCCTTCTTTGTGGGAAAATGAGCCTGACATTTGCCTTTTTGGCAAGAGGCTCTGCTGCGGGCCGAGCGCCATGAGATGTTGCGTCTCTGGGAAAGCACAGATCCCCAGTGCTGTTGTGCCTGTAGATAGGGCGCCAAGGCACCATGAAGAGCAGCAAGAGCTTTCAGGGCTGGGCCCTTCCTTGTGGGAGAAGGAGCCGGACGTTTTGCCTTTTCGGCAAGAGGCTCTGCCGCGGCCGAGCGCCATGAGATGTTGCGTCTCTGGGAAAGCACAGATCCCCAGTGCTGTTGTGCCTGTAGATAGGGCGCCAATGGTAGGTGAAGAGCAGCAAGAGCTTTCAGGGCTGGGCCCTTCCTTGTGGGAGAAGGAGCCGGACGTTTGCCTTTTCGGCAAGAGGCTCTGCCGCGGCCGAGCGCCATGAGATGTTGCGTCTCTGGGAAAGCACAGATCCCCACTGCTGTTGTGCCTGTAGATATGGCGCCAAGGGTAGGTGAAGAGCAGCAAGAGCTTTCAGGGCTGGGCCCTTCCTTGTGGGAGAAGGAGCCGGACCTTTGCCTTTGCGGCAAGAGGCTCTGCCGCGCCCGAGCGCCATGAGATGTTGCGTCTCTGGGAAAGCACAGATCCCCACTGCTGTTGTGCCTGTAGATAGGGCGCCAAGGCACCGTGAAGAGCAGCAAGAGCTTTCAGGGCTGGGCCCTTCCTTCTGGGAGAAGGAGCCGGACGTTTGCCTTTTCGGCAAGAGGCTCTGCCGCGGCCAAGCGCCATGAGATGTTGCGTCTCTGGGAAAGCACAGATCCCCACTGCTGTTGTGCCTGTAGATAGTGCTCCCAGGCACCGTGAAGAGCAGGAAGAGCTTTCAGGGCTGGGCCCTTCTTTGTGGGAAAATGAGCCTGACATTTGCCTTTTTGGCAAGAGGCTCTGCTGCGGGCCGAGCGCCATGAGATGTTGCGTCTCTGGGAAAGCACAGATCCCCAGTGCTGTTGTGCCTGTAGATAGGGCGCCAAGGCACCATGAAGAGCAGCAAGAGCTTTCAGGGCTGGGCCCTTCCTTGTGGGAGAAGGAGCCGGACGTTTGCCTTTTCGGCAAGAGGCTCTGCCGCGGCCGAGCGCCATGAGATGTTGCGTCTCTGGGAAAGCACAGATCCCCAGTGCTGTTGTGCCTGTAGATAGGGCGCCAATGGTAGGTGAAGAGCAGCAAGAGCTTTCAGGGCTGGGCCCTTCCTTGTGGGAGAAGGAGCCGGACGTTTGCCTTTTCGGCAAGAGGCTCTGGCGCGGCCGAGCGCCATGAGATGTTGCGTCTCTGGGAAAGCACAGATCCCCACTGCTCTTGTGCCTGTAGATAGGGCGCCAAGGGTAGGTGAAGAGCAGCAAGAGCTTTCAGGGCTGGGCCCTTCCTTGTGGGAGAAGGAGCCGGACCTTTGCCTTTTCGGCAAGAGGCTCTGCCGCGCCCGAGCGCCATGAGATGTTGCGTCTCTGGGAAAGCACAGATCCCCAGTGCTGTTGTGCCTGTAGATAGGGCGCCAAGGCACCGTGAAGAGCAGCAAGAGCTTTCAGGGCTGGGCCCTTCCTTGTGGGAGAAGGAGCCGGACGTTTGCCTTTTCGGCAAGAGGCTCTGCCGCGGCCGAGCGCCATGAGATGTTGCGTCTCTGGGAAAGCACAGATCCTCACTGCTGTTGTGCCTGTAGATAGGGCGCCAAGGCACCGTGAAGAACAGCAAGAGCTTTCAGGGCTGGGCCCTTCCCTGTGGGAGAAGGAGCCGGACGTTTGCCTTTTCGGCAAGAGGCTCTGCCAAGGCCGAGCGCCATGAGATGTTGCGTGTCTGGGAAAGCACAGATCCCCACTGCTGTTGTGCCTGTAGATAGGGCACCAAGGCACCGTGAAGAGCAGCAAGAGCTTTCAGGGCTGGGCCCTTCCTTGTGGGAGAAGGAGCCGGACGTTTGCCTTTTCGGCAAGAGGCTCTGCCGCGGCCGAGCGCCATGAGATGTTGCGTCTCTGGGAAAGCACAGATCCCCACTGCTGTTGTGCCTGTAGATAAGGCGCCAAGGGTAGGTGAAGAGCAGCAAGAGCTTTCAGGGCTGGGCCCTTCTTTGTGGGAAAAGGAGCCGGACGTTTGCCTTTTCGGCAAGAGGCTCTGCTGCGGCCGAGCGCCATGAGATGTTGCGTCTCTGGGAAAGCACAGATCCCCACTGCTGTTGTGCCTGTAGATAGGGCGCCAATGGTAGGTGAAGAGCAGCAAGAGATTTCAGGGCTGGGCCCTTCCTTGTGGGAGAAGGAGCCGGACGTTTGCCTTTTCGGCAAGAGGCTCTGCCGCGGCCGAGCGCCATGAGATGTTGCGTCTCTGGGAAAGCACAGATCCCCACTGCTGTTGTGCCTGTAGATAGGGCGCCAAGGCACCGTGAAGAGCAGCAAGAGCTTTTAGGGCTGGGCCCTTCCTTGTGGAAGAAGGAGCCGGACGTTTGCCTTTTCGGCAAGAGGCTCTGCCGCGGCCGAGCGCCATGAGATGTTGCGTCTCTGGGAAAGCACAGATCCCCACTGCTGTTGTGCCTGTAGATAGGGCGCCAAGGCACCGTGAAGAGCAGCAAGAGCTTTCAGGGCTGGGCCCTTCCTTGTGGGAGAAGGAGCCGGACGTTTGCCTTTTCGGCAAGAGGCTCTGCCGCGGCCAAGCGCCATGAGATGTTGCGCGTCTGGGAAAGCACAGATCCCCAGTGCTGTTGTGCCTGTAGATAGGGCGCCAAGGCACCGTGAAGAGCAGCAAGAGCTTTCAGGGCTGGGCCCTTCCTTGTGGGAGAAGGAGCCGGACGTTTGTCTTTTCGGCAAGAGGCTCTGCCGCGGCCGAGCGCCATGAGATGTTGCGTCTCTGGGAAAGCACAAATCCCTACTGCTGTTGTGCCTGTAGTTAGGGCGCCAAGGCACCGTGAAGAGCAGCAAGAGCTTTCAGGGCTGGGCCCTTCCTTGTGGGAGAAGGAGCCGGACGTTTGCCTTTTCGGCAAGAGGCTCTGCCGCGGGCCGAGCGGCATGAGATGTTGCGTCTCTGGGAAAGCACAGATCCCCAGTGCTGTTGTGCCTGTAGATAGGGCGCCAAGGCACCGTGAAGAGCAGCAAGAGCTTTCAGGGCTGGGCCCTTCCTTGTGGGAGAAGGAGCCGGACGTTTGCCTTTTCGGCAAGAGGCTGTGCCGCGGCCGAGCGCCATGAGATGTTGCGTCTCTGGGAAAGCACAGATCCCCACTGCTGTTGTGCCTGTAGATAGGGCGCCAAGGCACCGTGAAGAGCAGCAAGAGCTTTCAGGGCTGGGCCCTTCCTTGTGGGAGAAGGAGCCGGACGTTTGCCTTTTCGGCAAGAGTCTCTGCCGCGGCCGAGCGCCATGAGATGTTGCGTCTCTGGGAAAGCACAGATCCCCACTGCTGTTGTGCCTGTAGATAGGGCGCCAATGGTAGGTGAAGAGCAGCAAGAGCTTTCAGGGCTGGGCCCTTCCTTGTGGGAGAAGGAGCCGGACGTTTGCCTTTTCGGCAAGAGGCTCTGCCGCGGCCGAGCGCCATGAGATGTTGCGTCTCTGGGAAAGCACAGATCCCCACTGCTCTTGTGCCTGTAGATAGGGCGCCAAGGCACCGTGAAGAGCAGCAAGAGCTTTCAGGGCTGGGCCCTTCCTTGTGGGAGAAGGAGCCGGACCTTTGCCTTTTCGGCAAGAGGCTCTGCCGCGCCCGAGCGCCATGAGATGTTGCGTCTCTGGGAAAGCACAGATCCCCACTGCTGTTGTGCCTGTAGATAGGGCGCCAAGGCACCGTGAAGAGCAGCAAGAGCTTTCAGGGCTGGGCCCTTCCTTGTGGGAGAAGGAGCCGGACGTTTGCCTTTTCGGCAAGAGGCTCTGCAGCGGCCGAGCGCCATGAGATGTTGCGTCTCTGGGAAAGCACAGATCCCCACTGCTGTTGTGCCTGTAGATAGGGCGCCAAGGCACCGTGAAGAGCAGCAAGAGCTTTCAGGGCTGGGCCCTTCCTTGTGGGAGAAGGAGCCGGACCTTTGCCTTTTCGGCAAGAGGCTCTGCCGCGCCCGAGCGCCATGAGATGTTGCGTCTCTGGGAAAGCACAGATCCCCACTGCTGTTGTGCCTGTAGATAGGGCGCCAAGGCACCGTGAAGAGCAGGAACAGCTATCAGGGCTGGGCCCTTCCTTGTGGGAGAAGGAGCCGGACGTTTTCCTTTTCGGCAAGAGGCTCTGCCGCGGCCGAGCGCCATGAGATGTTGCGTCTCTGGGAAAGCACAGATCCCCACTGCTCTTGTGCCTGTAGATAGGGTGCCAAGGCACCGTGAAGAGCAGCAAGAGCTTTCAGGGCTGGGCCCTTCCTTGTGGGAGAAGGAGCCGGACGTTTGCCTTTTCGGCAAGAGGCTCTGCCGCGGCCAAGCGCCATGAGATGTTGCGTCTCTGGGAAAGCACAGATCCCCACTGCTGTTGTGCCTGTAGATAGTGCTCCCAGGCACCGTGAAGAGCAGCAAGAGCTTTCAGGGCTGGGCCCTTCTTTGTGGGAAAAGGAGCCTGACATTTGCCTTTTTGGCAAGAGGCTCTGCTGCGGCCGAGCGCCATGAGATGTTGCGTCTCTGGGAAAGCACAGATCCCCAGTGCTGTTGTGCCTGTAGATAGGGCGCCAAGGCACCATGAAGAGCAGCAAGAGCTTTCAGGGCTGGGCCCTTCCTTGTGGGAGAAGGAGCCGGACGTTTGCCTTTTCGGCAAGAGGCTCTGCCGCGGCCGAGCGCCATGAGATGTTGCGTCTCTGGGAAAGCACAGATCCCCAGTGCTGTTGTGCCTGTAGATAGGGCGCCAATGGTAGGTGAAGAGCAGCAAGAGCTTTCAGGGCTGGGCCCTTCCTTGTGGGAGAAGGAGCCGGACGTTTGCCTTTTCGGCAAGAGGCTCTGCCGCGGCCGAGCGCCATGAGATGTTGCGTCTCTGGGAAAGCACAGATCCCCACTGCTCTTGTGCCTGTAGATAGGGCGCCAAGGCACCGTGAAGAGCAGCAAGAGCTTTCAGGGCTGGGCCCTTCCTTGTGGGAGAAGGAGCCGGACGTTTGCCTTTTCGGCAAGAGTCTCTGCCGCGGCCGAGCGCCATGAGATGTTGCGTCTCTGGGAAAGCACAGATCCCCACTGCTGTTGTGCCTGTAGATAGGGCGCCAAGGCACCGTGAAGAGCAGCAAGAGCTTTCAGGGCTGGGCCCTTCCTTGTGGGAGAAGGAGCCGGACGTTTGCCTTTTCGGCAAGAGGCTCTGCCGCGGCCGAGCGCCATGAGATGTTGCGTCTCTGGGAAAGCACAGATCCCCACTGCTGTTGTGCCTGTAGATAGGGCGCCAAGGCACCGTGAAGAGCAGCAAGAGCTTTCAGGGCTGGGCCCTTCATTGTGGGAGAAGGAGCCGGACCTTTGCCTTTTCGGCAAGAGGCTCTGCCGCGCCCGAGCGCCATGAGATGTTGCGTCTCTGGGAAAGCACAGATCCCCAGTGCTGTTGTGCCTGTAGATAGGGCGCCAAGGCACCGTGAAGAGCAGCAAGAGCTTTCAGGGCTGGGCCCTTCCCTGTGGGAGAAGGAGCCGGACGTTTGCCTTTTCGGCAAGAGGCTCTGCCAAGGCCGAGCGCCATGAGATGTTGCGTGTCTGGGAAAGCACAGATCCCCACTGCTGTTGTGCCTGTAGATAGGGCACCAAGGCACCGTGAAGAGCAGCAAGAGCTTTCAGGGCTGGGCCCTTCCTTGTGGGAGAAGGAGCCGGACGTTTGCCTTTTCGGCAAGAGGCTCTGCCGCGGCCGAGCGCCATGAGATGTTGCGTCTCTGGGAAAGCACAGATCCCCACTGCTGTTGCGCCTGTAGATAAGGCGCCAAGGGTAGGTGAAGAGCAGCAAGAGCTTTCAGGGCTGGGCCCTTCTTTGTGGGAAAAGGAGCCGGACGTTTGCCTTTTCGGCAAGAGGATCTGCTGCGGCCGAGCGCCATGAGATGTTGCGTCTCTGGGAAAGCACAGATCCCCACTGCTGTTGTGCCTGTAGATAGTGCTCCCAGGCACCGTGAGGAGCAGCAAGAGCTTTCAGGGCTGGGCCCTTCTTTGTGGGAAAAGGAGCCTGACATTTGCCTTTTTGGCAAGAGGCTCTGCTGCGGCCGAGCGCCATGAGATGTTGCGTCTCTGGGAAAGCACAGATCCCCAGTGCTGTTGTGCCTGTAGATAGGGCGCCAAGGCACCATGAAGAGCAGCAAGAGCTTTCAGGGCTGGGCCCTTCCTTGTGGGAGAAGGAGCCGGACGTTTGCCTTTTCGGCAAGAGTCTCTGCCGCGGCCGAGCGCCATGAGATGTTGCGTCTCTGGGAAAGCACAGATCCCCAGTGCTGTTGTGCCTGTAGATAGGGCGCCAATGGTAGGTGAAGAGCAGCAAGAGCTTTCAGGGCTGGGCCCTTCCTTGTGGGAGAAGGAGCCGGACGTTTGCCTTTTCGGCAAGAGGCTCTGCCGCGGCCGAGCGCCATGAGATGTTGCGTCTCTGGGAAAGCACAGATCCCCACTGCTCTTGTGCCTGTAGATAGGGCGCCAAGGCACCGTGAAGAGCAGCAAGAGCTTTCAGGGCTGGGCCCTTCCTTGTGGGAGAAGGAGCCGGACCTTTGCCTTTTCGGCAAGAGGCTCTGCCGCGCCCGAGCGCCATGAGATGTTGCGTCTCTGGGAAAGCACAGATCCCCACTGCTGTTGTGCCTGTAGATAGGGCGCCAAGGCACCGTGAAGAGCAGCAAGAGCTTTCAGGGCTGGGCCCTTCCTTGTGGGAGAAGGAGCCGGACGTTTGCCTTTTCGGCAAGAGGCTCTGCCGCGGCCGAGCGCCATGAGATGTTGCGTCTCTGGGAAAGCACAGATCCCCACTGCTGTTGTGCCTGTAGATAGGGCGCCAAGGCACCGTGAAGAGCAGCAAGAGCTTTCAGGGCTGGGCCCTTCCTTGTGGGAGAAGGAGCCGGACGTTTGCCTTTTCGGCAAGAGGCTCTGCCAAGGCCGAGCGCCATGAGATGTTGCGTGTCTGGGAAAGCACAGATCCCCACTGCTGTTGTGCCTGTAGATAGGGCACCAAGGCACCGTGAAGAGCAGCAAGAGCTTTCAGGGCTGGGCCCTTCCTTGTGGGAGAAGGAGCCGGACGTTTGCCTTTTCGGCAAGAGGCTCTGCCGCGGCCGAGCGCCATGAGATGTTGCGTCTCTGGGAAAGCACAGATCCCCACTGCTGTTGTGCCTGTAGATAGGGCGCCAATGGTAGGTGAAGAGCAGCAAGAGATTTCAGGGCTGGGCCCTTCCTTGTGGGAGAAGGAGCCGGACGTTTGCCTTTTCGGCAAGAGGCTCTGGCGCGGCCGAGCGCCATGAGATGTTGCGTCTCTGGGAAAGCACAGATCCCCACTGCTCTTGTGCCTGTAGATAGGGCGCCAAGGCACCGTGAAGAGCAGCAAGAGCTTTTAGGGCTGGGCCCTTCCTTGTGGAAGAAGGAGCCGGACGTTTGCCTTTTCGGCAAGAGGCTCTGCCGCGGCCGAGCGCCATGAGATGTTGCGTCTCTGGGAAAGCACAGATCCCCACTGCTGTTGTGCCTGTAGATAGGGCGCCAAGGCACCGTGAAGAGCAGCAAGAGCTTTCAGGGCTGGGCCCTTCCTTGTGGGAGAAGGAGCCGGACGTTTGCCTTTTCGGCAAGAGGCTCTGCCGCGGCCAAGCGCCATGAGATGTTGCGTGTCTGGGAAAGCACAGATCCCCAGTGCTGTTGTGCCTGTAGATAGGGCGCCAAGGCACCGTGAAGAGCAGCAAGAGCTTTCAGGGCTGGGCCCTTCCTTGTGGGAGAAGGAGCCGGACGTTTGTCTTTTCGGCAAGAGGCTCTGCCGCGGCCGAGCGCCATGAGATGTTGCGTCTCTGGGAAAGCACAAATCCCTACTGCTGTTGTGCCTGTAGATAGGGCGCCAAGGCACCGTGAAGAGCAGCAAGAGCTTTCAGGGCTGGGCCCTTCCTTGTGGGAGAAGGAGCCGGACGTTTGCCTTTTCGGCAAGAGGCTCTGCCGCGGCCGAGCGGCATGAGATGTTGCGTCTCTGGGAAAGCACAGATCCCCAGTGCTGTTGTGCCTGTAGATAGGGCGCCAAGGCACCGTGAAGAGCAGCAAGAGCTTTCAGGGCTGGGCCCTTCCTTCTGGGAGAAGGAGCCGGACGTTTGCCTTTTCGGCAAGAGGCTGTGCCGCGGCCGAGCGCCATGAGATCTTGCGTCTCTGGGAAAGCACAGATCCCCACTGCTGTTGTGCCTGTAGATAGGGCGCCAAGGCACCGTGAAGAGCAGCAAGAGCTTTCAGGGCTGGGCCCTTCCTTGTGGGAGAAGGAGCCGGACGTTTGCCTTTTCGGCAAGAGTCTCTGCCGCGGCCGAGCGCCATGAGATGTTGCGTCTCTGGGAAAGCACAGATCCCCAGTGCTGTTGTGCCTGTAGATAGGGCGCCAATGGTAGGTGAAGAGCAGCAAGAGCTTTCAGGGCTGGGCCCTTCCTTGTGGGAGAAGGAGCCGGACGTTTGCCTTTTCGGCAAGAGGCTCTGCCGCGGCCGAGCGCCATGAGATGTTGCGTGTCTGGGAAAGCACAGATCCCCACTGCTCTTGTGCCTGTAGATAGGGCGCCAAGGCACCGTGAAGAGCAGCAAGAGCTTTCAGGGCTGGGCCCTTCCTTGTGGGAGAAGGAGCCGGACCTTTGCCTTTTCGGCAAGAGGCTCTGCCGCGCCCGAGCGCCATGAGATGTTGCGTCTCTGGGAAAGCACAGATCCCCACTGCTGTTGTGCCTGTAGATAGGGCGCCAATGGTAGGTGAAGAGCAGCAAGAGCTTTCAGGGCTGGGCCCTTCCTTGTGGGAGAAGGAGCCGGACGTTTGCCTTTTCGGCAAGAGGCTGTGCCGCGGCCGAGCGCCATGAGATGTTGCGTCTCTGGGAAAGCACAGATCCCCACTGCTCTTGTGCCTGTAGATAGGGCGCCAAGGCACCGTGAAGAGCAGCAAGAGCTTTCAGGGCTGGGCCCTTCCTTGTGGGAGAAGGAGCCGGACGTTTGCCTTTTCGGCAAGAGGCTCTGCCGCGCCCGAGCGCCATGAGATGTTGCGTCTCTGGGAAAGCACAGATCCCCACTGCTGTTGTGCCTGTAGATAGGGCGCCAAGGCACCGTGAAGAGCAGGAACAGCTATCAGGGCTGGGCCCTTCCTTGTGGGAGAAGGAGCCGGACGTTTTCCTTTTCGGCAAGAGGCTCTGCCGCGGCCGAGCGCCATGAGATGTTGCGTCTCTGGGAAAGCACAGATCCCCACTGCTCTTGTGCCTGTAGATAGGGTGCCAAGGCACCGTGAAGAGCAGCAAGAGCTTTCAGGGCTGGGCCCTTCCTTGTGGGAGAAGGAGCCGGACGTTTGCCTTTTCGGCAAGAGGCTCTGCCGCGGCCAAGCGCCATGAGATGTTGCGTCTCTGGGAAAGCACAGATCCCCACTGCTGTTGTGCCTGTAGATAGTGCTCCCAGGCACCGTGAAGAGCAGCAAGAGCTTTCAGGGCTGGGCCCTTCTTTGTGGGAAAAGGAGCCTGACATTTGCCTTTTTGGCAAGAGGCTCTGCTGCGGCCGAGCGCCATGAGATGTTGCGTCTCTGGGAAAGCACAGATCCCCAGTGCTGTTGTGCCTGTAGATAGGGCGCCAAGGCACCATGAAGAGCAGCAAGAGCTTTCAGGGCTGGGCCCTTCCTTGTGGGAGAAGGAGCCGGACGTTTGCCTTTTCGGCAAGAGTCTCTGCCGCGGCCGAGCGCCATGAGATGTTGCGTCTCTGGGAAAGCACAGATCCCCAGTGCTGTTGTGCCTGTAGATAGGGCGCCAATGGTAGGTGAAGAGCAGCAAGAGCTTTCAGGGCTGGGCCCTTCCTTGTGGGAGAAGGAGCCGGACGTTTGCCTTTTCGGCAAGAGGCTCTGCCGCGGCCGAGCGCCATGAGATGTTGCGTCTCTGGGAAAGCACAGATCCCCACTGCTCTTGTGCCTGTAGATAGGGCGCCAAGGCACCGTGAAGAGCAGCAAGAGCTTTCAGGGCTGGGCCCTTCCTTGTGGGAGAAGGAGCCGGACCTTTGCCTTTTCGGCAAGAGGCTCTGCCGCGGCCGAGCGCCATGAGATGTTGCGTCTCTGGGAAAGCACAGATCCCCACTGCTGTTGTGCCTGTAGATAGGGCGCCAAGGCACCGTGAAGAGCAGCAAGAGCTTTCAGGGCTGGGCCCTTCCTTCTGGGAGAAGGAGCCGGACGTTTGCCTTTTCGGCAAGAGGCTCTGCCGCGGCCGAGCGCCATGAGATGTTGCGTCTCTGGGAAAGCACAGATCCCCACTGCTGTTGTGCCTGTAGATAGGGCGCCAAGGCACCGTGAAGAGCAGCAAGAGCTTTCAGGGCTGGGCCCTTCCTTGTGGGAGAAGGAGCCGGACCTTTGCCTTTTCGGCAAGAGGCTCTGCCGCGCCCGAGCGCCATGAGATGTTGCGTCTCTGGGAAAGCACAGATCCCCAGTGCTGTTGTGCCTGTAGATAGGGCGCCAAGGCACCGTGAAGAGCAGCAAGAGCTTTCAGGGCTGGGCCCTTCCCTGTGGGAGAAGGAGCCGGACGTTTGCCTTTTCGGCAAGAGGCTCTGCCAAGGCCGAGCGCCATGAGATGTTGCGTGTCTGGGAAAGCACAGATCCCCACTGCTCTTGTGCCTGTAGATAGGGCGCCAAGGCACCGTGAAGAGCAGCAAGAGCTTTCAGGGCTGGGCCCTTCCTTGTGGGAGAAGGAGCCGGACGTTTGCCTTTTCGGCAAGAGGCTCTGCCGCGCCCGAGCGCCATGAGATGTTGCGTCTCTGGGAAAGCACAGATCCCCACTGCTGTTGTGCCTGTAGATAAGGCGCTAAGGGTAGGTGAAGAGCAGCAAGAGCTTTCAGGGCTGGGCCCTTCTTTGTGGGAAAAGGAGCCGGACGTTTGCCTTTTCGGCAAGAGGCTCTGCTGCGGCCGAGCGCCATGAGATGTTGCGTCTCTGGGAAAGCACAGATCCCCACTGCTGTTGTGCCTGTAGATAGTGCTCCCAGGCACCGTGAAGAGCAGCAAGAGCTTTCAGGGCTGGGCCCTTCTTTGTGGGAAAAGGAGCCTGACATTTGCCTTTTTGGCAAGAGGCTCTGCTGCGGCCGAGCGCCATGAGATGTTGCGTCTCTGGGAAAGCACAGATCCCCAGTGCTGTTGTGCCTGTAGATAGGGCGCCAAGGCACCATGAAGAGCAGCAAGAGCTTTCAGGGCTGGGCCCTTCCTTCTGGGAGAAGGAGCCGGACGTTTGCCTTTTCGGCAAGAGTCTCTGCCGCGGCCGAGCGCCATGAGATGTTGCGTCTCTGGGAAAGCACAGATCCCCACTGCTCTTGTGCCTGTAGATAGGGCGCCAATGGTAGGTGAAGAGCAGCAAGAGCTTTCAGGGCTGGGCCCTTCCTTGTGGGAGAAGGAGCCGGACGTTTGCCTTTTCGGCAAGAGGCTCTGCCGCGGCCGAGCGCCATGAGATGTTGCGTCTCTGGGAAAGCACAGATCCCCACTGCTCTTGTGCCTGTAGATAGGGCGCCAAGGCACCGTGAAGAGCAGCAAGAGCTTTCAGGGCTGGGCCCTTCCTTGTGGGAGAAGGAGCCGGACCTTTGCCATTTCGGCAAGAGGCTCTGCCGCGCCCGAGCGCCATGAGATGTTGCGTCTCTGGGAAAGCACAGATCCCCACTGCTGTTGTGCCTGTAGATAGGGCACCAAGGCACCGTGAAGAGCAGGAACAGCTATCAGGGCTGGGCCCTTCCTTGTGGGAGAAGGAGCCGGACGTTTGCCTTTTCGGCAAGAGGCTCTGCCGCGGCCGAGCGCTATGAGATGTTGCGTCTCTGGGAAAGCACAGATCCCCACTGCTGTTGTGCCTGTAGATATGGCGCCAAGGGTAGGTGAAGAGCAGCAAGAGCTTTCAGGGCTGGGCCCTTCCTTGTGGGAGAAGGAGCCGGACCTTTGCCTTTGCGGCAAGAGGCTCTGCCGCGGCCGAGCGCCATGAGATGTTGCGTCTCTGGGAAAGCACAGATCCCCACTGCTGTTGTGCCTGTAGATAGGGCGCCAAGGCACCGTGAAGAGCAGCAAGAGCTTTCAGGGCTGGGCCCTTCCCTCTGGGAGAAGGAGCCGGACGTTTGCCTTTTCGGCAAGAGGCTCTGCCGCGGCCGAGCGCCATGAGATGTTGCGTCTCTGGGAAAGCACAGATCCCCACTGCTGTTGTGCCTGTAGATAGGGTGCCAAGGCACCGTGAAGAGCAGCAAGAGCTTTCAGGGCTGGGCCCTTCCTTGTGGGAGAAGGAGCCGGACGTTTGCCTTTTCGGCAAGAGGCTCTGTCGCGGCCAAGCGCCATGAGATGTTGCGTCTCTGGGAAAGCACAGATCCCCACTGCTGTTGTGCCTGTAGATAGTGCTCCCAGGCACCGTGAAGAGCAGCAAGAGCTTTCAGGGCTGGGCCCTTCTTTGTGGGAAAAGGAGCCTGACATTTGCCTTTTTGGCAAGAGGCTCTGCTGCGGCCGAGCGCCATGAGATGTTGCGTCTCTGGGAAAGCACAGATCCCCAGTGCTGTTGTGCCTGTAGATAGGGCGCCAAGGCACCATGAAGAGCAGCAAGAGCTTTCAGGGCTGGGCCCTTCCTTGTGGGAGAAGGAGCCGGACGTTTGCCTTTTCGGCAAGAGGCTCTGCCGCGGCCGAGCGCCATGAGATGTTGCGTCTCTGGGAAAGCACAGATCCCCACTGCTGTTGTGCCTGTAGATAGGGCGCCAATGGTAGGTGAAGAGCAGCAAGAGCTTTCAGGGCTGGGCCCTTCCTTGTGGGAGAAGGAGCCGGACGTTTGCCTTTTCGGCAAGAGGCTCTGCCGCGGCCGAGCGCCATGAGATGTTGCGTCTCTGGGAAAGCACAGATCCCCACTGCTCTTGTGCCTGTAGATAGGGCGCCAAGGCACCGTGAAGAGCAGCAAGAGCTTTCAGGGCTGGGCCCTTCCTTGTGGGAGAAGGAGCCGGACCTTTGCCTTTTCGGCAAGAGGCTCTGCCGCGCCCGAGCGCCATGAGATGTTGCGTCTCTGGGAAAGCACAGATCCCCAGTGCTGTTGTGCCTGTAGATAGGGCGCCAAGGCACCGTGAAGAGCAGCAAGAGCTTTCAGGGCTGGGCCCTTCCTTGTGGGAGAAGGAGCCGGACGTTTGCCTTTTCGGCAAGAGGCTCTGCCGCGGCCGAGCGCCATGAGATGTTGCGTCTCTGGGAAAGCACAGATCCCCACTGCTGTTGTGCCTGTAGATAGGGCGCCAAGGCACCGTGAAGAGCAGCAAGAGCTTTCAGGGCTGGGCCCTTCCTTGTGGGAGAAGGAGCCGGATCTTTGCCTTTTCGGCAAGAGGCTCTGCCGCGCCCGAGCGCCATGAGATGTTGCGTCTCTGGGAAAGCACAGATCCCCAGTGCTGTTGTGCCTGTAGATAGGGCGCCAAGGCACCGTGAAGAGCAGCAAGAGCTTTCAGGGCTGGGCCCTTCCCTGTGGGAGAAGGAGCCGGACGTTTGCCTTTTCGGCAAGAGGCTCTGCCAAGGCCGAGCGCCATGAGATGTTGCGTCTCTGGGAAAGCACAGATCCCCAGTGCTGTTGTGCCTGTAGATAGGGCGCCAATGGTAGGTGAAGAGCAGCAAGAGCTTTCAGGGCTGGGCCCTTCCTTGTGGGAGAAGGAGCCGGACGTTTGCCTTTTCGGCAAGAGGCTCTGCCGCGGCCGAGCGCCATGAGATGTTGCGTCTCTGGGAAAGCACAGATCCCCACTGCTGTTGTGCCTGTAGATAGGGCGCCAAGGCACCGTGAAGAGCAGCAAGAGCTTTCAGGGCTGGGCCCTTCCTTGTGGGAGAAGGAGCCGGACCTTTGCCTTTTCGGCAAGAGGCTCTGCCGCGCCCGAGCGCCATGAGATGTTGCGTCTCTGGGAAAGCACAGATCCCCAGTGCTGTTGTGCCTGTAGATAGGGCGCCAAGGCACCGTGAAGAGCAGCAAGAGCTTTCAGGGCTGGGCCCTTCCTTGTGGGAGAAGGAGCCGGACGTTTGCCTTTTCGGCAAGAGGCTCTGCCGCGGCCGAGCGCCATGAGATGTTGCGTCTCTGGGAAAGCACAGATCCCCACTGCTGTTGTGCCTGTAGATAGGGCGCCAAGGCACCGTGAAGAGCAGCAAGAGCTTTCAGGGCTGGGCCCTTCCTTGTGGGAGAAGGAGCCGGACCTTTGCCTTTTCGGCAAGAGGCTCTGCCGCGGCCGAGCGCCATGAGATGTTGCGTCTCTGGGAAAGCACAGATCCCCAGTGCTGTTGTGCCTGTAGATAGGGCGCCAAGGCACCGTGAAGAGCAGCAAGAGCTTTCAGGGCTGGGCCCTTCCCTGTGGGAGAAGGAGCCGGACGTTTGCCTTTTCGGCAAGAGGCTCTGCCGCGGCCGAGCGCCATGAGATGTTGCGTCTCTGGGAAAGCACAGATCCCCACTGCTGTTGTGCCTGTAGATAGGGCGCCAATGGTAGGTGAAGAGCAGCAAGAGCTTTCAGGGCTGGGCCCTTCCTTGTGGGAGAAGGAGCCGGACCTTTGCCTTTTCGGCAAGAGGCTCTGCCGCGCCCGAGCGCCATGAGATGTTGCGTCTCTGGGAAAGCACAGATCCCCAGTGCTGTTGTGCCTGTAGATAGGGCGCCAAGGCACCGTGAAGAGCAGCAAGAGCTTTCAGGGCTGGGCCCTTCCCTGTGGGAGAAGGAGCCGGACGTTTGCCTTTTCGGCAAGAGGCTCTGCCAAGGCCGAGCGCCATGAGATGTTGCGTCTCTGGGAAAGCACAGATCCCCAGTGCTGTTGTGCCTGTAGATAGGGCGCCAATGGTAGGTGAAGAGCAGCAAGAGCTTTCAGGGCTGGGCCCTTCCTTGTGGGAGAAGGAGCCGGACGTTTGCCTTTTCGGCAAGAGGCTCTGCCGCGGCCAAGCGCCATGAGATGTTGCGTCTCTGGGAAAGCACAGATCCCCACTGCTGTTGTGCCTGTAGATAGGGCGCCAAGGCACCGTGAAGAGCAGCAAGAGCTTTCAGGGCTGGGCCCTTCCTTGTGGGAGAAGGAGCCGGACGTTTGTCTTTTCGGCAAGAGGCTCTGCCGCGGCCGAGCGCCATGAGATGTTGCGTCTCTGGGAAAGCACAGATCCCCACTGCTGTTGTGCCTGTAGATAGGGCGCCAATGGTAGGTGAAGAGCAGCAAGAGCTTTCAGGGCTGGGCCCTTCCTTGTGGGAGAAGGAGCCGGACGTTTGCCTTTTCGGCAAGAGGCTCTGCCGCGGCCGAGCGCCATGAGATGTTGCGTCTCTGGGAAAGCACAGATCCCCACTGCTGTTGTGCCTGTAGATAGGGCGCCAAGGCACCGTGAAGAGCAGCAAGAGCTTTCAGGGCTGGGCCCTTCCTTGTGGGAGAAGGAGCCGGACCTTTGCCTTTTCGGCAAGAGGCTCTGCCGCGCCCGAGCGCCATGAGATGTTGCGTCTCTGGGAAAGCACAGATCCCCAGTGCTGTTGTGCCTGTAGATAGGGCGCCAAGGCACCGTGAAGAGCAGCAAGAGCTTTCAGGGCTGGGCCCTTCCCTGTGGGAGAAGGAGCCGGACGTTTGCCTTTTCGGCAAGAGGCTCTGCCGCGGCCGAGCGCCATGAGATGTTGCGTCTCTGGGAAAGCACAGATCCCCACTGCTGTTGTGCCTGTAGATAGGGCGCCAATGGTAGGTGAAGAGCAGCAAGAGCTTTCAGGGCTGGGCCCTTCCTTGTGGGAGAAGGAGCCGGACCTTTGCCTTTGCGGCAAGAGGCTCTGCCGCGGCCGAGCGCCATGAGATGTTGCGTCTCTGGGAAAGCACAGATCCCCACTGCTGTTGTGCCTGTAGATAGGGCGCCAAGGCACCGTGAAGAGCAGCAAGAGCTTTCAGGGCTGGGCCCTTCCTTGTGGGAGAAGGAGCCGGACCTTTGCCTTTTCGGCAAGAGGCTCTGCCGCGGCCGAGCGCCATGAGATGTTGCGTCTCTGGGAAAGCACAGATCCCCACTGCTGTTGTGCCTGTAGATAGGGCGCCAAGGCACCGTGAAGAGCAGCAAGAGCTTTCAGGGCTGGGCCCTTCCCTGTGGGAGAAGGAGCCGGACGTTTGCCTTTTCGGCAAGAGGCTCTGCCAAGGCCGAGCGCCATGAGATGTTGCGTGTCTGGGAAAGCACAGATCCCCACTGCTGTTGTGCCTGTAGATAGGGCACCAAGGCACCGTGAAGAGCAGCAAGAGCTTTCAGGGCTGGGCCCTTCCTTGTGGGAGAAGGAGCCGGACGTTTGCCTCTTCGGCAAGAGGCTGTGCCGCGGCCGAGCGCCGTGAGATGTTGCGTCTCTGGGAAAGCACAGATCCCCACTGCTGTTGTGCCTGTAGATAAGGCGCCAAGGGTAGGTGAAGAGCAGCAAGAGCTTTCAGGGCTGGGCCCTTCTTTGTGGGAAAAGGAGCCGGACGTTTGCCTTTTCGGCAAGAGGCTCTGCTGCGGCCGAGCGCCATGAGATGTTGCGTCTCTGGGAAAGCACAGATCCCCACTGCTGTTGTGCCTGTAGATAGGGCGCCAAGGCACCGTGAAGAGCAGCAAGAGCTTTCAGGGCTGGGCCCTTCCTTGTGGGAGAAGGAGCCGGACGTTTGCCTTTTCGGCAAGAGGCTCTGCCGCGGCCGAGCGCCATGAGATGTTGCGTCTCTGGGAAAGCACAGATCCCCACTGCTGTTGTGCCTGTAGATAGGGCGCCAATGGTAGGTGAAGAGCAGCAAGAGCTTTCAGGGCTGGGCCCTTCCTTGTGGGAGAAGGAGCCGGACGTTTGCCTTTTCGGCAAGAGGCTCTGCCGCGGCCGAGCGCCATGAGATGTTGCGTCTCTGGGAAAGCACAGATCCCCACTGCTCTTGTGCCTGTAGATAGGGCGCCAAGGCACCGTGAAGAGCAGCAAGAGCTTTCAGGGCTGGGCCCTTCCTTGTGGAAGAAGGAGCCGGACGTTTGCCTTTACGGCAAGAGGCTCTGCCGCGCCCGAGCGCCATGAGATGTTGCGTCTCTGGGAAAGCACAGATCCCCACTGCTGTTGTGCCTGTAGATAGGGCGCCAAGGCACCGTGAAGAGCAGCAAGAGCTTTCAGGGCTGGGCCCTTCCTTGTGGGAGAAGGAGCCGGACGTTTGCCTTTTCGGCAAGAGGCTCTGCCGCGGCCAAGCGCCATGAGATGTTGCGTGTCTGGGAAAGCACAGATCCCCAGTGCTGTTGTGCCTGTAGATAGGGCGCCAAGGCACCGTGAAGAGCAGCAAGAGCTTTCAGGGCTGGGCCCTTCCTTGTGGGAGAAGGAGCCGGACGTTTGTCTTTTCGGCAAGAGGCTCTGCCGCGGCCGAGCGCCATGAGATGTTGCGTCTCTGGGAAAGCACAAATCCCCACTGCTGTTGTGCCTGTAGTTAGGGCGCCAAGGCACCGTGAAGAGCAGCAAGAGCTTTCAGGGCTGGGCCCTTCCTTGTGGGAGAAGGAGCCGGACGTTTGCCTTTTCGGCAAGAGGCTCTGCCGCGGCCGAGCGGCATGAGATGTTGCGTCTCTGGGAAAGCACAGATCCCCACTGCTGTTGTGCCTGTAGATAGGGCGCCAAGGCACCGTGAAGAGCAGCAAGAGCTTTCAGGGCTGGGCCCTTCCTTGTGGGAGAAGGAGCCGGACGTTTGCCTTTTCGGCAAGAGGCTCTGGCGCGGCCGAGCGCCATGAGATCTTGCGTCTCTGGGAAAGCACAGATCCCCACTGCTGTTGTGCCTGTAGATAGGGCGCCAAGGCACCGTGAAGAGCAGCAAGAGCTTTCAGGGCTGGGCCCTTCCTTGTGGGAGAAGGAGCCGGACGTTTGCCTTTTCGGCAAGATACTCTGGCACGGCCGAGCGCCATGAGATGTTGCGTCTCTGGGAAAGCACAGATCCCCAGTGCTGTTGTGCCTGTAGATAGGGCGCCAAGGCACCGTGAAGAGCAGCAAGAGCTTTCAGGGCTGGGCCCTTCCCTGTGGGAGAAGGAGCCGGACGTTTGCCTTTTCGGCAAGAGGCTCTGCCAAGGCCGAGCGCCATGAGATGTTGCGTCTCTGGGAAAGCACAGATCCCCACTGCTGTTGTGCCTGTAGATAGGGCGCCAATGGTAGGTGAAGAGCAGCAAGAGCTTTCAGGGCTGGGCCCTTCCTTGTGGGAGAAGGAGCCGGACGTTTGCCTTTTCGGCAAGAGGCTCTGCCGCGGCCGAGCGCCATGAGATGTTGCGTCTCTGGGAAAGCACAGATCCCCACTGCTCTTGTGCCTGTAGATAGGGCGCCAAGGCACCGTGAAGAGCAGCAAGAGCTTTCAGGGCTGGGCCCTTCCTTGTGGGAGAAGGAGCCGGACCTTTGCCTTTTCGGCAAGAGGCTCTGCCGCGCCCGAGCGCCATGAGATGTTGCGTCTCTGGGAAAGCACAGATCCCCACTGCTGTTGTGCCTGTAGATAGGGCGCCAAGGCACCGTGAAGAGCAGCAAGAGCTTTCAGGGCTGGGCCCTTCCCTGTGGGAGAAGGAGCCGGACGTTTGCCTTTTCGGCAAGAGGCTCTGCCAAGGCCGAGCGCCATGAGATGTTGCGTGTCTGGGAAAGCACAGATCCCCACTGCTGTTGTGCCTGTAGATAGGGCACCAAGGCACCGTGAAGAGCAGCAAGAGCTTTCAGGGCTGGGCCCTTCCTTGTGGGAGAAGGAGCCGGACGTTTGCCTTTTCGGCAAGAGGCTGTGCCGCGGCCGAGCGCCGTGAGATGTTGCGTCTCTGGGAAAGCACAGATCCCCACTGCTGTTGTGCCTGTAGATAAGGCGCCAAGGGTAGGTGAAGAGCAGCAAGAGCTTTCAGGGCTGGGCCCTTCTTTGTGGGAAAAGGAGCCGGACGTTTGCCTTTTCGGCAAGAGGCTCTGCTGCGGCCGAGCGCCATGAGATGTTGCGTCTCTGGGAAAGCACAGATCCCCACTGCTGTTGTGCCTGTAGATAGGGCGCCAAGGCACCGTGAAGAGCAGCAAGAGCTTTCAGCGCTGGGCCCTTCCTTGTGGGAGAAGGAGCCGGACGTTTGCCTTTTCGGCAAGAGTCTCTGCCGCGGCCGAGCGCCATGAGATGTTGCGTCTCTGGGAAAGCACAGATCCCCACTGCTGTTGTGCCTGTAGATAGGGCGCCAATGGTAGGTGAAGAGCAGCAAGAGCTTTCAGGGCTGGGCCCTTCCTTGTGGGAGAAGGAGCCGGACGTTTGCCTTTTCGGCAAGAGGCTCTGCCGCGGCCGAGCGCCATGAGATGTTGCGTCTCTGGGAAAGCACAGATCCCCACTGCTCTTGTGCCTGTAGATAGGGCGCCAAGGCACCGTGAAGAGCAGCAAGAGCTTTCAGGGCTGGGCCCTTCCTTGTGGGAGAAGGAGCCGGACCTTTGCCATTTCGGCAAGAGGCTCTGCCGCGCCCGAGCGCCATGAGATGTTGCGTCTCTGGGAAAGCACAGATCCCCACTGCTGTTGTGCCTGTAGATAGGGCGCCAAGGCACCGTGAAGAGCAGCAAGAGCTTTCAGGGCTGGGCCCTTCCTTCTGGGAGAAGGAGCCGGACGTTTGCCTTTTCGGCAAGAGGCTCTGCCGCGGCCAAGCGCCATGAGATGTTGCGTGTCTGGGAAAGCACAGATCCCCAGTGCTGTTGTGCCTGTAGATAGGGCGCCAAGGCACCGTGAAGAGCAGCAAGAGCTTTCAGGGCTGGGCCCTTCCTTGTGGGAGAAGGAGCCGGACGTTTGTCTTTTCGGCAAGAGGCTCTGCCGCGGCCGAGCGCCATGAGATGTTGCGTCTCTGGGAAAGCACAAATCCCCACTGCTGTTGTGCCTGTAGTTAGGGCGCCAAGGCACCGTGAAGAGCAGCAAGAGCTTTCAGGGCTGGGCCCTTCCTTGTGGGAGAAGGAGCCGGACGTTTGCCTTTTCGGCAAGAGGCTCTGCCGCGGCCGAGCGGCATGAGATGTTGCGTCTCTGGGAAAGCACAGATCCCCACTGCTGTTGTGCCTGTAGATAGGGCGCCAAGGCACCGTGAAGAGCAGCAAGAGCTTTCAGGGCTGGGCCCTTCCTTGTGGGAGAAGGAGCCGGACGTTTGCCTTTTCGGCAAGAGGCTCTGGCGCGGCCGAGCGCCATGAGATCTTGCGTCTCTGGGAAAGCACAGATCCCCACTGCTGTTGTGCCTGTAGATAGGGCGCCAAGGCACCGTGAAGAGCAGCAAGAGCTTTCAGGGCTGGGCCCTTCCTTGTGGGAGAAGGAGCCGGACGTTTGCCTTTTCGGCAAGATACTCTGGCACGGCCGAGCGCCATGAGATGTTGCGTCTCTGGGAAAGCACAGATCCCCAGTGCTGTTGTGCCTGTAGGTAGGGCGCCAAGGCACCGTGAAGAGCAGCAAGAGCTTTCAGGGCTGGGCCCTTCCTTGTGGGAGAAGGAGCCGGACGTTTGCCTTTTCGGCAAGAGGCTCTGCCAAGGCCGAGCGCCATGAGATCTTGTGTCTCTGGGAAAGCACAGATCCCCACTGCTGTTGTGCCTGTAGATAGGGCGCCAAGGCACCGTGAAGAGCAGGAACAGCTATCAGGGCTGGGCCCTTCCTTGTGGGAGAAGGAGCCAGACGTTTGCCTTTTCGGCAAGAGGCTCTGCCGCGGCCGAGCGCCATGAGATGTTGCGTCTCTGGGAAAGCACAGATCCCCACTGCTGTTGTGCCTGTAGATAGGGCGCCAATGGTAGGTGAAGAGCAGCAAGAGCTTTCAGGGCTGGGCCCTTCCTTGTGGGAGAAGGAGCCGGACGTTTGCCTTTTCGGCAAGAGGCTCTGCCGCGCCCGAGCGCCATGAGATGTTGCGTCTCTGGGAAAGCACAGATCCCCAGTGCTGTTGTGCCTGTAGATAGGGCGCCAAGGCACCGTGAAGAGCAGCAAGAGCTTTCAGGGCTGGGCCCTTCCCTGTGGGAGAAGGAGCCGGACGTTTGCCTTTTCGGCAAGAGGCTCTGCCAAGGCCGAGCGCCATGAGATGTTGCGTCTCTGGGAAAGCACAGATCCCCAGTGCTGTTGTGCCTGTAGATAGGGCGCCAATGGTAGGTGAAGAGCAGCAAGAGCTTTCAGGGCTGGGCCCTTCCTTGTGGGAGAAGGAGCCGGACGTTTGCCTTTTCGGCAAGAGGCTCTGCCGCGGCCAAGCGCCATGAGATGTTGCGTCTCTGGGAAAGCACAGATCCCCACTGCTGTTGTGCCTGTAGATAGGGCGCCAAGGCACCGTGAAGAGCAGCAAGAGCTTTCAGGGCTGGGCCCTTCCTTGTGGGAGAAGGAGCCGGACGTTTGCCTTTTCGGCAAGAGGCTCTGCCGCGGCCGAGCGCCATGAGATGTTGCGTCTCTGGGAAAGCACAGATCCCCACTGCTGTTGTGCCTGTAGATAGGGCGCCAAGGCACCGTGAAGAGCAGCAAGAGCTTTCAGGGCTGGGCCCTTCCTTGTGGGAGAAGGAGCCGGACCTTTGCCTTTTCGGCAAGAGGCTCTGCCGCGCCCGAGCGCCATGAGATGTTGCGTCTCTGGGAAAGCACAGATCCCCAGTGCTGTTGTGCCTGTAGATAGGGCGCCAAGGCACCGTGAAGAGCAGCAAGAGCTTTCAGGGCTGGGCCCTTCCCTGTGGGAGAAGGAGCCGGACGTTTGCCTTTTCGGCAAGAGGCTCTGCCGCGGCCGAGCGCCATGAGATGTTGCGTCTCTGGGAAAGCACAGATCCCCACTGCTGTTGTGCCTGTAGATAGGGCGCCAATGGTAGGTGAAGAGCAGCAAGAGCTTTCAGGGCTGGGCCCTTCCTTGTGGGAGAAGGAGCCGGACCTTTGCCTTTGCGGCAAGAGGCTCTGCCGCGGCCGAGCGCCATGAGATGTTGCGTCTCTGGGAAAGCACAGATCCCCACTGCTGTTGTGCCTGTAGATAGGGCGCCAAGGCACCGTGAAGAGCAGCAAGAGCTTTCAGGGCTGGGCCCTTCCTTGTGGGAGAAGGAGCCGGACGTTTGCCTTTTCGGCAAGAGGCTCTGCCGCGGCCGAGCGCCATGAGATGTTGCGTCTCTGGGAAAGCACAGATCCCCACTGCTGTTGTGCCTGTAGATAGGGCGCCAAGGCACCGTGAAGAGCAGCAAGAGCTTTCAGGGCTGGGCCCTTCCCTGTGGGAGAAGGAGCCGGACGTTTGCCTTTTCGGCAAGAGGCTCTGCCAAGGCCGAGCGCCATGAGATGTTGCGTGTCTGGGAAAGCACAGATCCCCACTGCTGTTGTGCCTGTAGATAGGGCACCAAGGCACCGTGAAGAGCAGCAAGAGCTTTCAGGGCTGGGCCCTTCCTTGTGGGAGAAGGAGCCGGACGTTTGCCTCTTCGGCAAGAGGCTGTGCCGCGGCCGAGCGCCGTGAGATGTTGCGTCTCTGGGAAAGCACAGATCCCCACTGCTGTTGTGCCTGTAGATAAGGCGCCAAGGGTAGGTGAAGAGCAGCAAGAGCTTTCAGGGCTGGGCCCTTCTTTGTGGGAAAAGGAGCCGGACGTTTGCCTTTTCGGCAAGAGGCTCTGCTGCGGCCGAGCGCCATGAGATGTTGCGTCTCTGGGAAAGCACAGATCCCCACTGCTGTTGTGCCTGTAGATAGGGCGCCAAGGCACCGTGAAGAGCAGCAAGAGCTTTCAGGGCTGGGCCCTTCCTTGTGGGAGAAGGAGCCGGACGTTTGCCTTTTCGGCAAGAGTCTCTGCCGCGGCCGAGCGCCATGAGATGTTGCGTCTCTGGGAAAGCACAGATCCCCACTGCTGTTGTGCCTGTAGATAGGGCGCCAATGGTAGGTGAAGAGCAGCAAGAGCTTTCAGGGCTGGGCCCTTCCTTGTGGGAGAAGGAGCCGGACGTTTGCCTTTTCGGCAAGAGGCTCTGCCGCGGCCGAGCGCCATGAGATGTTGCGTCTCTGGGAAAGCACAGATCCCCACTGCTCTTGTGCCTGTAGATAGGGCGCCAAGGCACCGTGAAGAGCAGCAAGAGCTTTCAGGGCTGGGCCCTTCCTTGTGGAAGAAGGAGCCGGACGTTTGCCTTTACGGCAAGAGGCTCTGCCGCGCCCGAGCGCCATGAGATGTTGCGTCTCTGGGAAAGCACAGATCCCCACTGCTGTTGTGCCTGTAGATAGGGCGCCAAGGCACCGTGAAGAGCAGCAAGAGCTTTCAGGGCTGGGCCCTTCCTTGTGGGAGAAGGAGCCGGACGTTTGCCTTTTCGGCAAGAGGCTCTGCCGCGGCCAAGCGCCATGAGATGTTGCGTGTCTGGGAAAGCACAGATCCCCAGTGCTGTTGTGCCTGTAGATAGGGCGCCAAGGCACCGTGAAGAGCAGCAAGAGCTTTCAGGGCTGGGCCCTTCCTTGTGGGAGAAGGAGCCGGACGTTTGTCTTTTCGGCAAGAGGCTCTGCCGCGGCCGAGCGCCATGAGATGTTGCGTCTCTGGGAAAGCACAAATCCCCACTGCTGTTGTGCCTGTAGTTAGGGCGCCAAGGCACCGTGAAGAGCAGCAAGAGCTTTCAGGGCTGGGCCCTTCCTTGTGGGAGAAGGAGCCGGACGTTTGCCTTTTCGGCAAGAGGCTCTGCCGCGGCCGAGCGGCATGAGATGTTGCGTCTCTGGGAAAGCACAGATCCCCACTGCTGTTGTGCCTGTAGATAGGGCGCCAAGGCACCGTGAAGAGCAGCAAGAGCTTTCAGGGCTGGGCCCTTCCTTGTGGGAGAAGGAGCCGGACGTTTGCCTTTTCGGCAAGAGGCTCTGGCGCGGCCGAGCGCCATGAGATCTTGCGTCTCTGGGAAAGCACAGATCCCCACTGCTGTTGTGCCTGTAGATAGGGCGCCAAGGCACCGTGAAGAGCAGCAAGAGCTTTCAGGGCTGGGCCCTTCCTTGTGGGAGAAGGAGCCGGACGTTTGCCTTTTCGGCAAGATACTCTGGCACGGCCGAGCGCCATGAGATGTTGCGTCTCTGGGAAAGCACAGATCCCCAGTGCTGTTGTGCCTGTAGATAGGGCGCCAAGGCACCGTGAAGAGCAGCAAGAGCTTTCAGGGCTGGGCCCTTCCCTGTGGGAGAAGGAGCCGGACGTTTGCCTTTTCGGCAAGAGGCTCTGCCAAGGCCGAGCGCCATGAGATGTTGCGTCTCTGGGAAAGCACAGATCCCCACTGCTGTTGTGCCTGTAGATAGGGCGCCAATGGTAGGTGAAGAGCAGCAAGAGCTTTCAGGGCTGGGCCCTTCCTTGTGGGAGAAGGAGCCGGACGTTTGCCTTTTCGGCAAGAGGCTCTGCCGCGGCCGAGCGCCATGAGATGTTGCGTCTCTGGGAAAGCACAGATCCCCACTGCTCTTGTGCCTGTAGATAGGGCGCCAAGGCACCGTGAAGAGCAGCAAGAGCTTTCAGGGCTGGGCCCTTCCTTGTGGGAGAAGGAGCCGGACCTTTGCCTTTTCGGCAAGAGGCTCTGCCGCGCCCGAGCGCCATGAGATGTTGCGTCTCTGGGAAAGCACAGATCCCCAGTGCTGTTGTGCCTGTAGATAGGGCGCCAAGGCACCGTGAAGAGCAGCAAGAGCTTTCAGGGCTGGGCCCTTCCCTGTGGGAGAAGGAGCCGGACGTTTGCCTTTTCGGCAAGAGGCTCTGCCAAGGCCGAGCGCCATGAGATGTTGCGTGTCTGGGAAAGCACAGATCCCCACTGCTGTTGTGCCTGTAGATAGGGCACCAAGGCACCGTGAAGAGCAGCAAGAGCTTTCAGGGCTGGGCCCTTCCTTGTGGGAGAAGGAGCCGGACGTTTGCCTTTTCGGCAAGAGGCTGTGCCGCGGCCGAGCGCCGTGAGATGTTGCGTCTCTGGGAAAGCACAGATCCCCACTGCTGTTGTGCCTGTAGATAAGGCGCCAAGGGTAGGTGAAGAGCAGCAAGAGCTTTCAGGGCTGGGCCCTTCTTTGTGGGAAAAGGAGCCGGACGTTTGCCTTTTCGGCAAGAGGCTCTGCTGCGGCCGAGCGCCATGAGATGTTGCGTCTCTGGGAAAGCACAGATCCCCACTGCTGTTGTGCCTGTAGATAGGGCGCCAAGGCACCGTGAAGAGCAGCAAGAGCTTTCAGCGCTGGGCCCTTCCTTGTGGGAGAAGGAGCCGGACGTTTGCCTTTTCGGCAAGAGTCTCTGCCGCGGCCGAGCGCCATGAGATGTTGCGTCTCTGGGAAAGCACAGATCCCCACTGCTGTTGTGCCTGTAGATAGGGCGCCAATGGTAGGTGAAGAGCAGCAAGAGCTTTCAGGGCTGGGCCCTTCCTTGTGGGAGAAGGAGCCGGACGTTTGCCTTTTCGGCAAGAGGCTCTGCCGCGGCCGAGCGCCATGAGATGTTGCGTCTCTGGGAAAGCACAGATCCCCACTGCTCTTGTGCCTGTAGATAGGGCGCCAAGGCACCGTGAAGAGCAGCAAGAGCTTTCAGGGCTGGGCCCTTCCTTGTGGGAGAAGGAGCCGGACCTTTGCCTTTTCGGCAAGAGTCTCTGCCGCGGCCGAGCGCCATGAGATGTTGCGTGTCTGGGAAAGCACAGATCCCCACTGCTGTTGTGCCTGTAGATAGGGCACCAAGGCACCGTGAAGAGCAGCAAGAGCTTTCAGGGCTGGGCCCTTCCTTGTGGGAGAAGGAGCCGGACGTTTGCCTTTTCGGCAAGAGGCTCTGCCGCGGCCGAGCGCCATGAGATGTTGCCTGTCTGGGAAAGCACAGATCCCCACTGCTGTTGTGCCTGTAGATAAGGCGCCAAGGGTAGGTGAAGAGCAGCAAGAGCTTTCAGGGCTGGGCCCTTCCTTGTGGGAGAAGGAGCCGGACGTTTGTCTTTTCGGCAAGAGGCTCTGCCGCGGCCGAGCGCCATGAGATGTTGCGTCTCTGGGAAAGCACAAATCCCCACTGCTGTTGTGCCTGTAGTTAGGGCGCCAAGGCACCGTGAAGAGCAGCAAGAGCTTTCAGGGCTGGGCCCTTCCTTGTGGGAGAAGGAGCCGGACGTTTGCCTTTTCGGCAAGAGGCTCTGCCGCGGCCGAGCGGCATGAGATGTTGCGTCTCTGGGAAAGCACAGATCCCCACTGCTGTTGTGCCTGTAGATAGGGCGCCAAGGCACCGTGAAGAGCAGCAAGAGCTTTCAGGGCTGGGCCCTTCCTTGTGGGAGAAGGAGCCGGACGTTTGCCTTTTCGGCAAGAGGCTCTGGCGCGGCCGAGCGCCATGAGATCTTGCGTCTCTGGGAAAGCACAGATCCCCACTGCTGTTGTGCCTGTAGATAGGGCGCCAAGGCACCGTGAAGAGCAGCAAGAGCTTTCAGGGCTGGGCCCTTCCTTGTGGGAGAAGGAGCCGGACGTTTGCCTTTTCGGCAAGATACTCTGGCACGGCCGAGCGCCATGAGATGTTGCGTCTCTGGGAAAGCACAGATCCCCAGTGCTGTTGTGCCTGTAGGTAGGGCGCCAAGGCACCGTGAAGAGCAGCAAGAGCTTTCAGGGCTGGGCCCTTCCTTGTGGGAGAAGGAGCCGGACGTTTGCCTTTTCGGCAAGAGGCTCTGCCAAGGCCGAGCGCCATGAGATCTTGTGTCTCTGGGAAAGCACAGATCCCCACTGCTGTTGTGCCTGTAGATAGGGCGCCAAGGCACCGTGAAGAGCAGGAACAGCTATCAGGGCTGGGCCCTTCCTTGTGGGAGAAGGAGCCAGACGTTTGCCTTTTCGGCAAGAGGCTCTGCCGCGGCCGAGCGCCATGAGATGTTGCGTCTCTGGGAAAGCACAGATCCCCACTGCTGTTGTGCCTGTAGATATGGCGCCAAGGGTAGGTGAAGAGCAGCAAGAGCTTTCAGGGCTGGGCCCTTCCTTGTGGGAGAAGGAGCCGGACCTTTGCCTTTTCGGCAAGAGGCTCTGCCGCGCCCGAGCGCCATGAGATGTTGCGTGTCTGGGAAAGCACAGATCCCCACTGCTGTTGTGCCTGTAGATAGGGCGCCAAGGCACCGTGAAGAGCAGCAAGAGCTTTCAGGGCTGGGCCCTTCCTTGTGGGAGAAGGAGCCGGACGTTTGCCTTTTCGGCAAGAGGCTCTGCCGCGGCCGAGCGCCATGAGATGTTGCGTCTCTGGGAAAGCACAGATCCCCACTGCTGTTGTGCCTGTAGATATGGCGCCAAGGGTAGGTGAAGAGCAGCAAGAGCTTTCAGGGCTGGGCCCTTCCTTGTGGGAGAAGGAGCCGGACCTTTGCCTTTTCGGCAAGAGGCTCTGCCGCGGCCGAGCGCCATGAGATGTTGCGTCTCTGGGAAAGCACAGATCCCCACTGCTGTTGTGCCTGTAGATAGGGCGCCAAGGCACCGTGAAGAGCAGCAAGAGCTTTCAGGGCTGGGCCCTTCCTTGTGGGAGAAGGAGCCGGACGTTTGCCTTTTCGGCAAGAGGCTCTGCCGCGGCCGAGCGCCATGAGATCTTGCGTCTCTGGGAAAGCACAGATCCCCACTGCTGTTGTGCCTGTAGATAGGGTGCCAAGGCACCGTGAAGAGCAGCAAGAGCTTTCAGGGCTGGGCCCTTCCTTGTGGGAGAAGGAGCCGGACGTTTGCCTTTTCGGCAAGAGGCTCTGCCGCGGCCAAGCGCCATGAGATGTTGCGTCTCTGGGAAAGCACAGATCCCCACTGCTGTTGTGCCTGTAGATAGTGCTCCCAGGCACCGTGAAGAGCAGCAAGAGCTTTCAGGGCTGGGCCCTTCCTTGTGGGAGAAGGAGCCGGACGTTTGCCTTTTCGGCAAGACTCTCTGCCGCGGCCGAGCGCCATGAGATGTTGCGTCTCTGGGAAAGCACAGATCCCCACTGCTGTTGTGCCTGTAGATAGGGCGCCAATGGTAGGTGAAGAGCAGCAAGAGCTTTCAGGGCTGGGCCCTTCCTTGTGGGAGAAGGAGCCGGACGTTTGCCTTTTCGGCAAGAGGCTCTGCCGCGGCCGAGCGCCATGAGATGTTGCGTCTCTGGGAAAGCACAGATCCCCACTGCTCTTGTGCCTGTAGATAGGGCGCCAAGGCACCGTGAAGAGCAGCAAGAGCTTTCAGGGCTGGGCCCTTCCTTGTGGGAGAAGGAGCCGGACCTTTGCCTTTTCGGCAAGAGGCTCTGCCGCGCCCGAGCGCCATGAGATGTTGCGTCTCTGGGAAAGCACAGATCCCCACTGCTGTTGTGCCTGTAGATAGGGCGCCAAGGCACCGTGAAGAGCAGCAAGAGCTTTCAGGGCTGGGCCCTTCCTTGTGGGAGAAGGAGCCGGACGTTTGCCTTTTCGGCAAGAGGCTCTGCCGCGGCCGAGCGCCATGAGATGTTGCGTATCTGGGAAAGCACAGATCCCCACTGCTGTTGTGCCTGTAGATAGGGCGCCAAGGCACCGTGAAGAGCAGCAAGAGCTTTCAGGGCTGGGCCCTTCCTTGTGGGAGAAGGAGCCGGACCTTTGCCTTTTCGGCAAGAGGCTCTGCCGCGCCCGAGCGCCATGAGATGTTGCGTCTCTGGGAAAGCACAGATCCCCAGTGCTGTTGTGCCTGTAGATAGGGCGCCAAGGCACCGTGAAGAGCAGCAAGAGCTTTCAGGGCTGGGCCCTTCCCTGTGGGAGAAGGAGCCGGACGTTTGCCTTTTCGGCAAGAGGCTCTGCCAAGGCCGAGCGCCATGAGATGTTGCGTCTCTGGGAAAGCACAGATCCCCAGTGCTGTTGTGCCTGTAGATAGGGCGCCAATGGTAGGTGAAGAGCAGCAAGAGCTTTCAGGGCTGGGCCCTTCCTTGTGGGAGAAGGAGCCGGACGTTTGCCTTTTCGGCAAGAGGCTCTGCCGCGGCCAAGCGCCATGAGATGTTGCGTGTCTGGGAAAGCACAGATCCCCAGTGCTGTTGTGCCTGTAGATAGGGCGCCAAGGCACCGTGAAGAGCAGCAAGAGCTTTTAGGGCTGGGCCCTTCCTTGTGGAAGAAGGAGCCGGACGTTTGCCTTTACGGCAAGAGGCTCTGCCGCGGCCAAGCGCCATGAGATGTTGCGTGTCTGGGAAAGCACAGATCCCCAGTGCTGTTGTGCCTGTAGATAGGGCGCCAATGGTAGGTGAAGAGCAGCAAGAGCTTTCAGGGCTGGGCCCTTCCTTGTGGGAGAAGGAGCCGGACGTTTGTCTTTTCGGCAAGAGGCTCTGCCGCGGCCGAGCGCCATGAGATGTTGCGTCTCTGGGAAAGCACAAATCCCCACTGCTGTTGTGCCTGTAGTTAGGGCGCCAAGGCACCGTGAAGAGCAGCAAGAGCTTTCAGGGCTGGGCCCTTCCTTGTGGGAGAAGGAGCCGGACGTTTGCCTTTTCGGCAAGAGGCTCTGCCGCGGCCGAGCGGCATGAGATGTTGCGTGTCTGGGAAAGCACAGATCCCCACTGCTGTTGTGCCTGTAGATAGGGCGCCAAGGCACCGTGAAGAGCAGCAAGAGCTTTCAGGGCTGGGCCCTTCCTTGTGGGAGAAGGAGCCGGACGTTTGCCTTTTCGGCAAGAGGCTCTGGCGCGGCCGAGCGCCATGAGATGTTGCGTCTCTGGGAAAGCACAGATCCCCACTGCTGTTGTGCCTGTAGATAGGGCGCCAAGGCACCATGAAGAGCAGCAAGAGCTTTCAGGGCTGGGCCCTTCCTTGTGGGAGAAGGAGCCGGACGTTTGCCTTTTCGGCAAGATACTCTGGCACGGCCGAGCGCCATGAGATGTTGCGTCTCTGGGAAAGCACAGATCCCCAGTGCTGTTGTGCCTGTAGATAGGGCGCCAAGGCACCGTGAAGAGCAGCAAGAGCTTTCAGGGCTGGGCCCTTCCTTGTGGGAGAAGGAGCCGGACGTTTGCCTTTTCGGCAAGAGGCTCTGCTGCGGCCGAGCGCCATGAGATCTTGTGTCTCTGGGAAAGCACAGATCCCCACTGCTGTTGTGCCTGTAGATAGGGCGCCAAGGCACCGTGAAGAGCAGGAACAGCTATCAGGGCTGGGCCCTTCCTTGTGGGAGAAGGAGCCGGACGTTTTCCTTTTCGGCAAGAGGCTCTGCCGCGGCCGAGCGCCATGAGATGTTGCGTCTCTGGGAAAGCACAGATCCCCACTGCTGTTGTGCCTGTAGATATGGCGCCAAGGGTAGGTGAAGAGCAGCAAGAGCTTTCAGGGCTGGGCCCTTCCTTGTGGGAGAAGGAGCCGGACCTTTGCCTTTTCGGCAAGAGGCTCTGCCGCGCCCGAGCGCCATGAGATGTTGCGTGTCTGGGAAAGCACAGATCCCCAGTGCTGTTGTGCCTGTAGATAGGGCGCCAAGGCACCGTGAAGAGCAGCAAGAGCTTTCAGGGCTGGGCCCTTCCTTGTGGGAGAAGGAGCCGGACGTTTGCCTTTTCGGCAAGAGGCTCTGCCGCGGCCGAGCGCCATGAGATCTTGCGTCTCTGGGAAAGCACAGATCCCCACTGCTGTTGTGCCTGTAGATAGGGTGCCAAGGCACCGTGAAGAGCAGCAAGAGCTTTCAGGGCTGGGCCCTTCCTTGTGGGAGAAGGAGCCGGACGTTTGCCTTTTCGGCAAGAGGCTCTGCCGCGGCCAAGCGCCATGAGATGTTGCGTCTCTGGGAAAGCACAGATCCCCACTGCTGTTGTGCCTGTAGATAGTGCTCCCAGGCACCGTGAGGAGCAGCAAGAGCTTTCAGGGCTGGGCCCTTCTTTGTGGGAAAAGGAGCCTGACATTTGCCTTTTTGGCAAGATGCTCTGCTGCGGCCGAGCGCCATGAGATGTTGCGTCTCTGGGAAAGCACAGATCCCCACTGCTGTTGTGCCTGTAGATAGGGCGCCAAGGCACCATGAAGAGCAGCAAGAGCTTTCAGGGCTGGGCCCTTCCTTGTGGGAGAAGGAGCCGGACCTTTGCCTTTTCGGCAAGAGGCTCTGCCGCGGCCGAGCGCCATGAGATGTTGCGTCTCTGGGAAAGCACAGATCCCCACTGCTGTTGTGCCTGTAGATAGGGCGCCAATGGTAGGTGAAGAGCAGCAAGAGCTTTCAGGGCTGGGCCCTTCCTTGTGGGAGAAGGAGCCGGACGTTTGCCTTTTCGGCAAGAGGCTCTGCCGCGGCCGAGCGCCATGAGATGTTGCGTCTCTGGGAAAGCACAGATCCCCACTGCTCTTGTGCCTGTAGATAGGGCGCCAAGGCACCGTGAAGAGCAGCAAGAGCTTTCAGGGCTGGGCCCTTCCTTGTGGGAGAAGGAGCCGGACCTTTGCCTTTTCGGCAAGAGGCTCTGCCGCGGCCGAGCGCCATGAGATGTTGCGTCTCTGGGAAAGCACAGATCCCCACTGCTGTTGTGCCTGTAGATAGGGCGCCAAGGCACCGTGAAGAGCAGCAAGAGCTTTCAGGGCTGGGCCCTTCCTTGTGGGAGAAGGAGCCGGACGTTTGCCTTTTCGGCAAGAGGCTCTGCCGCGGCCGAGCGCCATGAGATGTTGCGTCTCTGGGAAAGCACAGATCCCCACTGCTGTTGTGCCTGTAGATAGGGCGCCAAGGCACCGTGAAGAGCAGCAAGAGCTTTCAGGGCTGGGCCCTTCCTTGTGGGAGAAGGAGCCGGACCTTTGCCTTTTCGGCAAGAGGCTCTGCCGCGCCCGAGCGCCATGAGATGTTGCGTCTCTGGGAAAGCACAGATCCCCAGTGCTGTTGTGCCTGTAGATAGGGCGCCAAGGCACCGTGAAGAGCAGCAAGAGCTTTCAGGGCTGGGCCCTTCCCTGTGGGAGAAGGAGCCGGACGTTTGCCTTTTCGGCAAGAGGCTCTGCCGCGGCCGAGCGCCATGAGATGTTGCGTCTCTGGGAAAGCACAGATCCCCAGTGCTGTTGTGCCTGTAGATAGGGCGCCAATGGTAGGTGAAGAGCAGCAAGAGCTTTCAGGGCTGGGCCCTTCCTTGTGGGAGAAGGAGCCGGACGTTTGCCTTTTCGGCAAGAGGCTCTGCCGCGGCCAAGCGCCATGAGATGTTGCGTCTCTGGGAAAGCACAGATCCCCAGTGCTGTTGTGCCTGTAGATAGGGCGCCAAGGCACCGTGAAGAGCAGCAAGAGCTTTTGAGGGCTGGGCCCTTCCTTGTGGAAGAAGGAGCCGGACGTTTGCCTTTACGGCAAGAGGCTCTGCCGCGGCCGAGCGCCATGAGATGTTGCGTCTCTGGGAAAGCACAGATCCCCACTGCTGTTGTGCCTGTAGATAGGGCGCCAAGGCACCGTGAAGAGCAGCAAGAGCTTTCAGGGCTGGGCCCTTCCTTGTGGGAGAAGGAGCCGGACGTTTGCCTTTTCGGCAAGAGGCTCTGCCGCGGCCAAGCGCCATGAGATGTTGCGTGTCTGGGAAAGCACAGATCCCCAGTGCTGTTGTGCCTGTAGATAGGGCGCCAAGGCACCGTGAAGAGCAGCAAGAGCTTTCAGGGCTGGGCCCTTCCTTGTGGGAGAAGGAGCCGGACGTTTGTCTTTTCGGCAAGAGGCTCTGCCGCGGCCGAGCGCCATGAGATGTTGCGTCTCTGGGAAAGCACAAATCCCCACTGCTGTTGTGCCTGTAGTTAGGGCGCCAAGGCACCGTGAAGAGCAGCAAGAGCTTTCAGGGCTGGGCCGTTCCTTGTGGGAGAAGGAGCCGGACGTTTGCCTTTTCGGCAAGAGGCTCTGCCGCGGCCGAGCGGCATGAGATGTTGCGTCTCTGGGAAAGCACAGATCCCCACTGCTGTTGTGCCTGTAGATAGGGCGCCAAGGCACCGTGAAGAGCAGCAAGAGCTTTCAGGGCTGGGCCCTTCCTTGTGGGAGAAGGAGCCGGACGTTTGCCTTTTCGGCAAGAGGCTCTGGCGCGGCCGAGCGCCATGAGATCTTGCGTCTCTGGGAAAGCACAGATCCCCACTGCTGTTGTGCCTGTAGATAGGGCGCCAAGGCACCGTGAAGAGCAGCAAGAGCTTTCAGGGCTGGGCCCTTCCTTGTGGGAGAAGGAGCCGGACGTTTGCCTTTTCGGCAAGATACTCTGGCACGGCCGAGCGCCATGAGATGTTGCGTCTCTGGGAAAGCACAGATCCCCAGTGCTGTTGTGCCTGTAGGTAGGGCGCCAAGGCACCGTGAAGAGCAGGAACAGCTATCAGGGCTGGGCCCTTCCTTGTGGGAGAAGGAGCCGGACGTTTGCCTTTTCGGCAAGAGGCTCTGCTGCGGCCGAGCGCCATGAGATCTTGTGTCTCTGGGAAAGCACAGATCCCCACTGCTGTTGTGCCTGTAGATAGGGCGCCAAGGCACCGTGAAGAGCAGGAACAGCTATCAGGGCTGGGCCCTTCCTTGTGGGAGAAGGAGCCGGACGTTTTCCTTTTCGGCAAGAGGCTCTGCCGCGGCCGAGCGCCATGAGATGTTGCGTCTCTGGGAAAGCACAGATCCCCACTGCTGTTGTGCCTGTAGATATGGCGCCAAGGGTAGGTGAAGAGCAGCAAGAGCTTTCAGGGCTGGGCCCTTCCTTGTGGGAGAAGGAGCCGGACCTTTGCCTTTTCGGCAAGAGGCTCTGCCGCGCCCGAGCGCCATGAGATGTTGCGTGTCTGGGAAAGCACAGATCCCCACTGCTGTTGTGCCTGTAGATAGGGCGCCAAGGGTAGGTGAAGAGCAGCAAGAGCTTTCAGGGCTGGGCCCTTCCTTGTGGGAGAAGGAGCCGGACGTTTGCCTTTTCGGCAAGAGGCTCTGCCGCGGCCGAGCGCCATGAGATCTTGCGTCTCTGGGAAAGCACAGATCCCCACTGCTGTTGTGCCTGTAGATAGGGTGCCAAGGCACCGTGAAGAGCAGCAAGAGCTTTCAGGGCTGGGCCCTTCCTTGTGGGAGAAGGAGCCGGACGTTTGCCTTTTCGGCAAGAGGCTCTGCCGCGGCCAAGCGCCATGAGATGTTGCGTCTCTGGGAAAGCACAGATCCCCACTGCTGTTGTGCCTGTAGATAGGGCGCCAAGGCAACGTGAGGAGCAGCAAGAGCTTTCAGGGCTGGGCCCTTCTTTGTGGGAAAAGGAGCCTGACATTTGCCTTTTTGGCAAGAGGCTCTGCTGCGGCCGAGCGCCATGAGATGTTGCGTCTCTGGGAAAGCACAGATCCCCACTGCTGTTGTGCCTGTAGATAGGGCGCCAAGGCACCATGAAGAGCAGCAAGAGCTTTCAGGGCTGGGCCCTTCCTTGTGGGAGAAGGAGCCGGACGTTTGCCTTTTCGGCAAGAGTCTCTGCCGCGGCCGAGCGCCATGAGATGTTGCGTCTCTGGGAAAGCACAGATCCCCACTGCTGTTGTGCCTGTAGATAGGGCGCCAATGGTAGGTGAAGAGCAGCAAGAGCTTTCAGGGCTGGGCCCTTCCTTGTGGGAGAAGGAGCCGGACGTTTGCCTTTTCGGCAAGAGGCTCTGCCGCGGCCGAGCGCCATGAGATGTTGCGTCTCTGGGAAAGCACAGATCCCCACTGCTCTTGTGCCTGTAGATAGGGTGCCAAGGCACCGTGAAGAGCAGCAAGAGCTTTCAGGGCTGGGCCCTTCCTTGTGGGAGAAGGAGCCGGACCTTTGCCTTTTCGGCAAGAGGCTCTGCCGCGCCCGAGCGCCATGAGATGTTGCGTCTCTGGGAAAGCACAGATCCCCACTGCTGTTGTGCCTGTAGATAGGGCGCCAAGGCACCGTGAAGAGCAGCAAGAGCTTTCAGGGCTGGGCCCTTCCTTGTGGGAGAAGGAGCCGGACCTTTGCCTTTTCGGCAAGAGGCTCTGCCGCGCCCGAGCGCCATGAGATGTTGCGTCTCTGGGAAAGCACAGATCCCCAGTGCTGTTGTGCCTGTAGATAGGGCGCCAAGGCACCGTGAAGAGCAGCAAGAGCTTTCAGGGCTGGGCCCTTCCCTGTGGGAGAAGGAGCCGGACGTTTGCCTTTTCGGCAAGAGGCTCTGCCAAGGCCGAGCGCCATGAGATGTTGCGTCTCTGGGAAAGCACAGATCCCCACTGCTGTTGTGCCTGTAGATAGGGCGCCAATGGTAGGTGAAGAGCAGCAAGAGCTTTCAGGGCTGGGCCCTTCCTTGTGGGAGAAGGAGCCGGACGTTTGCCTTTTCGGCAAGAGGCTCTGCCGCGGCCAAGCGCCATGAGATGTTGCGTGTCTGGGAAAGCACAGATCCCCAGTGCTGTTGTGCCTGTAGATAGGGCGCCAAGGCACCGTGAAGAGCAGCAAGAGCTTTCAGGGCTGGGCCCTTCCTTGTGGGAGAAGGAGCCGGACGTTTGTCTTTTCGGCAAGAGGCTCTGCCGCGGCCGAGAGCCATGAGATGTTGCGTCTCTGGGAAAGCACAGATCCCCACTGCTGTTGTGCCTGTAGATAGGGCGCCAATGGTAGGTGAAGAGCAGCAAGAGCTTTCAGGGCTGGGCCCTTCCTTGTGGGAGAAGGAGCCGGACATTTGCCTTTTCGGCAAGAGGCTCTGCCGCGGCCGAGCGCCATGAGATGTTGCGTCTCCTGGGAAAGCACAGATCCCCACTGCTGTTGTGCCTGTAGATAGGGCGCCAAGGCACCGTGAAGAGCAGCAAGAGCTTTCAGGGCTGGGCCCTTCCTTGTGGGAGAAGGAGCCGGACCTTTGCCTTTTCGGCAAGAGGCTCTGCCGCGCCCGAAGCGCCATGAGATGTTGCGTCTCTGGGAAAGCACAGATCCCAGTGCTGTTGTGCCTGTAGATAGGGCGCCAAGGCACCGTGAAGAGCAGCAAGAGCTTTCAGGGCTGGGCCCTTCCCTGTGGGAGAAGTGAGCCGGACGTTTGCCTTTTCGGCAAGAGGCTCTGCCGCGGCCGAGCGCCATGAGATGTTGCGTCTCTGGGAAGCATCAGATCCCCACTGCTGTATGTGCCTGTAGATAGGGAGCCAATGGTAGGTGAAGAGCAGCAAGAGCTTTCAGGGCTGGGCCCTTCCTTGTGGGAGAAGGAGCCGGACGTTTGCCTTTTCGGCAAGAGGCTCTGCCGCGGCCGAGCGCCATGAGATGTTGCGTCTCTGGGAAAGCACAGATCCCCACTGCTGTTGTGCCTGTAGATAGGGCGCCAAGGCACCGTGAAGAGCAGCAAGAGCTTTCAGTGGCTGGGCCCTTCCTTGTGGGAGAAGGAGCCGGACCTTTGCCTTTTCGGCAAGAGGCTCTGCCCGGCCGAGCGCCATGAGATGTTGCGTCTCTGGGAAAGCACAGATCCCCACTGCTGTTGTGCCTGTAGATAGGGCGCCAAGGCACCGTGAAGAGCAGCAAGAGCCTTTCAGGGCTGGGCCCTTCCCTGTGGGAGAAGGAGCCGGACGTTTGCCTTTTCGGCAAGAGGCTCTGCCAAGGCCGAGCGCATGAGATGTTGCGTGTCTGGGAAAGCACAGATCCCCACTGCTGTTGTGCCTGTAGATAGGGCACCAAGGCACCGTGAAGAGCAGCAAGAGCTTTCAGGGCTGGGCCCTTCCTTGTGGAGAAGAGCCGGACGTTTGCCTTTTCGGCAAGAGGCTGTGCCGCGGCCGAGCCGGCCGGTGAGATGTTGCGTCTCTGGGAAAGCACAGATCCCCACTGCTGTTGTGCCTGTAGATAAGGCGCCAAGGGTAGGTGAAGAGCAGCAAGAGCTTTCAGGGCTGGGCCTTCTTTGTGGGAAAAGGAGCCGGACGTTTGCCTTTCGGCAAGAGGCTCTGCTGCGGCCGAGCGCCATGAGATTGTTGCGTCTCTGGGAAAGCAAAGATCCCCACTGCTGTTGTGCCTGTAGATAGGGCGCCAAGGCACCGTGAAGAGCAGCAAGAGCTTTCAGCGCTGGGCCCTTCCTTGTGGGAGAAGGAGCCGGACGTTTGCCTTTTCGGCAAGAGTCTCTGCCGCGGCCGAGCGCCATGAGATGTTGCGTCTCTGGGAAAGCACAGATCCCCACTGCTGTTGTGCCTGTAGATAGGGCACGAAGGGTAGGTGAAGAGCAGCAAGAGCTTTCAGGGCTGGGCCCTTCCTTGTGGGAGAAGGAGCCGGACGTTTGCCTTTTCGGCAAGAGGCTCTGCCGCGGTCGAGCGCCATGAGATGTTGCGTCTCTGGGAAAGCACAGATCCCCACTGCTGTTGTGCCTGTAGATAGGGCGCCCAGGCACCGTGAAGAGCAGCAAGAGCTTTTAGGGCTGGGCCCTTCCTTGTGGAAGAAGGAGCCGGACGTTTGCCTTTACGGCAAGAGGCTCTGCCGCGCCCGAGCGCCATGAGATGTTGCGTCTCTGGGAAAGCACAGATCCCCAGTGCTGTTGTGCCTGTAGATAGGGCGCCAAGGCACCGTGAAGAGCAGCAAGAGCTTTCAGGGCTGGGCCCTTCCTTGTGGGAGAAGGAGCCGGACGTTTGCCTTTTCGGCAAGAGGCTCTGCCGCGGCCAAGCGCCATGAGATGTTGCGTGTCTGGGAAAGCACAGATCCCCAGTGCTGTTGTGCCTGTAGATAGGGCGCCAAGGCACCGTGAAGAGCAGCAAGAGCTTTCAGGGCTGGGCCCTTCCTTGTGGGAGAAGAGCCGGACGTTTGTCTTTTCGGCAAGAGGCTCTGCCGCGGCCGAGCGCCATGAAGATGTTGCGTCTCTGGGAAATCACAAATCCCCACTGCTGTTGTGCCTGTAGTTAGGGCGCCAAGGCACCGTGAAGAGCAGCAAGAGCTTTCAGGGCTGGGCCCTTCCTTGTGGGAGAAGGAGCGCGGGACGTTTGCCTTTTCGGCAAGAGGCTCTGCCGCGGCCGAGCGGCATGAGATGTTGCGTCTCTGGGAAAGCACAGATCCCACTGCTGTTGTGCCTGTAGATAGGGCGCCAAGGCACCGTGAAGAGCAGCAAGAGCTTTCAGGGCTGGGCCCTTCCTTGTGGGAGAAGGAGCCGGACGTTTGCCTTTTCGGCAAGAGGCTCTGCCGCGGCCGAGCGCCATGAGATCTTGCGTCTCTGGGAAAGCACAGATCCCCACTGCTGTTGTGCCTGGTAGATAGGGCGCCAAGGCACCGTGAAGAGCAGCAAGAGCTTTCAGGGCTGGGCCCTTCCTTGTGGGAGAAGGAGCCGGACGTTTGCCTTTTCGGCAAGATACTCTGGCACGGCCGAGCGCCATGAGATGTTGCGTCTCTGGGGAAAGCACAGATCCCCACTGCTGTTGTGCCTGTAGGTAGGGCGCCAAGGCACCGTGAAGAGCAGCAAGAGCTTCAGGGCTGGGCCCTTCCTTGTGGGGAGAAGGAGCCGGACGTTTGCCTTTTCGGCAAGAGGCTCTGCTGCGGCCCCGAGCGCCATGAGATCTTGTGTCTCTGGGAAAGCACAGATCCCCACTGCTGTTGTGCCTGTAGATAGGGCGCCAAGGCACCGTGAAGAGCAGGAACAGCTATCAGGGCTGGGCCCTTCCTTGTGGGAGAAGGAGCCGGACGTTTTCCTTTTCGGCAAGAGGCTCTGCCGCGGCCGAGCGCCATGAGATGTTGCGTCTCTGGGAAAGCACAGATCCCCACTGCTGTTGTGCCTGTAGATATGGCGCCAAGGGTAGGTGAAGAGCAGCAAGAGCTTTCAGGGCTGGGCCCTTCCTTGTGGGAGAAGGAGCCGGACCTTTGCCTTTGCGGCAAGAGGCTCTGCCGCGCCCGAGCGCGCCATGAGATGTTGCGTCTCTGGGAAAGCACAGATCCCCACTGCTGTTGTGCCTGTAGATAGGGCGCCAAGGCACCGTGAAGAGCAGCAAGAGCTTTCAGGGCTGGGCCCTTCCTTGTGGGAGAAGGAGCCGGACGTTTGCCTTTTCGGCAAGAGGCTCTGCCGCGGCCGAGCGCCATGAGATCTTGCGTCTCTGGGAAAGCACAGATCCCCACTGCTGTTGTGCCTGTAGATAGGGCGCCCAAGGCACCGTGAAGAGCAGCAAGAGCTTTCAGGGGCTGGGCCCTTCCTTGTGGGAGAAGGAGCCGGACATTTGCCTTTTCGGCAAGAGGCTCTGCCGCGGCCAAGCGCCATGAGATGTTGCGTCTCTGGGAAAGCACAGATCCCCCACTGCTGTTGTGCCTGTAGATAGGGCGCCAAGGCACCATGAAGAGCAGCAAGAGCTTTCAGGGCTGGGCCCTTCCTTGTGGAGAAGGAGCCGGACGTTTGCCTTTTCGGCAAGAGTCTCTGCCGCGCCGAGCGCCATGAGATGTTGCGTCTCTGGGAAAGCACAGATCCCCAGTGCTGTTGTGCCTGTAGATAGGGCGCCAATGGTAGGTGAAGAGCAGCAAGAGCTTTCAGGGCTGGGCCCTTCCTTGTGGAGAGAGGAGCCGGACGTTTGCCTTTTCGGCAAGAGGCTCTGCCGCGGGCCGAGCGCCATGTGATGTTGCGTCTCTGGGAAAGCACAGATCCCCACTGCTCTTGTGCCTGTAGATAGGGGCGCCAAGGCACCGTGAAGAGCAGCAAAGAGCTTTCAGGGCTGGGCCCTTCCTTGTGGGAGAAGGAGCCGGACCTTTGCCTTTTCGGCAAGAGGCTCTGCCCGCGCCCGAGCGCCATGAGATGTTGCGTCTCTGGGAAAGCACAGATCCCCACTGCTGTTGTGCCTGTAGATAGGGCGCCAAGGCACCGTGAAGAGCAAGCAAGAGCTTTCAGGGCTGGGCCCTTCCTTGTGGGAGAGGAGCCGGACCTTTGCCTTTTTGGCAAGAGGCTCTGCCGCGCCCGAGCGCCATGAGATGTTGCGTCTCTGGGAAAGCACAGATCCCCAGTGCTGTTGTGCCTGTAGATAGGGCGCCAAGGCACCGTGAAGAGCAGCAAGAGCTTTCAGGGCTGGGCCCTTCCCTGTGGGAGAAGGAGCCGGACGTTTGCCTTTTCGGCAAGAGGCTCTGCCAAGGCCGAGCGCCATGAGATGTTGCGTGTCTGGGAAAGCACAGATCCCCACTGCTGTTGTGCCTGTAGATAGGGCACCAAGGCACCGTGAAGAGCAGCAAGAGCTTTCAGGGCTGGGCCCTTCCTTGTGGGAGAAGGAGCCGGACGTTTGCCTTTTCGGCAAGAGGCTCTGCCGCGGCCGAGCGCCATGAGATGTTGCGTCTCTGGGAAAGCACAGATCCCCACTGCTGTTGTGCCTGTAGATAAGGCGCCAAGGGTAGGTGAAGAGCAGCAAGAGCTTTCAGGGCTGGGCCCTTCTTGTGGGAAAAGGAGCCGGACGTTTGCCTTTTCGGCAAGAGGCTCTGCTGCGGCCGAGCGCCATGAGGTCTTGCGTCTCTGGGAAAGCACAGATCCCCACTGCTGTTGTGCCTGTAGATAGGGCGCCAAGGCACCGTGAAGAGCAGCAAGAGCTTTCAGGGCTGGGCCCTTCCTTGTGGGAGAAGGAGCCGGACGTTTGCCTTTTCGGCAAGAGGCTCTGCCGCGGCCGAGCGCCATGAGATGTTGCGTCTCTGGGACACTGCTCTTGTGCCTGTAGATAGGGCGCCAAGGCACCGTGAAGAGCAGCAAGAGCTTTTAGGGCTGGGCCCTTCCTTGTGGAAGAAGGAGCCGGACGTTTGCCTTTTCGGCAAGAGGCTCTGCCGCGGGCCGAGCGCCATGAGATGTTGCGTCTCTGGGAAAGCACAGATCCCCACTGCTCTTGTGCCTGTAGATAGGGCGCCAAGGCACCGTGAAGAGCAGCAAGAGCTTTCAGGGCTGGGCCCTTCCTTGTGGGAGAAGGAGCCGGACGTTTGCCTTTTCGGCAAGAGGCTCTGCCGCGGCCAAGCGCCATGAGATGTTGCGTCTCTGGGAAAGCACAGATCCCCACTGCTGTTGTGCCTGTAGATAGGGCGCCAAGGCACCGTGAAGAGCAGCAAGAGCTTTCAGGGCTGGGCCCTTCCTTGTGGGAGAAGGAGCCGGACGTTTGTCTTTTCGGCAAGAGGCTCTGCCGCGGCCGAGCGCCATGAGATGTTGCGTCTCTGGGAAAGCACAAATCCCTACTGCTGTTGTGCCTGTAGTTAGGGCGCCAAGGCACCGTGAAGAGCAGCAAGAGCTTTCAGGGCTGGGCCCTTCCTTGTGGGAGAAGGAGCCGGACGTTTGCCTTTTCGGCAAGAGGCTCTGCCGCGCCCGAGCGCCATGAGATGTTGCGTCTCTGGGAAAGCACAGATCCCCACTGCTGTTGTGCCTGTAGATATGGCGCCAAGGGTAGGTGAAGAGCAGCAAGAGCTTTCAGGGCTGGGCCCTTCCTTGTGGGAGAAGGAGCCGGACCTTTGCCTTTGCGGCAAGAGGCTCTGCCGCGCGCCCGAGCGCCATGAGATGTTGCGTCTCTGGGAAAGCACAGATCCCCACTGCTGTTGTGCCTGTAGATAGGGCGCCAAGGCACCGTGAAGAGCAGCAAGAGCTTTCAGGGCTGGGCCCTTCCTTGTGGGAGAAGGAGCCGGACGTTTGCCTTTTCGGCAAGAGGCTCTGCCGCGGGCCGAGCGCCATGAGATGTTGCGTCTCTGGGAAAGCACAGATCCCCACTGCTGTTGTGCCTGTAGATAGGGCGCCAAGGCACCGTGAAGAGCAGCAAGAGCTTTCAGGGCTGGGCCCTTCCTTGTGGGAGAAGGAGCCGGACGTTTGCCTTTTCGGCAAGAGGCTCTGCCGCGGCCAAGCGCCATGAGATGTTGCGTCTCTGGGAAAGCACAGATCCCCACTGCTGTTGTGCCTGTAGATAGTGCTCCCAGGCACCGTGAAGAGCAGCAAGAGCTTTCAGGGCTGGGCCCTTCTTTGTGGGAAAAGGAGCCTGACATTTGCCTTTTTGGCAAGAGGCTCTGCTGCGGCCGAGCGCCATGAGATGTTGCGTCTCTGGGAAAGCACAGATCCCCAGTGCTGTTGTGCCTGTAGATAGGGCGCCAAGGCACCATGAAGAGCAGCAAGAGCTTTCAGGGCTGGGCCCTTCCTTGTGGGAGAAGGAGCCGGACCTTTGCCTTTTCGGCAAGAGTCTCTGCCGCGGCCGAGCGCCATGAGATGTTGCGTGTCTGGGAAAGCACAGATCCCCACTGCTGTTGTGCCTGTAGATAGGGCACCAAGGCACCGTGAAGAGCAGCAAGAGCTTTCAGGGCTGGGCCCTTCCTTGTGGGAGAAGGAGCCGGACGTTTGCCTTTTCGGCAAGAGGCTCTGCCGCGGCCGAGCGCCATGAGATGTTGCCTGTCTGGGAAAGCACAGATCCCCACTGCTGTTGTGCCTGTAGATAAGGCGCCAAGGGTAGGTGAAGAGCAGCAAGAGCTTTCAGGGCTGGGCCCTTCTTTGTGGGAAAAGGAGCCGGACGTTTGCCTTTTCGGCAAGAGGCTCTGCTGCGGCCGAGCGCCATGAGATGTTGCGTCTCTGGGAAAGCACAGATCCCCACTGCTGTTGTGCCTCTAGATAGTGCTCCCAGGCACCGTGAGGAGCAGCAAGAGCTTTCAGGGCTGGGCCCTTCCTTGTGGGAGAAGGAGCCGGACGTTTGCCTTTTCGGCAAGAGGCTCTGCTGCGGCCGAGCGCCATGAGATGTTGCGTCTCTGGGAAAGCACAGATCCCCAGTGCTGTTGTGCCTGTAGATAGGGCGCCAAGGCACCATGAAGAGCAGCAAGAGCTTTCAGGGCTGGGCCCTTCCTTGTGGGAGAAGGAGCCGGACGTTTGCCTTTTCGGCAAGAGTCTCTGCCGCGCCCGAGCGCCATGAGATGTTGCGTCTCTGGGAAAGCACAGATCCCCACTGCTCTTGTGCCTGTAGATAGGGCGCCAATGGTAGGTGAAGAGCAGCAAGAGCTTTCAGGGCTGGGCCCTTCCTTGTGGGAGAAGGAGCCGGACGTTTGCCTTTTCGGCAAGAGGCTCTGCCGCGGCCGAGCGCCATGAGATGTTGCGTCTCTGGGAAAGCACAGATCCCCACTGCTGTTGTGCCTGTAGATAGGGCGCCAAGGCACCGTGAAGAGCAGCAAGAGCTTTCAGGGCTGGGCCCTTCCTTGTGGGAGAAGGAGCCGGACCTTTGCCTTTTCGGCAAGAGGCTCTGCCGCGCCCGAGCGCCATGAGATGTTGCGTCTCTGGGAAAGCACAGATCCCCACTGCTGTTGTGCCTGTAGATAGGGCGCCAAGGCACCGTGAAGAGCAGCAAGAGCTTTCAGGGCTGGGCCCTTCCTTGTGGGAGAAGGAGCCGGACGTTTGCCTTTTCGGCAAGAGGCTCTGCCGCGGCCCGAGCGCCATGAGATGTTGCGTCTCTGGGAAAGCACAGATCCCCACTGCTGTTGTGCCTGTAGATATGGCGCCAAGGGTAGGTGAAGAGCAGCAAGAGCTTTCAGGGCTGGGCCCTTCCTTGTGGGAGAAGGAGCCGGACCTTTGCCTTTTCGGCAAGAGGCTCTGCCGCGCCCGAGCGCCATGAGATGTTGCGTCTCTGGGAAAGCACAGATCCCCAGTGCTGTTGTGCCTGTAGATAGGGCGCCAAGGCACCGTGAAGAGCAGCAAGAGCTTTCAGGGCTGGGCCCTTCCTTGTGGGAGAAGGAGCCGGACGTTTGCCTTTTCGGCAAGAGGCTCTGCCGCGGCCAAGCGCCATGAGATGTTGCGTCTCTGGGAAAGCACAGATCCCCACTGCTGTTGTGCCTGTAGATAGTGCTCCCAGGCACCGTGAAGAGCAGCAAGAGCTTTCAGGGCTGGGCCCTTCTTTGTGGGAAAAGGAGCCTGACATTTGCCTTTTTGGCAAGAGGCTCTGCTGCGGGCCGAGCGCCATGAGATGTTGCGTCTCTGGGAAAGCACAGATCCCCAGTGCTGTTGTGCCTGTAGATAGGGCGCCAAGGCACCATGAAGAGCAGCAAGAGCTTTCAGGGCTGGGCCCTTCCTTGTGGGAGAAGGAGCCGGACGTTTGCCTTTTCGGCAAGAGTCTCTGCCGCGGCCGAGCGCCATGAGATGTTGCGTCTCTGGGAAAGCACAGATCCCCAGTGCTGTTGTGCCTGTAGATAGGGCGCCAATGGTAGGTGAAGAGCAGCAAGAGCTTTCAGGGCTGGGCCCTTCCTTGTGGGAGAAGGAGCCGGACGTTTGCCTTTTCGGCAAGAGGCTCTGCCGCGGCCGAGCGGCATGAGATGTTGCGTCTCTGGGAAAGCACAGATCCCCACTGCTCTTGTGCCTGTAGATAGGGCGCCAAGGCACCGTGAAGAGCAGCAAGAGCTTTCAGGGCTGGGCCCTTCCTTGTGGGAGAAGGAGCCGGACGTTTGCCTTTTCGGCAAGAGGCTCTGCCGCGCCCGAGCGCCATGAGATGTTGCGTCTCTGGGAAAGCACAGATCCCCACTGCTGTTGTGCCTGTAGATAGGGCGCCAAGGCACCGTGAAGAGCAGCAAGAGCTTTCAGGGCTGGGCCCTTCCTTGTGGGAGAAGGAGCCGGACCTTTGCCTTTTCGGCAAGAGGCTCTGCCGCGGCCGAGCGCCATGAGATGTTGCGTCTCTGGGAAAGCACAGATCCCCAGTGCTGTTGTGCCTGTAGATAGGGCGCCAAGGCACCGTGAAGAGCAGCAAGAGCTTTCAGGGCTGGGCCCTTCCTTGTGGGAGAAGGAGCCGGACGTTTGCCTTTTCGGCAAGAGGCTCTGCCGCGCCCGAGCGCCATGAGATGTTGCGTCTCTGGGAAAGCACAGATCCCCAGTGCTGTTGTGCCTGTAGATAGGGCGCCAAGGCACCGTGAAGAGCAGCAAGAGCTTTCAGGGCTGGGCCCTTCCCTGTGGGAGAAGGAGCCGGACGTTTGCCTTTTCGGCAAGAGGCTCTGCCAAGGCCGAGCGCCATGAGATGTTGCGTCTCTGGGAAAGCACAGATCCCCAGTGCTGTTGTTCCTGTAGATAGGGCGCCAATGGTAGGTGAAGAGCAGCAAGAGCTTTCAGGGCTGGGCCCTTCCTTGTGGGAGAAGGAGCCGGACGTTTGCCTTTTCGGCAAGAGGCTCTGCCGCGCCCGAGCGCCATGAGATGTTGCGTCTCTGGGAAAGCACAGATCCCCACTGCTGTTGTGCCTGTAGATAGGGCGCCAAGGCACCGTGAAGAGCAGCAAGAGCTTTTAGGGCTGGGCCCTTCCTTGTGGAAGAAGGAGCCGGACGTTTGCCTTTTCGGCAAGAGGCTCTGCCGCGGCCGAGCGGCATGAGATGTTGCGTCTCTGGGAAAGCACAGATCCCCACTGCTGTTGTGCCTGTAGATAGGGCGCCAAGGCACCGTGAAGAGCAGCAAGAGCTTTCAGGGCTGGGCCCTTCCTTGTGGGAGAAGGAGCCGGACGTTTGCCTTTTCGGCAAGAGGCTCTGCTGCGGCCGAGCGCCATGAGATGTTGCGTCTCTGGGAAAGCACAGATCCCCAGTGCTGTTGTGCCTGTAGATAGGGCGCCAAGGCACCATGAAGAGCAGCAAGAGCTTTCAGGGCTGGGCCCCTTCCTTGTGGGAGAAGGAGCCGGACGTTTGCCTTTTCGGCAAGAGTCTCTGCCGCGCCCGAGCGCCATGAGATGTTGCGTCTCTGGGAAAGCACAGATCCCCAGTGCTGTTGTGCCTGTAGATAGGGCGCCAATGGTAGGTGAAGAGCAGCAAGAGCTTTCAGGGCTGGGCCCTTCCTTGTGGGAGAAGGAGCCGGACGTTTGCCTTTTCGGCAAGAGGCTGTGCCGCGGCCGAGCGCCATGAGATGTTGCGTCTCTGGGAAAGCACAGATCCCCACTGCTGTTGTGCCTGTAGATAGGGCGCCAAGGCACCGTGAAGAGCAGCAAGAGCTTTCAGGGCTGGGCCCTTCCTTGTGGGAGAAGGAGCCGGACCTTTGCCTTTTCGGCAAGAGGCTCTGCCGCGCCCGAGCGCCATGAGATGTTGCGTCCTCTGGGAAAGCACAGATCCCCACTGCTGTTGTGCCTGTAGATAGGGCGCCAAGGCACCGTGAAGAGCAGGAACAGCTATCAGGGCTGGGCCCTTCCTTGTGGGAGAAGGAGCCGGACGTTTGCCTTTTCGGCAAGAGGCTCTGCCGCGGCCGAGTGCCATGAGATGTTGCGCCTCTGGGAAAGCACAGATCCCCACTGCTGTTGTGCCTGTAGATATGGCGCCAAGGCACCGTGAAGAGCAGCAAGAGCTTTCAGGGCTGGGCCCTTCCTTGTGGGAGAAGGAGCCGGACCTTTGCCTTTGCGGCAAGAGGCTCTGCCGCGCCCCGAGCGCCATGAGATGTTGCGTCTCTGGGAAAGCACAGATCCCCACTGCTGTTGTGCCTGTAGATAGGGCGCCAAGGCACCGTGAAGAGCAGCAAGAGCTTTCAGGGCTGGGCCCTTCCTTGTGGGAGAAGGAGCCGGACGTTTGCCTTTTCGGCAAGAGGCTCTGCCGCGGCCCGAGCGCCATGAGATGTTGCGTCTCTGGGAAAGCACAGATCCCCCACTGCTGTTGTGCCTGTAGATAGGGTGCCAAGGCACCGTGAAGAGCAGCAAGAGCTTTCAGGGCTGGGCCCTTCCTTGTGGGAGAAGGAGCCGGACGTTTGCCTTTTCGGCAAGAGGCTCTGCCGCGGCCAAGCGCCATGAGATGTTGCGTCTCTGGGAAAGCACAGATCCCCACTGCTGTTGTGCCTGTAGATAGTGCTCCCAGGCACCGTGAAGAGCAGCAAGAGCTTTCAGGGCTGGCCCCTTCTTTGTGGGAAAAGGAGCCTGACATTTGCCTTTTTGGCAAGAGGCTCTGCTGCGGCCGAGCGCCATGAGATGTTGCGTCTCTGGGAAAGCACAGATCCCCAGTGCTGTTGTGCCTGTAGATAGGGCGCCAAGGCACCATGAAGAGCAGCAAGAGCTTTCAGGGCTGGGCCCTTCCTTGTGGGAGAAGGAGCCGGACGTTTGCCTTTTCGGCAAGAGGCTCTGCCGCGGGCCGAGCGGCATGAGATGTTGCGTCTCTGGGAAAGCACAGATCCCCACTGCTCTTGTGCCTGTAGATAGGGCGCCAAGGCACCGTGAAGAGCAGCAAGAGCTTTCAGGGCTGGGCCCTTCCTTGTGGGAGAAGGAGCCGGACCTTTGCCTTTTCGGCAAGAGGCTCTGCCGCGCCCGAGCGCCATGAGATGTTGCGTCTCTGGGAAAGCACAGATCCCCACTGCTGTTGTGCCTGTAGATAGGGCGCCAAGGCACCGTGAAGAGCAGCAAGAGCTTTCAGGGCTGGGCCCTTCCTTGTGGGAGAAGGAGCCGGACGTTTGCCTTTTCGGCAAGAGGCTCTGCCGCGGCCGAGCGCCATGAGATGTTTGCGTCTCTGGGAAAGCACAGATCCCCACTGCTGTTGTGCCTGTAGATAGGGCGCCAAGGCACTGTGAAGAGCAGCAAGAGCTTTCAGGGCTGGGCCCTTCCTTGTGGGAGAAGGAGCCGGACGTTTGCCTTTTCGGCAAGAGTCTCTGCCGTGGCCGAGCGCCATGAGATGTTGCGTCTCTGGGAAAGCACAGATCCCCACTGCTGTTGTGCCTGTAGATAGGGCGCCAAGGCACCGTGAAGAGCAGGAAGAGCTTTCAGGGCTGGGCCCCTCCTTGTGGGAGAAGGAGCCGGACGTTTGCCTTTTTCGGCAAGAGGCTCTGCCGCGGCCGAGCGCCATGAGATCTTGCGTCTCTGGGAAAGCACAGATCCCCACTGCTGTTGTGCCTGTAGATAGGGTGCCAAGTCACCGTGAAGAGCAGCAAGAGCTTTCAGGGCTGGGCCCTTCCTTGTGGGAGAAGGAGCCGGACGTTTGCCTTTTCGGCAAGAGGCTCTGCCGCGGGCCGAGCGCCATGAGATGTTGCGTCTCTGGGAAAGCACAGATCCCCCACTGCTCTTGTGCCTGTAGATAGGGCGCCAAGGCACCGTGAAGAGCAGCAAGAGCTTTCAGGGCTGGGCCCTTCCTTGTGGGAGAAGGAGCCGGACCTTTGCCCTTTTCGGCAAGAGGCTCTGCCGCGCCCGAGCGCCATGAGATGTTGCGTCTCTGGGAAAGCACAGATCCCCACTGCTGTTGTGCCTGTAGATAGGGCGCCAAGGCACCGTGAAGAGCAGCAAGAGCTTTCAGGGCTGGGCCCTTCCTTGTGGGAGAAGGAGCCGGACCTTTGCCTTTTTGGCAAGAGGCTCTGCCGCGCCCGAGCGCCATGAGATGTTGCGTCTCTGGGAAAGCACAGATCCCCACTGCTGTTGTGCCTGTAGATAGGGCGCCAAGGCACCGTGAAGAGCAGCAAGAGCTTTCAGGGCTGGGCCCTTCCCTGTGGGAGAAGGAGCCGGACGTTTGCCTTTTCGGCAAGAGGCTCTGCCAAGGCCGAGCGCCATGAGATGTTGCGTGTCTGGGAAAGCACAGATCCCCACTGCTGTTGTGCCTGTAGATAGGGCACCAAGGCACCGTGAAGAGCAGCAAGAGCTTTCAGGGCTGGGCCCTTCCTTGTGGGAGAAGGAGCCGGACGTTTGCCTTTTCGGCAAGAGGCTCTGCCGCGGCCGAGCGCCATGAGATGTTGCGTCTCTGGGAAAGCACAGATCCCCACTGCTGTTGTGCCTGTAGATAAGGCGCCAAGGGTAGGTGAAGAGCAGCAAGAGCTTTCAGGGCTGGGCCCTTCTTTGTGGGAAAAGGAGCCGGACGTTTGCCTTTTCGGCAAGAGTCTCTGCCGCGACCGAGCGCCATGAGATGTTGCGTCTCTGGGAAAGCACAGATCCCCAGTGCTGTTGTGCCTGTAGATAGGGCGCCAAGGCACCGTGAAGAGCAGCAAGAGCTTTCAGGGCTGGGCCCTTCCTTGTGGGAGAAGGAGCCGGACGTTTGCCTTTTCGGCAAGAGGCTCTGCCGCGGCCGAGCGCCATGAGATCTTGCGTCTCTGGGAAAGCACAGATCCCCACTGCTGTTGTGCCTGTAGATAGGGCGCCAAGGCACCGTGAAGAGCAGCAAGAGCTTTCAGGGCTGGGCCCCTTCCTTGTGGGAGAAGGAGCCGGACGTTTGCCTTTTCGGCAAGAGGCTCTGCCGCGGCCGAGCGCCATGAGATGTTGCGTCTCTGGGAAAGCACAGATCCCCACTGCTCTTGTGCCTGTAGATAGGGCGCCAATGGTAGGTGAAGAGCAGCAAGAGCTTTCAGGGCTGGGCCCTTCCTTGTGGGAGAAGGAGCCGGACGTTTGCCTTTTCGGCAAGAGGCTCTGCCGCGGGCCGAGCGCCATGAGATGTTGCGTCTCTGGGAAAGCACAGATCCCCACTGCTCTTGTGCCTGTAGATAGGGCGCCAAGGCACCGTGAAGAGCAGCAAGAGCTTTCAGGGCTGGGCCCTTCCTTGTGGGAGAAGGAGCCGGACGTTTGCCTTTTCGGCAAGAGGCTCTGCCGCGCCCGAGCGCCATGAGATGTTGCGTCTCTGGGAAAGCACAGATCCCCACTGCTGTTGTGCCTGTAGATTGGGCGCCAAGGCACCGTGAAGAGCAGCAAGAGCTTTCAGGGCTGGGCCCTTCCTTGTGGGAGAAGGAGCCGGACCTTTGCCTTTTCGGCAAGAGGCTCTGCCGCGCCCGAGCGCCATGAGATGTTGCGTCTCTGGGAAAGCACAGATCCCCACTGCTGTTGTGCCTGTAGATAGGGCGCCAAGGCACCGTGAAGAGCAGGAACAGCTATCAGGGCTGGGCCCTTCCTTGTGGGAGAAGGAGCCGGACGTTTTCCTTTTCGGCAAGAGGCTCTGCCGCGGCCGAGCGCCATGAGATATTGCGTCTCTGGGAAAGCACAGATCCCCACTGCTGTTGTGCCTGTAGATATGGCGCCAAGGGTAGGTGAAGAGCAGCAAGAGCTTTCAGGGCTGGGCCCTTCCTTGTGGGAGAAGGAGCCGGACCTTTGCCTTTGCGGCAAGAGGCTCTGCCGCGCCCAAGCGCCATGAGATGTTGCGTCTCTGGGAAAGCACAGATCCCCAGTGCTGTTGTGCCTGTAGATAGGGCGCCAAGGCACCGTGAAGAGCAGCAAGAGCTTTCAGGGCTGGGCCCTTCCTTGTGGGAGAAGGAGCCGGACGTTTGCCTTTTCGGCAAGAGCCTCTGCCACGGCCGACCGCCATGAGATGTTGCGTCTCTGGGAAAGCACAGATCCCCACTGCTGTTGTGCCTGTAGATAGGGCGCCAAGGCACCGTGAAGAGCAGCAAGAGCTTTCAGGGCTGGGCCCTTCCTTGTGGGAGAAGGAGCCGGACGTTTGCCTTTTCGGCAAGAGGCTCTGCCGCGGCCAAGCGCCATGAGATGTTGCGTCTCTGGGAAAGCACAGATCCCCACTGCTGTTGTGCCTGTAGATAGTGCTCCCAGGCACCGTGAAGAGCAGCAAGAGCTTTCAGGGCTGGGCCCTTCTTTGTGGGAAAAGGAGCCTGACATTTGCCTTTTCGGCAAGAGGCTCTGCCGCGGCCGAGCGCCATGAGATGTTGCGTGTCTGGGAAAGCACAGATCCCCACTGCTGTTGTGCCTGTAGATAAGGCGCCAAGGGTAGGTGAAGAGCAGCAAGAGCTTTCAGGGCTGGGCCCTTCTTTGTGGGAAAAGGAGCCGGACGTTTGCCTTTTCGGCAAGAGGCTCTGCTGCGGCCGAGCGCCATGAGATGTTGCGTCTCTGGGAAAGCACAGATCCCCACTGCTGTTGTGCCTGTAGATAGTGCTCCCAGGCACCGTGAGGAGCAGCAAGAGCTTTCAGGGCTGGGCCCTTCCTTGTGGGAGAAGGAGCCGGACGTTTGCCTTTTCGGCAAGAGGCTGTGCCGCGGCCGAGCGCCATGAGATGTTGCGTCTCTGGGAAAGCACAGATCCCCAGTGCTGTTGTGCCTGTAGATAGGGCGCCAAGGCACCATGAAGAGCAGCAAGAGCTTTCAGGGCTGGGCCCTTCCTTGTGGGAGAAGGAGCCGGACGTTTGCCTTTTCGGCAAGAGTCTCTGCCGCGACCGAGCGCCATGAGATGTTGCGTCTCTGGGAAAGCACAGATCCCCAGTGCTGTTGTGCCTGTAGATAGGGCGCCAAGGCACCGTGAAGAGCAGCAAGAGCTTTCAGGGCTGGGCCCTTCCTTGTGGGAGAAGGAGCCGGACGTTTGCCTTTTCGGCAAGAGGCTCTGCCGCGGGCCGAGCGCCATGAGATGTTGCGTCTCTGGGAAAGCACAGATCCCCACTGCTGTTGTGCCTGTAGATAGGGCGCCAAGGCACCGTGAAGAGCAGCAAGAGCTTTCAGGGCTGGGCCCTTCCTTGTGGGAGAAGGAGCCGGACCTTTGCCTTTTCGGCAAGAGGCTCTGCCGCGCCCGAGCGCCATGAGATGTTGCGTCTCTGGGAAAGCACAGATCCCCACTGCTGTTGTGCCTGTAGATAGGGCGCCAAGGCACCGTGAAGAGCAGGAACAGCTATCAGGGCTGGGCCCTTCCTTGTGGGAGAAGGAGCCGGACGTTTGCCTTTTCGGCAAGAGGCTCTGCCGCGGCCGAGCGCCATGAGATGTTGCGTCTCTGGGAAAGCACAGATCCCCACTGCTGTTGTGCCTGTAGATATGGCGCCAAGGGTAGGTGAAGAGCAGCAAGAGCTTTCAGGGCTGGGCCCTTCCTTGTGGGAGAAGGAGCCGGACGTTTGCCTTTGCGGCAAGAGGCTCTGCCGCGCCCGAGCGCCATGAGATGTTGCGTCTCTGGGAAAGCACAGATCCCCACTGCTGTTGTGCCTGTAGATAGGGCGCCAAGGCACCGTGAAGAGCAGCAAGAGCTTTCAGGGCTGGGCCCTTCCTTGTGGGAGAAGGAGCCGGACGTTTGCCTTTTCGGCAAGAGGCTCTGCCGCGGCCGAGCGCCATGAGATCTTGCGTCTCTGGGAAAGCACAGATCCCCACTGCTCTTGTGCCTGTAGATAGGGCGCCAAGGCACCGTGAAGAGCAGCAAGAGCTTTCAGGGCTGGGCCCTTCCTTGTGGGAGAAGGAGCCGGACGTTTGCCTTTTCGGCAAGAGGCTCTGCCGCGGCCAAGCGCCATGAGATGTTGCGTCTCTGGGAAAGCACAGATCCCCACTGCTGTTGTGCCTGTAGATAGTGCTCCCAGGCACCGTGAAGAGCAGCAAGAGCTTTCAGGGCTGGGCCCTTCTTTGTGGGAAAAGGAGCCTGACATTTGCCTTTTTGGCAAGAGGCTCTGCTGCGGCCGAGCGCCATGAGATGTTGCGTCTCTGGGAAAGCACAGATCCCCAGTGCTGTTGTGCCTGTAGATAGGGCGCCAAGGCACCATGAAGAGCAGCAAGAGCTTTCAGGGCTGGGCCCTTCCTTGTGGGAGAAGGAGCCGGACGTTTGCCTTTTCGGCAAGAGGCTCTGCCAAGGCCGAGCGCCATGAGATGTTGCGTCTCTGGGAAAGCACAGATCCCCAGTGCTGTTGTGCCTGTAGATAGGGCGCCAATGGTAGGTGAAGAGCAGCAAGAGCTTTCAGGGCTGGGCCCTTCCTTGTGGGAGAAGGAGCCGGACGTTTGCCTTTTCGGCAAGAGGCTCTGCCGCGGCCGAGCGCCATGAGATGTTGCGTCTCTGGGAAAGCACAGATCCCCACTGCTGTTGTGCCTGTAGATAAGGCGCCAAGGGTAGGTGAAGAGCAGCAAGAGCTTTCAGGGCTGGGCCCTTCTTTGTGGGAAAAGGAGCCGGACGTTTGCCTTTTCGGCAAGAGGCTGTGCTGCGGCCGAGCGCCATGAGATGTTGCGTCTCTGGGAAAGCACAGATCCCCAGTGCTGTTGTGCCTGTAGATAGGGCGCCAATGGTAGGTGAAGAGCAGCAAGAGCTTTCAGGGCTGGGCCCTTCCTTGTGGGAGAAGGAGCCGGACGTTTGCCTTTTCGGCAAGAGGCTCTGCCGCGGCCGAGCGCCATGAGATGTTGCGTCTCTGGGAAAGCACAGATCCCCACTGCTGTTGTGCCTGTAGATAGGGCGCCAAGGCACCGTGAAGAGCAGCAAGAGCTTTCAGGGCTGGGCCCTTCCTTGTGGGAGAAGGAGCCGGACCTTTGCCTTTTCGGCAAGAGGCTCTGCCGCGGCCGAGCGCCATGAGATGTTGCGTCTCTGGGAAAGCACAGATCCCCACTGCTGTTGTGCCTGTAGATAGGGCGCCAAGGCACCGTGAAGAGCAGCAAGAGCTTTCAGGGCTGGGCCCTTCCTTGTGGGAGAAGGAGCCGGACGTTTGCCTTTTCGGCAAGAGGCTCTGCCGCGGCCAAGCGCCATGAGATGTTGCGTGTCTGGGAAAGCACAGATCCCCACTGCTGTTGTGCCTGTAGATAGGGCGCCAAGGCACCGTGAAGAGCAGCAAGAGCTTTCAGGGCTGGGCCCTTCCTTGTGGGAGAAGGAGCCGGACGTTTGTCTTTTCGGCAAGAGGCTCTGCCGCGGCCGAGCCCCATGAGATGTTGCGTCTCTGGGAAAGCACAAATCCCTACTGCTGTTGTGCCTGTAGTTAGGGCGCCAAGGCACCGTGAAGAGCAGCAAGAGCTTTCAGGGCTGGGCCCTTCCTTGTGGGAGAAGGAGCCGGACGGTTGCCTTTTCGGCAAGAGGCTCTGCCGCGGCCGAGCACCATGAGATGTTGCGTCTCTGGGAAAGCACAGATCCCCAGTGCTGTTGTGCCTGTAGATAGGGCGCCAAGGCACCGTGAAGAGCAGCAAGAGCTTTCAGGGCTGGGCCCTTCCTTGTGGGAGAAGGAGCCGGACGTTTGCCTTTTCGGCAAGAGGCTGTGCCGCGGCCGAGCGCCATGAGATGTTGCGTCTCTGGGAAAGCACAGATCCCCACTGCTGTTGTGCCTGTAGATAGGGCGCCAAGGCACCGTGAAGAGCAGCAAGAGCTTTCAGGGCTGGGCCCTTCCTTGTGGGAGAAGGAGCCGGACGTTTGCCTTTTCGGCAAGAGGCTCTGCCGCGGCCGAGCGCCATGAGATGTTGCGTCTCTGGGAAAGCACAGATCCCCACTGCTCTTGTGCCTGTAGATAGGGCGCCAATGGTAGGTGAAGAGCAGCAAGAGCTTTCAGGGCTGGGCCCTTCCTTGTGGGAGAAGGAGCCGGACGTTTGCCTTTTCGGCAAGAGGCTCTGCCGCGGCCGAGCGCCATGAGATGTTGCGTCTCTGGGAAAGCACAGATCCCCACTGCTCTTGTGCCTGTAGATAGGGCGCCAAGGCACCGTGAAGAGCAGCAAGAGCTTTCAGGGCTGGGCCCTTCCTTGTGGGAGAAGGAGCCGGACGTTTGCCTTTTCGGCAAGAGGCTCTGCCGCGCCCGAGCGCCATGAGATGTTGCGTCTCTGGGAAAGCACAGATCCCCACTGCTGTTGTGCCTGTAGATTGGGCGCCAAGGCACCGTGAAGAGCAGCAAGAGCTTTCAGGGCTGGGCCCTTCCTTGTGGGAGAAGGAGCCGGACCTTTGCCTTTTCGGCAAGAGGCTCTGCCGCGCCCGAGCGCCATGAGATGTTGCGTCTCTGGGAAAGCACAGATCCCCACTGCTGTTGTGCCTGTAGATAGGGCGCCAAGGCACCGTGAAGAGCAGGAACAGCTATCAGGGCTGGGCCCTTCCTTGTGGGAGAAGGAGCCGGACGTTTTCCTTTTCGGCAAGAGGCTCTGCCGCGGCCGAGCGCCATGAGATATTGCGTCTCTGGGAAAGCACAGATCCCCACTGCTGTTGTGCCTGTAGATAGGGCGCCAAGGCACCGTGAAGAGCAGCAAGAGCTTTCAGGGCTGGGCCCTTCCTTGTGGGAGAAGGAGCCGGACGTTTGCCTTTTCGGCAAGAGGCTCTGCCGCGGCCAAGCGCCATGAGATGTTGCGTCTCTGGGAAAGCACAGATCCCCACTGCTGTTGTGCCTGTAGATAGTGCTCCCAGGCACCGTGAAGAGCAGCAAGAGCTTTCAGGGCTGGGCCCTTCTTTGTGGGAAAAGGAGCCTGACATTTGCCTTTTTGGCAAGAGGCTCTGCTGCGGCCGAGCGCCATGAGATGTTGCGTCTCTGGGAAAGCACAGATCCCCAGTGCTGTTGTGCCTGTAGATAGGGCGCCAAGGCACCATGAAGAGCAGCAAGAGCTTTCAGGGCTGGGCCCTTCCTTGTGGGAGAAGGAGCCGGACCTTTGCCTTTTCGGCAAGAGTCTCTGCCGCGCCCGAGCGCCATGAGATGTTGCGTCTCTGGGAAAGCACAGATCCCCACTGCTGTTGTGCCTGTAGATAGGGCGCCAATGGTAGGTGAAGAGCAGCAAGAGCTTTCAGGGCTGGGCCCTTCCTTGTGGGAGAAGGAGCCGGACGTTTGCCTTTTCGGCAAGAGGCTCTGCCGCGGCCGAGCGCCATGAGATGTTGCGTCTCTGGGAAAGCACAGATCCCCACTGCTGTTGTGCCTGTAGATAGGGCGCCAAGGCACCGTGAAGAGCAGCAAGAGCTTTCAGGGCTGGGCCCTTCCTTGTGGGAGAAGGAGCCGGACCTTTGCCTTTTCGGCAAGAGGCTCTGCCGCGCCCGAGCGCCATGAGATGTTGCGTCTCTGGGAAAGCACAGATCCCCACTGCTGTTGTGCCTGTAGATAGGGCGCCAAGGCACCGTGAAGAGCAGCAAGAGCTTTCAGGGCTGGGCCCTTCTTTGTGGGAGAAGGAGCCGGACGTTTGCCTTTTCGGCAAGAGGCTCTGCCGCGGCCGAGCGCCATGAGATGTTGCGTCTCTGGGAAAGCACAGATCCCCACTGCTGTTGTGCCTGTAGATAGGGCGCCAAGGCACCGTGAAGAGCAGCAAGAGCTTTCAGGGCTGGGCCCTTCCTTGTGGGAGAAGGAGCCGGACCTTTGCCTTTTCGGCAAGAGGCTCTGCCGCGCCCGAGCGCCATGAGATGTTGCGTCTCTGGGAAAGCACAGATCCCCAGTGCTGTTGTGCCTGTAGATAGGGCGCCAAGGCACCGTGAAGAGCAGCAAGAGCTTTCAGGGCTGGGCCCTTCCCTGTGGGAGAAGGAGCCGGACGTTTGCCTTTTCGGCAAGAGGCTCTGCCGCGGCCGAGCGCCATGAGATGTTGCGTGTCTGGGAAAGCACAGATCCCCACTGCTGTTGTGCCTGTAGATAGGGCACCAAGGCACCGTGAAGAGCAGCAAGAGCTTTCAGGGCTGGGCCCTTCCTTGTGGGAGAAGGAGCCGGACGTTTGCCTTTTCGGCAAGAGGCTCTGCCGCGGCCGAGCGCCATGAGATGTTGCGTGTCTGGGAAAGCACAGATCCCCACTGCTGTTGTGCCTGTAGATAAGGCGCCAAGGGTAGGTGAAGAGCAGCAAGAGCTTTCAGGGCTGGGCCCTTCTTTGTGGGAAAAGGAGCCGGACGTTTGCCTTTTCGGCAAGAGGCTCTGCTGCGGCCGAGCGCCATGAGATGTTGCGTCTCTGGGAAAGCACAGATCCCCACTGCTGTTGTGCCTGTAGATAGTGCTCCCAGGCACCGTGAGGAGCAGCAAGAGCTTTCAGGGCTGGGCCCTTCCTTGTGGGAGAAGGAGCCGGACGTTTGCCTTTTCGGCAAGAGGCTGTGCCGCGGCCGAGCGCCATGAGATGTTGCGTCTCTGGGAAAGCACAGATCCCCAGTGCTGTTGTGCCTGTAGATAGGGCGCCAAGGCACCATGAAGAGCAGCAAGAGCTTTCAGGGCTGGGCCCTTCCTTGTGGGAGAAGGAGCCGGACGTTTGCCTTTTCGGCAAGAGTCTCTGCCGCGACCGAGCGCCATGAGATGTTGCGTCTCTGGGAAAGCACAGATCCCCAGTGCTGTTGTGCCTGTAGATAGGGCGCCAATGGTAGGTGAAGAGCAGCAAGAGCTTTCAGGGCTGGGCCCTTCCTTGTGGGAGAAGGAGCCGGACGTTTGCCTTTTCGGCAAGAGGCTCTGCCGCGGCCGAGCGCCATGAGATGTTGCGTCTCTGGGAAAGCACAGATCCCCACTGCTGTTGTGCCTGTAGATAGGGCGCCAAGGCACCGTGAAGAGCAGCAAGAGCTTTCAGGGCTGGGCCCTTCCTTGTGGGAGAAGGAGCCGGACCTTTGCCTTTTCGGCAAGAGGCTCTGCCGCGCCCCGAGCGCCATGAGATGTTGCGTCTCTGGGAAAGCACAGATCCCCACTGCTGTTGTGCCTGTAGATAGGGCGCCAAGGCACCGTGAAGAGCAGGAACAGCTATCAGGGCTGGGCCCTTCCTTGTGGGAGAAGGAGCCGGACGTTTGCCTTTTCGGCAAGAGGCTCTGCCGCGGCCGAGCGCCATGAGATGTTGCGTCTCTGGGAAAGCACAGATCCCCACTGCTGTTGTGCCTGTAGATATGGCGCCAAGGGTAGGTGAAGAGCAGCAAGAGCTTTCAGGGCTGGGCCCTTCCTTGTGGGAGAAGGAGCCGGACCTTTGCCTTTGCGGCAAGAGGCTCTGCCGCGCCCGAGCGCCATGAGATGTTGCGTCTCTGGGAAAGCACAGATCCCCACTGCTGTTGTGCCTGTAGATAGGGCGCCAAGGCACCGTGAAGAGCAGCAAGAGCTTTCAGGGCTGGGCCCTTCCTTGTGGGAGAAGGAGCCGGACGTTTGCCTTTTCGGCAAGAGGCTCTGCCGCGGTCCGAGCGCCATGAGATCTTGCGTCTCTGGGAAAGCACAGATCCCCACTGCTGTTGTGCCTGTAGATAGGGCGCCAAGGCACCGTGAAGAGCAGCAAGAGCTTTCAGGGCTGGGCCCTTCCTTGTGGGAGAAGGAGCCGGACGTTTGCCTTTTCGGCAAGAGGCTCTGCCGCGGCCAAGCGCCATGAGATGTTGCGTCTCTGGGAAAGCACAGATCCCCACTGCTGTTGTGCCTGTAGATAGTGCTCCCAGGCACCGTGAAGAGCAGCAAGAGCTTTCAGGGCTGGGCCCTTCTTTGTGGGAAAAGGAGCCTGACATTTGCCTTTTTGGCAAGAGGCTCTGCTGCGGCCGAGCGCCATGAGATGTTGCGTCTCTGGGAAAGCACAGATCCCCAGTGCTGTTGTGCCTGTAGATAGGGCGCCAAGGCACCATGAAGAGCAGCAAGAGCTTTCAGGGCTGGGCCCTTCCTTGTGGGAGAAGGAGCCGGACCTTTGCCTTTTCGGCAAGAGTCTCTGCCGCGGCCGAGCGCCATGAGATGTTGCGTCTCTGGGAAAGCACAGATCCCCAGTGCTGTTGTGCCTGTAGATAGGGCGCCAATGGTAGGTGAAGAGCAGCAAGAGCTTTCAGGGCTGGGCCCTTCCTTGTGGGAGAAGGAGCCGGACGTTTGCCTTTTCGGCAAGAGGCTCTGCCGCGGCCGAGCGGCATGAGATGTTGCGTCTCTGGGAAAGCACAGATCCCCACTGCTCTTGTGCCTGTAGATAGGGCGCCAAGGCACCGTGAAGAGCAGCAAGAGCTTTCAGGGCTGGGCCCTTCCTTGTGGGAGAAGGAGCCGGACCTTTGCCTTTTCGGCAAGAAGCTCTGCCGCGCCCGAGCGCCATGAGATGTTGCGTCTCTGGGAAAGCACAGATCCCCACTGCTGTTGTGCCTGTAGATAGGGCGCCAAGGCACCGTGAAGAGCAGCAAGAGCTTTCAGGGCTGGGCCCTTCCCTGTGGGAGAAGGAGCCGGACGTTTGCCTTTTCGGCAAGAGGCTCTGCCGCGGCCGAGCGCCATGAGATGTTGCGTCTCTGGGAAAGCACAGATCCCCACTGCTGTTGTGCCTGTAGATAGTGCTCCCAGGCACCGTGAGGAGCAGCAAGAGCTTTCAGGGCTGGGCCCTTCCTTGTGGGAGAAGGAGCCGGACGTTTGCCTTTTCGGCAAGAGGCTCTGCTGCGGCCGAGCGCCATGAGATGTTGCGTCTCTGGGAAAGCACAGATCCCCAGTGCTGTTGTGCCTGTAGATAGGGCGCCAAGGCACCATGAAGAGCAGCAAGAGCTTTCAGGGCTGGGCCCTTCCTTGTGGGAGAAGGAGCCGGACGTTTGCCTTTTCGGCAAGAGTCTCTGCCGCGCCCGAGCGCCATGAGATGTTGCGTCTCTGGGAAAGCACAGATCCCCAGTGCTGTTGTGCCTGTAGATAGGGCGCCAATGGTAGGTGAAGAGCAGCAAGAGCTTTCAGGGCTGGGCCCTTCCTTGTGGGAGAAGGAGCCGGACGTTTGCCTTTTCGGCAAGAGGCTCTGCCGCGGCCGAGCGCCATGAGATGTTGCGTCTCTGGGAAAGCACAGATCCCCACTGCTGTTGTGCCTGTAGATAGGGCGCCAAGGCACCGTGAAGAGCAGCAAGAGCTTTCAGGGCTGGGCCCTTCCTTGTGGGAGAAGGAGCCGGACCTTTGCCTTTTCGGCAAGAGGCTCTGCCGCGCCCGAGCGCCATGAGATGTTGCGTCTCTGGGAAAGCACAGATCCCCACTGCTGTTGTGCCTGTAGATAGGGCGCCAAGGCACCGTGAAGAGCAGGAACAGCTATCAGGGCTGGGCCCTTCCTTGTGGGAGAAGGAGCCGGACGTTTGCCTTTTCGGCAAGAGGCTCTGCCGCGGCCGAGCGCCATGAGATGTTGCGTCTCTGGGAAAGCACAGATCCCCACTGCTGTTGTGCCTGTAGATATGGCGCCAAGGGTAGGTGAAGAGCAGCAAGAGCTTTCAGGGCTGGGCCCTTCCTTGTGGGAGAAGGAGCCGGACCTTTGCCTTTGCGGCAAGAGGCTCTGCCGCGCGCCGAGCGCCATGAGATGTTGCGTCTCTGGGAAAGCACAGATCCCCACTGCTGTTGTGCCTGTAGATAGGGCGCCAAGGCACCGTGAAGAGCAGCAAGAGCTTTCAGGGCTGGGCCCTTCCTTGTGGGAGAAGGAGCCGGACGTTTGCCTTTTCGGCAAGAGGCTCTGCCGCGGCCGAGCGCCATGAGATGTTGCGTCTCTGGGAAAGCACAGATCCCCACTGCTGTTGTGCCTGTAGATAGGGTGCCAAGGCACCGTGAAGAGCAGCAAGAGCTTTCAGGGCTGGGCCCTTCCTTGTGGGAGAAGGAGCCGGACGTTTGCCTTTTCGGCAAGAGGCTCTGCCGCGGCCAAGCGCCATGAGATGTTGCGTCTCTGGGAAAGCACAGATCCCCACTGCTGTTGTGCCTGTAGATAGTGCTCCCAGGCACCGTGAAGAGCAGCAAGAGCTTTCAGGGCTGGGCCCTTCTTTGTGGGAAAAGGAGCCTGACATTTGCCTTTTTGGCAAGAGGCTCTGCTGCGGCCGAGCGCCATGAGATGTTGCGTCTCTGGGAAAGCACAGATCCCCAGTGCTGTTGTGCCTGTAGATAGGGCGCCAAGGCACCATGAAGAGCAGCAAGAGCTTTCAGGGCTGGGCCCTTCCTTGTGGGAGAAGGAGCCGGACGTTTGCCTTTTCGGCAAGAGGCTCTGCCAAGGCCGAGCGCCATGAGATGTTGCGTCTCTGGGAAAGCACAGATCCCCAGTGCTGTTGTGCCTGTAGATAGGGCGCCAATGGTAGGTGAAGAGCAGCAAGAGCTTTCAGGGCTGGGCCCTTCCTTGTGGGAGAAGGAGCCGGACGTTTGCCTTTTCGGCAAGAGGCTCTGCCGCGCCCGAGCGCCATGAGATGTTGCGTCTCTGGGAAAGCACAGATCCCCACTGCTCTTGTGCCTGTAGATAGGGCGCCAAGGCACCGTGAAGAGCAGCAAGAGCTTTCAGGGCTGGGCCCTTCCTTGTGGGAGAAGGAGCCGGACCTTTGCCTTTTCGGCAAGAGGCTCTGCCGCGCCCGAGCGCCATGAGATGTTGCGTCTCTGGGAAAGCACAGATCCCCACTGCTGTTGTGCCTGTAGATAGGGCGCCAAGGCACCGTGAAGAGCAGCAAGAGCTTTCAGGGCTGGGCCCTTCCTTGTGGGAGAAGGAGCCGGACGTTTGCCTTTTCGGCAAGAGGCTCTGCCGCGGCCGAGCGCCATGAGATGTTGCGTCTCTGGGAAAGCACAGATCCCCACTGCTGTTGTGCCTGTAGATAGTGCTCCCAGGCACCGTGAGGAGCAGCAAGAGCTTTCAGGGCTGGGCCCTTCCTTGTGGGAGAAGGAGCCGGACGTTTGCCTTTTCGGCAAGAGGCTCTGCTGCGGCCGAGCGCCATGAGATGTTGCGTCTCTGGGAAAGCACAGATCCCCAGTGCTGTTGTGCCTGTAGATAGGGCGCCAAGGCACCATGAAGAGCAGCAAGAGCTTTCAGGGCTGGGCCCTTCCTTGTGGGAGAAGGAGCCGGACGTTTGCCTTTTCGGCAAGAGTCTCTGCCGCGCCCGAACGCCATGAGATGTTGCGTCTCTGGGAAAGCACAGATCCCCAGTGCTGTTGTGCCTGTAGATAGGGCGCCAATGGTAGGTGAAGAGCAGCAAGAGCTTTCAGGGCTGGGCCCTTCCTTGTGGGAGAAGGAGCCGGACCTTTGCCTTTTCGGCAAGAGGCTCTGCCGCGCCCGAGCGCCATGAGATGTTGCGTCTCTGGGAAAGCACAGATCCCCACTGCTGTTGTGCCTGTAGATAGGGCGCCAAGGCACCGTGAAGAGCAGGAACAGCTATCAGGGCTGGGCCCTTCCTTGTGGGAGAAGGAGCCGGACGTTTGCCTTTTCGGCAAGAGGCTCTGCCGCGGCCGAGCGCCATGAGATGTTGCGTCTCTGGGAAAGCACAGATCCCCACTGCTGTTGTGCCTGTAGATATGGCGCCAAGGGTAGGTGAAGAGCAGCAAGAGCTTTCAGGGCTGGGCCCTTCCTTGTGGGAGAAGGAGCCGGACGTTTGCCTTTGCGGCAAGAGGCTCTGCCGCGCCCGAGCGCCATGAGATGTTGCGTCTCTGGGAAAGCACAGATCCCCAGTGCTGTTGTGCCTGTAGATAGGGCGCCAAGGCACCGTGAAGAGCAGCAAGAGCTTTCAGGGCTGGGCCCTTCCTTGTGGGAGAAGGAGCCGGACGTTTGCCTTTTCGGCAAGAGTCCTCTGCCGCGGCCGAGCGCCATGAGATGTTGCGTCTCTGGGAAAGCACAGATCCCCACTGCTGTTGTGCCTGTAGATAGGGTGCCAAGGCACCGTGAAGAGCAGCAAGAGCTTTCAGGGCTGGGCCCTTCCTTGTGGGAGAAGGAGCCGGACGTTTGCCTTTTCGGCAAGAGGCTCTGCCGCGGCCGAGCGCCATGAGATGTTGCGTCTCTGGGAAAGCACAGATCCCCACTGCTGTTGTGCCTGTAGATAGGGCGCCAAGGCACCGTGAAGAGCAGCAAGAGCTTTCAGGGCTGGGCCCTTCCTTGTGGGAGAAGGAGCCGGACGTTTGCCTTTTCGGCAAGAGGCTCTGCCGCGCCCGAGCGCCATGAGATGTTGCGTCTCTGGGAAAGCACAGATCCCCAGTGCTGTTGTGCCTGTAGATAGGGCGCCAAGGCACCGTGAAGAGCAGCAAGAGCTTTCAGGGCTGGGCCCTTCCCTGTGGGAGAAGGAGCCGGACGTTTGCCTTTTCGGCAAGAGGCTCTGCCAAGGCCGAGCGCCATGAGATGTTGCGTCTCTGGGAAAGCACAGATCCCCAGTGCTGTTGTTCCTGTAGATAGGGCGCCAATGGTAGGTGAAGAGCAGCAAGAGCTTTCAGGGCTGGGCCCTTCCTTGTGGGAGAAGGAGCCGGACGTTTGCCTTTTCGGCAAGAGGCTCTGCCGCGGCCGAGCGCCATGAGATGTTGCGTCTCTGGGAAAGCACAGATCCCCACTGCTGTTGTGCCTGTAGATAGGGCGCCAAGGCACCGTGAAGAGCAGCAAGAGCTTTTAGGGCTGGGCCCTTCCTTGTGGAAGAAGGAGCCGGACGTTTGCCTTTTCGGCAAGAGGCTCTGCCGCGGCCGAGCGCCATGAGATGTTGCGTCTCTGGGAAAGCACAGATCCCCACTGCTGTTGTGCCTGTAGATAGGGCGCCAAGGCACCGTGAAGAGCAGCAAGAGCTTTCAGGGCTGGGCCCTTCCTTGTGGGAGAAGGAGCCGGACGTTTGCCTTTTCGGCAAGAGGCTCTGCTGCGGCCGAGCGCCATGAGATGTTGCGTCTCTGGGAAAGCACAGATCCCCAGTGCTGTTGTGCCTGTAGATAGGGCGCCAAGGCACCATGAAGAGCAGCAAGAGCTTTCAGGGCTGGGCCCTTCCTTGTGGGAGAAGGAGCCAGACGTTTGCCTTTTCGGCAAGAGTCTCTGCCGCGCCCGAGCGCCATGAGATGTTGCGTCTCTGGGAAAGCACAGATCCCCACTGCTGTTGTGCCTGTAGATAGGGCGCCAATGGTAGGTGAAGAGCAGCAAGAGCTTTCAGGGCTGGGCCCTTCCTTGTGGGAGAAGGAGCCGGACGTTTGCCTTTTCGGCAAGAGGCTCTGCCGCGGCCGAGCGCCATGAGATGTTGCGTCTCTGGGAAAGCACAGATCCCCACTGCTGTTGTGCCTGTAGATAGGGCGCCAAGGCACCGTGAAGAGCAGGAACAGCTATCAGGGCTGGGCCCTTCCTTGTGGGAGAAGGAGCCGGACGTTTGCCTTTTCGGCAAGAGGCTCTGCCGCGGCCGAGCGCCATGAGATGTTGCGTCTCTGGGAAAGCACAGATCCCCACTGCTGTTGTGCCTGTAGATATGGCGCCAAGGGTAGGTGAAGAGCAGCAAGAGCTTTCAGGGCTGGGCCCTTCCTTGTGGGAGAAGGAGCCGGACCTTTGCCTTTGCGGCAAGAGGCTCTGCCGCGCCCGAGCGCCATGAGATGTTGCGTCTCTGGGAAAGCACAGATCCCCACTGCTGTTGTGCCTGTAGATAGGGCGCCAAGGCACCGTGAAGAGCAGCAAGAGCTTTCAGGGCTGGGCCCTTCCTTGTGGGAGAAGGAGCCGGACGTTTGCCTTTTCGGCAAGAGGCTCTGCCGCGGCCGAGCGCCATGAGATCTTGCGTCTCTGGGAAAACACAGATCCCCACTGCTCTTGTGCCTGTAGATAGGGTGCCAAGGCACCGTGAAGAGCAGCAAGAGCTTTCAGGGCTGGGCCCTTCCTTGTGGGAGAAGGAGCCGGACGTTTGCCTTTTCGGCAAGAGGCTCTGCCGCGGCCAAGCGCCATGAGATGTTGCGTCTCTGGGAAAGCACAGATCCCCACTGCTGTTGTGCCTGTAGATAGTGCTCCCAGGCACCGTGAAGAGCAGCAAGAGCTTTCAGGGCTGGGCCCTTCTTTGTGGGAAAAGGAGCCTGACATTTGCCTTTTTGGCAAGAGGCTCTGCTGCGGCCGAGCGCCATGAGATGTTGCGTCTCTGGGAAAGCACAGATCCCCAGTGCTGTTGTGCCTGTAGATAGGGCGCCAAGGCACCATGAAGAGCAGCAAGAGCTTTCAGGGCTGGGCCCTTCCTTGTGGGAGAAGGAGCCGGACGTTTGCCTTTTCGGCAAGAGTCTCTGCCGCGGCCGAGCGCCATGAGATGTTGCGTCTCTGGGAAAGCACAGATCCCCAGTGCTGTTGTGCCTGTAGATAGGGCGCCAATGGTAGGTGAAGAGCAGCAAGAGCTTTCAGGGCTGGGCCCTTCCTTGTGGGAGAAGGAGCCGGACGTTTGCCTTTTCGGCAAGAGGCTCTGCCGCGGCCGAGCGCCATGAGATGTTGCGTCTCTGGGAAAGCACAGATCCCCACTGCTGTTGTGCCTGTAGATAGGGCGCCAAGGCACCGTGAAGAGCAGCAAGAGCTTTCAGGGCTGGGCCCTTCCTTGTGGGAGAAGGAGCCGGACCTTTGCCTTTTCGGCAAGAGGCTCTGCCGCGCCCGAGCGCCATGAGATGTTGCGTCTCTGGGAAAGCACAGATCCCCACTGCTGTTGTGCCTGTAGATAGGGCGCCAAGGCACCGTGAAGAGCAGCAAGAGCTTTCAGGGCTGGGCCCTTCCTTGTGGGAGAAGGAGCCGGACGTTTGCCTTTTCGGCAAGAGGCTCTGCCGCGGCCGAGCGCCATGAGATGTTGCGTCTCTGGGAAAGCACAGATCCCCACTGCTGTTGTGCCTGTAGATAGGGCGCCAAGGCACCGTGAAGAGCAGCAAGAGCTTTCAGGGCTGGGCCCTTCCTTGTGGGAGAAGGAGCCGGACGTTTGCCTTTTCGGCAAGAGGCTCTGCCGCGGCCGAGCGCCATGAGATGTTGCGTCTCTGGGAAAGCACAGATCCCCACTGCTCTTGTGCCTGTAGATAGGGCGCCAATGGTAGGTGAAGAGCAGCAAGAGCTTTCAGGGCTGGGCCCTTCCTTGTGGGAGAAGGAGCCGGACGTTTGCCTTTTCGGCAAGAGGCTCTGCCGCGGCCGAGCGCCATGAGATGTTGCGTCTCTGGGAAAGCACAGATCCCCACTGCTCTTGTGCCTGTAGATAGGGCGCCAAGGCACCGTGAAGAGCAGCAAGAGCTTTCAGGGCTGGGCCCTTCCTTGTGGGAGAAGGAGCCGGACCTTTGCCTTTTCGGCAAGAGGCTCTGCCGCGCCCGAGCGCCATGAGATGTTGCGTCTCTGGGAAAGCACAGATCCCCACTGCTGTTGTGCCTGTAGATAGGGCGCCAAGGCACCGTGAAGAGCAGCAAGAGCTTTCAGGGCTGGGCCCTTCCTTGTGGGAGAAGGAGCCGGACGTTTGCCTTTTCGGCAAGAGGCTCTGCCGCGGCCGAGCGCCATGAGATGTTGCGTCTCTGGGAAAGCACAGATCCCCACTGCTGTTGTGCCTGTAGATAGGGCGCCAAGGCACCGTGAAGAGCAGCAAGAGCTTTCAGGGCTGGGCCCTTCCTTGTGGGAGAAGGAGCCGGACGTTTGCCTTTTCGGCAAGAGGCTCTGCCGCGGCCGAGCGCCATGAGATGTTGCGTCTCTGGGAAAGCACAGATCCCCAGTGCTGTTGTGCCTGTAGATAGGGCGCCAAGGCACCGTGAAGAGCAGCAAGAGCTTTCAGGGCTGGGCCCTTCCCTGTGGGAGAAGGAGCCGGACGTTTGCCTTTTCGGCAAGAGTCTCTGCCGCGGCCGAGCGCCATGAGATGTTGCGTCTCTGGGAAAGCACAGATCCCCAGTGCTGTTGTGCCTGTAGATAGGGCGCCAATGGTAGGTGAAGAGCAGCAAGAGCTTTCAGGGCTGGGCCCTTCCTTGTGGGAGAAGGAGCCGGACGTTTGCCTTTTCGGCAAGAGGCTCTGCTGCGGCCGAGCGCCATGAGATGTTGCGTCTCTGGGAAAGCACAGATCCCCACTGCTGTTGTGCCTGTAGATAGGGCGCCAAGGCACCGTGAAGAGCAGCAAGAGCTTTCAGGGCTGGGCCCTTCCTTGTGGGAGAAGGAGCCGGACGTTTGCCTTTTCGGCAAGAGGCTCTGCCGCGGCCAAGCGCCATGAGATGTTGCGTCTCTGGGAAAGCACAGATCCCCACTGCTCTTGTGCCTGTAGATAGGGCGCCAAGGCACCGTGAAGAGCAGCAAGAGCTTTCCTTGTGCCTGTAGATAGGGCGCCAAGGCACCGTGAAGAGCAGCAAGAGCTTTCAGGGCTGGGCCCTTCCTTGTGGGAGAAGGAGCCGGACGTTTGTCTTTTCGGCAAGAGGCTCTGCCGCGGCCGAGCGCCATGAGATGTTGCGTCTCTGGGAAAGCACAAATCCCTACTGCTGTTGTGCCTGTAGTTAGGGCGCCAAGGCACCGTGAAGAGCAGCAAGAGCTTTCAGGGCTGGGCCCTTCCTTGTGGGAGAAGGAGCCGGACGTTTGCCTTTTCGGCAAGAGGCTCTGCCGCGGCCGAGCGGCATGAGATGTTGCGTCTCTGGGAAAGCACAGATCCCCACTGCTGTTGTGCCTGTAGATAGGGCGCCAAGGCACCGTGAAGAGCAGCAAGAGCTTTCAGGCCTGGCACTTCCTTGTGGGAGAAGGAGCCGGACGTTTGCCTTTTCGGCAAGAGGCTGTGCCGCGGCCGAGCGCCATGAGATCTTGCGTCTCTGGGAAAGCACAGATCCCCACTGCTGTTGTGCCTGTAGATAGGGCGTCAAGGCACCGTGAAGAGCAGCAAGAGCTTTCAGGGCTGGGCCCTTCCTTGTGGGAGAAGGAGCCGGACGTTTGCCTTTTTAGCAAGAGGCTCTGCCGCGGCCGAGCGCCATGAGATGTTGCGTGTCTGGGAAAGCACAGATCCCCAGTGCTGTTGTGCCTGTAGATAGGGCGCCAAGGCACCGTGAAGAGCAGCAAGAGCTTTCAGGGCTGGGCCCTTCTTTGTGGGAAAAGGAGCCGGACGTTTGCCTTTTCGGCAAGAGGCTCTGCTGCGGCCGAGCGCCATGAGATGTTGCGTCTCTGGGAAAGCACAGATCCCCAGTGCTGTTGTGCCTGTAGATAGGGCGCCAAGGCACCGTGAAGAGCAGCAAGAGATTTCAGGGCTGGGCCCTTCCTTGTGGGAGAAGGAGCCGGATGTTTGCCTTTTCGGCAAGAGTCTCTGCCGCGGCCGAGCGCCATGAGATGTTGCGTCTCTGGGAAAGCACAGATCCCCACTGCTGTTGTGCCTGTAGATAGGGCGCCAATGGTAGGTGAAGAGCAGCAAGAGCTTTCAGGGCTGGGCCCTTCCTTGTGGGAGAAGGAGCCGGACGTTTGCCTTTTCGGCAAGAGGCTCTGCCGCGGCCGAGCGCCATGAGATGTTGCGTCTCTGGGAAAGCACAGATCCCCACTGCTCTTGTGCCTGTAGATAGGGTGCCAAGGCACCGTGAAGAGCAGCAAGAGCTTTTAGGGCTGGGCCCTTCCTTGTGGAAGAAGGAGCCGGACGTTTGCCTTTTCGGCAAGAGGCTCTGCCGCGGCCGAGCGCCATGAGATGTTGCGTCTCTGGGAAAGCACAGATCCCCACTGCTGTTGTGCCTGTAGATAGGGCGCCAAGGCACCGTGAAGAGCAGCAAGAGCTTTCAGGGCTGGGCCCTTCCTTGTGGGAGAAGGAGCCGGACGTTTGCCTTTTCGGCAAGAGGCTCTGCCGCGCCCGAGCGCCATGAGATGTTGCGTCTCTGGGAAAGCACAGATCCCCAGTGCTGTTGTGCCTGTAGATAGGGCGCCAAGGCACCGTGAAGAGCAGCAAGAGCTTTCAGGGCTGGGCCCTTCCCTGTGGGAGAAGGAGCCGGACGTTTGCCTTTTCGGCAAGAGGCTCTGCCAAGGCCGAGCGCCATGAGATGTTGCGTCTCTGGGAAAGCACAGATCCCCAGTGCTGTTGTGCCTGTAGATAGGGCGCCAAGGCACCGTGAAGAGCAGCAAGAGCTTTCAGGGCTGGGCCCTTCCTTGTGGGAGAAGGAGCCGGACGTTTGCCTTTTCGGCAAGAGGCTCTGCTGCGGCCTGAGCGCCATGAGATGTTGCGTCTCTGGGAAAGCACAGATCCCCACTGCTGTTGTGCCTGTAGATAGGGCGCCAAGGCACCGTGAAGAGCAGCAAGAGCTTTCAGGGCTGGGCCCTTCCTTGTGGGAGAAGGAGCCGGACGTTTGCCTTTTCGGCAAGAGGCTCTGCCGCGGCCAAGCGCCATGAGATGTTGCGTCTCTGGGAAAGCACAGATCCCCACTGCTCTTGTGCCTGTAGATAGGGCGCCAAGGCACCGTGAAGAGCAGCAAGAGCTTTCAGGGCTGGGCCCTTCCTTGTGGGAGAAGGAGCCGGACGTTTGTCTTTTCGGCAAGAGGCTCTGCCGCGGCCGAGCGCCATGAGATGTTGCGTCTCTGGGAAAGCACAAATCCCTACTGCTGTTGTGCCTGTAGTTAGGGCGCCAAGGCACCGTGAAGAGCAGCAAGAGCTTTCAGGGCTGGGCCCTTCCTTGTGGGAGAAGGAGGCCGGACGTTTGCCTTTTCGGCAAGAGGCTCTGCCGCGGCCGAGCGGCATGAGATGTTGCGTCTCTGGGAAAGCACAGATCCCCACTGCTGTTGTGCCTGTAGATAGGGCGCCAAGGCACCGTGAAGAGCAGCAAGAGCTTTCAGGCCTGGCCCTTCCTTGTGGGAGAAGGAGCCGGACGTTTGCCTTTTTGGCAAGAGGCTCTGCCGCGGGTCCGAGCGCCATGAGATCTTGCGTCTCTGGGAAAGCACAGATCCCCACTGCTGTTGTGCCTGTAGATAGGGCGTCAAGGCACCGTGAAGAGCAGCAAGAGCTTTCAGGGCTGGGCCCTTCCTTGTGGGAGAAGGAGCCGGACGTTTGCCTTTTTAGCAAGAGCTCTGCCGCGGCCGAGCGCCATGAGATGTTGCGTGTCTGGGAAAGCACAGATCCCCACTGCTGTTGTGCCTGTAGATAGGGCGCCAAGGCACCGTGAAGAGCAGCAAGAGCTTTCAGGGCTGGGCCCTTCTTTGTGGGAAAAGGAGCCGGACGTTTGCCTTTTCGGCAAGAGGCTCTGCTGCGGCCGAGCGCCATGAGATGTTGCGTCTCTGGGAAAGCACAGATCCCCAGTGCTGTTGTGCCTGTAGATAGGGCGCCAAGGCACCGTGAAGAGCAGCAAGAGCTTTCAGGGCTGGGCCCTTCCTTGTGGGAGAAGGAGCCGGACGTTTGCCTTTTCGGCAAGAGTCTCTGCCGCGGCCGAGCGCCATGAGATGTTGCGTCTCTGGGAAAGCACAGATCCCCACTGCTGTTGTGCCTGTAGATAGGGCGCCAATGGTAGGTGAAGAGCAGCAAGAGCTTTCAGGGCTGGGCCCTTCCTTGTGGGAGAAGGAGCCGGACGTTTGCCTTTTCGGCAAGAGGCTCTGCCGCGGCCGAGCGCCATGAGATGTTGCATCTCTGGGAAAGCACAGATCCCCACTGCTCTTGTGCCTGTAGATAGGGCGCCAAGGCACCGTGAAGAGCAGCAAGAGCTTTTAGGGCTGGGCCCTTCCTTGTGGAAGAAGGAGCCGGACGTTTGCCTTTTCGGCAAGAGGCTCTGCCGCGGCCGAGCGCCATGAGATGTTGCGTCTCTGGGAAAGCACAGATCCCCACTGCTGTTGTGCCTGTAGATAGAGCACCAAGGCACTGTGAAGAGCAGCAAGAGCTTTCAGGGCTGGGCCCTTCCTTGTGGGAGAAGGAGCCGGACGTTTGCCTTTTCGGCAAGAGGCTGTGCCGCGGCCGAGCGCCATGAGATCTTGCGTCTCTGGGAAAGCACAGATCCCCCACTGCTGTTGTGCCTGTAGATAGGGCGCCAAGGCACCGTGAAGAGCAGCAAGAGCTTTCAGGGCTGGGCCCTTCCTTGTGGGAGAAGGAGCCGGACGTTTGCCTTTGCGGCAAGAGGCTCTGCCGCGGCCGAGCGCCATGAGATGTTGCGTCTCTGGGAAAGCACAGATCCCCAGTGCTGTTGTGCCTGTAGATAGGGCGCCAAGGCACCGTGAAGAGCAGCAAGAGCTTTCAGGGCTGGGCCCTTCTTTCGTGGGAAAAGGAGCCGGACGTTTGCCTTTTCGGCAAGAGGCTCTGCTGCGGCCGAGCGCCATGAGATGTTGCGTCTCTGGGAAAGCACAGATCCCCAGTGCTGTTGTGCCTGTAGATAGGGCGCCAAGGCACCGTGAAGAGCAGCAAGAGCTTTCAGGGCTGGGCCCTTCCTTGTGGGAGAAGGAGCCGGACGTTTGCCTTTTCGGCAAGAGTCTCTGCCGCGGCCGAGCGCCATGAGATGTTGCGTCTCTGGGAAAGCACAGATCCCCACTGCTCTTGTGCCTGTAGATAGGGCGCCAATGGTAGGTGAAGAGCAGCAAGAGCTTTCAGGGCTGGGCCCTTCCTTGTGGGAGAAGGAGCCGGACGTTTGCCTTTTCGGCAAGAGGCTCTGCCGCGGCCGAGCGCCATGAGATGTTGCGTCTCTGGGAAAGCACAGATCCCCACTGCTCTTGTGCCTGTAGATAGGGCGCCAAGGCACCGTGAAGAGCAGCAAGAGCTTTTAGGGCTGGGCCCTTCCTTGTGGAAGAAGGGAGCCGGACGTTTGCCTTTTCGGCAAGAGGCTCTGCCGCGGCCGAGCGCCATGAGATGTTGCGTGTCTGGGAAAGCACAGATCCCCAGTGCTGTTGTGCCTGTAGATAGGGCGTGAAGGCACCGTGAAGAGCAGCAAGAGCTTTCAGGGCTGGGCCCTTTCTTGTGGGAGAAGGAGCCGGACGTTTGTCTTTTCGGCAAGAGGCTCTGCCGCGGCCGAGTGCCATGAGATGTTGCGTCTCTGGGAAAGCACAGATCCCACTGCTGTTGTGCCTGTAGTTAGGGCGCCAAGGCACCGTGAAGAGCAGCAAGAGCTTTCAGGGCTGGGCCCTTCCTTGTGGGAGAAGGAGCCGGACGTTTGCCTTTTCGGCAAGAGGCTCTGCCGCGGCCGAGCGGCATGAGATGTTGCCTCTCTGGGAAAGCACAGATCCCCACTGCTGTTGTGCCTGTAGATAGGGCGCCAAGGTACCGTGAAGAGCAGCAAGAGCTTTCAGGGCTGGGCCCTTCCTTGTGGGAGAAGGAGCCGGACGTTTGCCTTTTCGGCAAGAGGCTGTGCCGCGGCCGAGCGCCATGAGATGTTGCGTCTCTGGGAAAGCACAGATCCCCACTGCTGTTGTGCCTGTAGATAGGGCGCCAAGGCACCGTGAAGAGCAGCAAGAGCTTTCAGGGCTGGGCCCTTCCTTGTGGGAGAAGGAGCCGGACGTTTGCCTTTTTCGGCAAGAGGCTCTGCCGCGGCCAATCGCCATGAGATGTTGCGTGTCTGGGAAAGCACAGATCCCCACTGCTGTTGTGCCTGTAGATAGGGCACCAAGGCACCGTGAAGAGCAGCAAGAGCTTTCAGGGCTGGGCCCTTCCTTGTGGGAGAAGGAGCCGGACGTTTGCCTTTTCGGCAAGAGGCTCTGCCGCGCCCGAGCGCCATGAGATGTTGCGTGTCTGAGAAAGCACAGATCCCCACTGCTCTTGTGCCTGTAGATAGGGCGCCAAGGCACCGCGAAGAGCAGCAAGAGCTTTCAGGGCTGGGCCCTTCTTTGTGGGAAAAGGAGCCGGACGTTTGCCTTTTCGGCAAGAGGCTCTGCTGCGGCCGAGCGCCATGAGATGTTGCGTCTCTGGGAAAGCACAGATCCCCACTGCTGTTGTGCCTGTAGATAGGGCGCCAAGGCAACGTGAAGAGCAGCAAGAGCTTTCAGGGCTGGGCCCTTCCTTGTGGGAGAAGGAGCCGGACGTTTGCCTTTTCGGCAAGAGGCTCAGGCATGGCCGAGCGCCATGAGATGTTGCGTATCTGGGAAAGCACAGATCCCCACTGCTGTTGTGCCTGTAGATAGGGCGCCAATGGTAGGTGAAGCAGGGCTGGGCCCTTCCTTGTGGAAGAAGGAGCCGGACGTTTGCCTTTTCGGCAAGAGGCTCTGCCGCGGCCGAGCGGCATGAGATGTTGTGTCTCTGGGAAAGCACAGATCCCCACTGCTGTTGTGCCTGTAGATAGGCCCGCCAAGGCACCGTGAAGAGCAGCAAGAGCTTTCAGGGCTGGGCCCTTCCTTGTGGGAGAAGGAGCCGGACGTTTGCCTTTTTGGCAAGAGGCTCTGCCGCGGCCGAGCGCCATGAGATGTTGCGTGTCTGGGAAAGCACAGATCCCCACTGCTGTTGTGCCTGTAGATAGGGCGTCAAGGCACCGTGAAGAGCAGCAAGAGCTTTCAGGGCTGGGCCCTTCCTTGTGGGAGAAGGAGCCGGACGTTTGCCTTTTTGGCAAGAGGCTCTGCCGCGGCCCGAGCGCCATGAGATGTTGCGTGTCTGGGAAAGCACAGATCCCCACTGCTGTTGTGCCTGTAGATAAGGCGCCAAGGGTAGGTGAAGAGCAGCAAGAGCTTTCAGGGCTGGGCCCTTCTTTGTGGGGAAAGGAGCTGGACGTTTGCCTTTTCGGCAAGAGGCTCTGCTGCGGCCGAGCGCCATGAGATGTTGCGTCTCTGGGAAAGCACAGATCCCCACTGCTGTTGTGCCTGTAGATAGGGCGCCAAGGCACCGTGAAGAGCAGCAAGAGCTTTCAGGGCTGGGCCCTTCCTTGTGGGAGAAGGAGCCGGACGTTTGCCTTTTCGGCAAGAGGCTCAGGCACGGCCGAGCGCCATGAGATGTTGCGTCTCTGGGAAAGCACAGATCCCCACTGCTGTTGTGCCTGTCGATAGGGCGCCAATGGTAGGTGAAGAGCAGCAAGAGCTTTCAGGGCTGGGCCCTTCCTTGTGGAAGAAGGAGCCGGACGTTTGCCTTTTCGGCAAGAGGCTCTGCCGCGGCCGAGCGCCATGAGATGTTGCGTCTCTGGGAAAGCACAGATCCCCACTGCTGTTGTGCCTGTAGATAGGGCGCCAAGGCACCGTGAAGAGCAGCAAGAGCTTTCAGGGCTGGGCCCTTCCTTGTGGGAGAAGAAGCCGGACGTTTGCCTTTTTGGCAAGAGGCTCTGCCGCGGCCGAGCGCCATGAGATGTTGCGTCTCTGGGAAAGCACAGATCCCCACTGCTGTTGTGCCTGTAGATAGGGCGCCAAGGCACCGTGAAAGAAGCAGCCAAGAGCTTTCAGGGCTGGGCCCTTCCTTGTGGGAGAAGGAGCCGGACCTTTGCCTTTTCGGCAAGAGGCTCTGCCGCGGCCGAGCGCCATGAGATGTTGCGTGTCTGGGAAAGCACAGATCCCCACTGCTGTTGTGCCTGTAGATAGGGCGCCAAGGCACTGTGAAGAGCAGCAAGAGCTTTCAGGGCTGGGCCCTTCCTTGTGGGAGAAGGAGCCGGACTTTTGCCTTTGCGGCAAGAGGCTCTGCCGCGGCCGAGCGCCATGAGATGTTGCGTCTCTGGGAAAGCACAGATCCCCACTGCTGTTGTGCCTGTAGATATGGCGCCAAGGGTAGGTGAAGAGCAGCAAGAGCTTTCAGGGCTGGGCCCCTTCCTTGTGGGAGAAGGAGCCGGACCTTTGCCTTTTCGGCAAGAGGCTCTGCCGCGCCCGAGCGCCATGAGATGTTGCGTCTCTGGGAAAGCACAGATCCCCACTGCTGTTGTGCCTGTAGATAGGGCGCCAAGGCACCGTGAAGAGCAGCAAGAGCTTTCAGGGCTGGGCCCTTCCTTGTGGGAGAAGGAGCCGGACGTTTGCCTTTTCGGCAAGAGGCTCTGCCGCGGCCGAGCGCCATGAGATCTTGCGTCTCTGGGAAAGCACAGATCCCCACTGCTCTTGTGCCTGTAGATAGGGTGCCAAGGCACCGTGAAGAGCAGCAAGAGCTTTCAGGGCTGGGCCCTTCCTTGTGGGAGAAGGAGCCGGACGTTTGCCTTTTCGGCAAGAGGCTCTGCCGCGGCCAAGCGCCATGAGATGTTGCGTCTCTGGGAAAGCACAGATCCCCACTGCTGTTGTGCCTGTAGATAGTGCTCCCAGGCACCGTGAAGAGCAGCAAGAGCTTTCAGGGCTGGGCCCTTCTTTGTGGGAAAAGGAGCCTGACATTTGCCTTTTTGGCAAGAGGCTCTGCTGCGGCCGAGCGCCATGAGATGTTGCGTCTCTGGGAAAGCACAGATCCCCAGTGCTGTTGTGCCTGTAGATAGGGCGCCAAGGCACCATGAAGAGCAGCAAGAGCTTTTAGGGCTGGGCCCTTCCTTGTGGGAGAAGGAGCCGGACGTTTGCCTTTTCGGCAAGAGGCTCTGCCGCGCCCGAGCGCCATGAGATGTTGCGTGTCTGAGAAAGCACAGATCCCCACTGCTCTTGTGCCTGTAGATAGGGCGCCAAGGCACCGCGAAGAGCAGCAAGAGCTTTCAGGGCTGGGCCCTTCTTTGTGGGAAAAGGAGCCGGACGTTTGCCTTTTCGGCAAGAGGCTCTGCTGCGGCCGAGCGCCATGAGATGTTGCGTCTCTGGGAAAGCACAGATCCCCACTGCTGTTGTGCCTGTAGATAGGGCGCCAAGGCAACGTGAAGAGCAGCAAGAGCTTTCAGGGCTGGGCCCTTCCTTGTGGGAGAAGGAGCCGGACGTTTGCCTTTTCGGCAAGAGGCTCAGGCACGGCCGAGCGCCATGAGATGTTGCGTATCTGGGAAAGCACAGATCCCACTGCTGTTGTGCCTGTAGATAGGGCGCCAATGGTAGGTGAAGAGCAGCAAGAGCTTTCAGGGCTGGGCCCTTCCTTGTGGAAGAAGGAGCCGGACGTTTGCCTTTTCGGCAAGAGGCTCTGCCGCGGCCGAGCGCCATGAGATGTTGTGTCTCTGGGAAAGCACAGATCCCCAGTGCTGTTGTGCCTGTAGATAGGGCGCCAAGGCACCGTGAAGAGCAGCAAGAGCTTTCAGGGCTGGGCCCTTCCTTGTGGGAGAAGGAGCCGGACGTTTGCCTTTTTGGCAAGAGGCTCTGCCGCGGCCGAGCGCCATGAGATGTTGCGTGTCTGGGAAAGCACAGATCCCCACTGCTGTTGTGCCTGTAGATAGGGCACCAAGGCACCGTGAAGAGCAGCAAGAGCTTTCAGGGCTGGGCCCTTCCTTGTGGGAGAAGGAGCCGGACGTTTGCCTTTTCGGCAAGAGGCTCTGCCGCGGCCGAGCGCCATGAGATGTTGCGTGTCTGGGAAAGCACAGATCCCCACTGCTGTTGTGCCTGTAGATAAGGCGCCAAGGGTAGGTGAAGAGCAGCAAGAGCTTTCAGGGCTGGGCCCTTCTTTGTGGGAAAAAGGAGCTGGACGTTTGCCTTTTCGGCAAGAGGCTCTGCTGCGGCCGAGCGCCATGAGATGTTGCGTCTCTGGGAAAGCACAGATCCCCACTGCTGTTGTGCCTGTAGATAGGGCGCCAAGGCCACCGTGAAGAGCAGCAAGAGCTTTCAGGGCTGGGCCCTTCCTTGTGGGAGAAGGAGCCGGACGTTTGCCTTTTCGGCAAGAGGCTCAGGCACGGCCGAGCGCCATGAGATGTTGCGTCTCTGGGAAAGCACAGATCCCCACTGCTGTTGTGCCTGTAGATAGGGCGCCAATGGTAGGTGAAGAGCAGCAAGAGCTTTCAGGGCTGGGCCCTTCCTTGTGGAAGAAGGAGCCGGACGTTTGCCTTTTCGGCAAGAGGCTCTGCCGCGGCCGAGCGCCATGAGATGTTGCGTCTCTGGGAAAGCACAGATCCCCACTGCTGTTGTGCCTGTAGATAGGGCGCCAAGGCACCGTGAAGAGCAGCAAGAGCTTTCAGGGCTGGGCCCTTCCTTGTGGGAGAAGGAGCCGGACGTTTGCCTTTTTGGCAAGAGGCTCTGCCGCGGCCGAGCGCCATGAGATGTTGCGTCTCTGGGAAAGCACAGATCCCCCACTGCTGTTGTGCCTGTAGATAGGGCGCCAAGGCACCGTGAAGAGCAGCAAGAGCTTTCAGGGCTGGGCCCTTCCTTGTGGGAGAAGGAGCCTGACGTTTGCCTTTTCGGCAAGATACTCTTGGCGCGGCCGAGCACCATGAGATGTTGCGTCTCTGGGAAAGCACAGATCCCCACTGCTGTTGTGCCTGTAGATAGGGCGCCAAGGCACTGTGAAGAGCAGCAAGAGCTTTCAGGGCTGGGCCCTTCCTTGTGGGAGAAGGAGCCGGACTTTTGCCTTTGCGGCAAGAGGCTCTGCCGCGGCCGAGCGCCCATGAGATGTTGCGTCTCTGGGAAAGCACAGATCCCCACTGCTGTTGTGCCTGTAGATATGGCGCCAAGGGTAGGTGAAGAGCAGCAAGAGCTTTCAGGGCTGGGCCCTTCCTTGTGGGAGAAGGAGCCGGACCTTTGCCTTTGCGGCAAGAGGCTCTGCCGCGCCCAGAGCGCCATGAGATGTTGCGTCTCTGGGAAAGCACAGATCCCCACTGCTGTTGTGCCTGTAGATAGGGCGCCAAGGCACCAGTGAAGAGCAGCAAGAGCTTTCAGGGCTGGGCCCTTCCTTGTGGGAGAAGGAGCCGGACGTTTGCCTTTTCGGCAAGAGGCTCTGCCGCGGCCGAGCGCCATGAGATCTTGCGTCTCTGGGAAAGCACAGATCCCCACTGCTCTTGTGCCTGTAGATAGGGTGCCAAGGCACCGTGAAGAGCAGCAAGAGCTTTCAGGGCTGGGCCTTCCTTGTGGGAGAAGGAGCCGGACGTTTGCCTTTTCGGCAAGAGGCTCTGCCGCGGCCAAGCGCCATGAGATGTTGCGTCTCTGGGAAAGCACAGATCCCCACTGCTGTTGTGCCTGTAGATAGTGCTCCCAGGCACCGTGAAGAGCAGCAAGAGCTTTCAGGCTGGGCCCTTCTTTTGGGGAAAAGGAGCCTGACATTTGCCTTTTTGGCAAGAGGCTCTGCTGCGGGCCGAGCGCCATGAGATGTTGCGTCTCTGGGAAAGCACAGATCCCCAGTGCTGTTGTGCCTGTAGATAGGGCGCCAAGGCACCATGAAGAGCAGCAAGAGCTTTCAGGGCTGGGCCCTTCCTTGTGGGAGAAGGAGCCGGACGTTTGCCTTTTTCGGCAAGAGTCTCTGCCGCGGCCGAGCGCCATGAGATGTTGCGTCTCTGGAAAGCACAGATCCCCAGTGCTGTTGTGCCTGTAGATAGGGCGCCAATGGTAGGTGAAGAGCAGCAAGAGCTTTCAGGGCTGGGCCCTTCCTTGTGGGAGAAGGAGCCGGACGTTTGCCTTTTCGGCAAGAGGCTCTGCCGCGCCCGAGCGCCATGAGATGTTGCGTCTCTGGGAAAGCACAGATCCACACTGCTGTTGTGCCTGTAGATAGGGCGCCAAGGCACCGTGAAGAGCAGCAAGAGCTTTCAGGGCTGGGCCCTTCCCTTGTGGGAGAAGGAGCCGGACCTTTGCCTTTTCGGCAAGAGGCTCTGCCGCGGCCGAGCGCCATGAGATGTTGCGTGTCTGGGAAAGCACAGATCCCCACTGCTGTTGTGCCTGTAGATAGGGCGCCAAGGCACCGTGAAGAGCAGCAAGAGCTTTCAGGGCTGGGCCCTTCCTTGTGGGAGAAGGAGCCGGACGTTTGCCTTTTCGGCAAGAGGCTCTGCCGCGCCCCGAGCGCCATGAGATGTTGCGTCTCTGGGAAAGCACAGATCCCCAGTGCTGTTGTGCCTGTAGATAGGGCGCCAAGGCACCGTGAAGAGCAGCAAGAGCTTTCAGGGCTGGGCCCTTCCCTGTGGGAGAAGGAGCCGGACGTTTGCCTTTTCGGCAAGAGGCTCTGCCGCGGCCGAGCGCCATGAGATGTTGCGTCTCTGGGAAAGCACAGATCCCCAGTGCTGTTGTTCCTGTAGATAGGGCGCCAATGGTAGGTGAAGAGCAGCAAGAGCTTTCAGGGCTGGGCCCTTCCTTGTGGGAGAAGGAGACGGACGTTTGCCTTTTCGGCAAGAGGCTCTGCCGCGGCCGAGCGCCATGAGATGTTGCGTCTCTGGGAAAGCACAGATCCCCACTGCTGTTGTGCCTGTAGATAGGGCGCCAAGGCACCGTGAAGAGCAGCAAGAGCTTTTAGGGCTGGGCCCTTCCTTGTGGAAGAAGGAGCCGGACGTTTGCCTTTTCGGCAAGAGGCTCTGCCGCGGCCGAGCGCCATGAGATGTTGCGTCTCTGGGAAAGCACAGATCCCCACTGCTGTTGTGCCTGTAGATAGGGCGCCAAGGCACCGTGAAGAGCAGCAAGAGCTTTCAGGGCTAGGGCCCTTCCTTGTGGGAGAAGGAGCCGGACGTTTGCCCTTTTCGGCAAGAGGCTCTGCCGCGGCCAAACGCCATGAGATGTTGCGTCTCTGGGGAAAGCACAGATCCCCACTGCTCTTGTGCCTGTAGATAGGGCGCCAAGGCACCGTGAAGAGCAGCAAGAGCTTTCAGGGCTGGGCCCTTCCTTGTGGGAGAAGGAGCCGGACGTTTGTCTTTTCGGCAAGAGGCTCTGCCGCGGCCGAGCGCCATGAGATGTTGCGTCTCTGGGAAAGCACAAATCCCTACTGCTGTTGTGCCTGTAGTTAGGGCGCCAAGGCACCGTGAAGAGCAGCAAGAGCTTTCAGGGCTGGGCCCTTCCTTGTGGGAGAAGGAGCCGGACGTTTGCCTTTTCGGCAAGAGGCTCTGCCGCGGCCGAGCGGCATGAGATGTTGCGTCTCTGGGAAAGCACAGATCCCCACTGCTGTTGTGCCTGTAGATAGGGGCCAAGGGCACCGTGAAGAGCAGCAAGAGCTTTCAGGGCTGGGCCCTTCTTTGTGGGAAAAGGAGCCTGACATTTGCCTTTTTAGCAAGAGGCTCTGCTGCGGCCGAGCGCCATGAGATGTTGCGTCTCTGGGAAAGCACAGATCCCCAGTGCTGTTGTGCCTGTAGATAGGGCGCCAAGGCACCATGAAGAGCAGCAAGAGCTTTCAGGGCTGGGCCCTTCCTTGTGGGAGAAGGAGCCGGACGTTTGCCTTTTCGGCAAGAGTCTCTGCCGCGGCCGAGCGCCATGAGATGTTGCGTCTCTGGGAAAGCACAGATCCCCAGTGCTGTTGTGCCTGTAGATAGGGCGCCAATGGTAGGTGAAGAGCAGCAAGAGCTTTCAGGGCTGGGCCCTTCCTTGTGGGAGAAGGAGCCGGACGTTTGCCTTTTCGGCAAGAGGCTCTGCCGCGCCCGAGCGCCATGAGATGTTGCGTCTCTGGGAAAGCACAGATCCACACTGCTGTTGTGCCTGTAGATAGGGCGCCAAGGCACCGTGAAGAGCAGCAAGAGCTTTCAGGGCTGGGGCCCTTCCTTGTGGGAGAAGGAGCCGGACCTTTGCCTTTTCGGCAAGAGGCTCTGCCGCGGCCGAGCGCCATGAGATGTTGCGTGTCTGGGAAAGCACAGATCCCCACTGCTGTTGTGCCTGTAGATAGGGCGCCAAGGCACCGTGAAGAGCAGCAAGAGCTTTCAGGGCTGGGCCCTTCCTTGTGGGAGAAGGAGCCGGACGTTTGCCTTTTCGGCAAGAGGCTCTGCCGCGCCCGAGCGCCATGAGATGTTGCGTCTCTGGGAAAGCACAGATCCCCAGTGCTGTTGTGCCTGTAGATAGGGCGCCAAGCACCGTGAAGAGCAGCAAGAGCTTTCAGGGCTGGGCCCTTCCCTGTGGGAGAAGGAGCCGGACGTTTGCCTTTTCGGCAAGAGGCTCTGCCGCGGCCGAGCGCCATGAGATGTTGCGTCTCTGGGAAAGCACAGATCCCCAGTGCTGTTGTTCCTGTAGATAGGGCGCCAATGGTAGGTGAAGAGCAGCAAGAGCTTTCAGGGCTGGGCCCTTCCTTGTGGGAGAAGGAGACGGACGTTTGCCTTTTCGGCAAGAGGCTCTGCCGCGGCCGAGCGCCATGAGATGTTGCGTCTCTGGGAAAGCACAGATCCCCACTGCTGTTGTGCCTGTAGATAGGGCGCCAAGGCACCGTGAAGAGCAGCAAGAGCTTTTAGGGCTGGGCCCTTCCTTGTGGAAGAAGGAGCCGGACGTTTGCCTTTTCGGCAAGAGGCTCTGCCGCGGCCCGAGCGCCATGAGATGTTGCGTCTCTGGGAAAGCACAGATCCCCACTGCTGTTGTGCCTGTAGATAGGGCGCCAAGGCACCGTGAAGAGCAGCAAGAGCTTTCAGGGCTGGGCCCTTCCTTGTGGGAGAAGGAGCCGGACGTTTGCCTTTTCGGCAAGAGGCTCTGCCGCGGCCAAACGCCATGAGATGTTGCGTCTCTGGGAAAGCACAGATCCCCACTGCTCTTGTGCCTGTAGATAGGGCGCCAAGGCACCGTGAAGAGCAGCAAGAGCTTTCAGGGCTGGGCCCTTCCTTGTGGAGAAGGAGCCGGACGTTTGTCTTTTCGGCAAGAGGCTCTGCCGCGGCCGAGCGCCATGAGATGTTGCGTCTCTGGGAAAGCACAAATCCCTACTGCTGTTGTGCCTGTAGTTAGGGCGCCAAGGCACCGTGAAGAGCAGCAAGAGCTTTCAGGGCTGGGCCCTTCCTTGTGGGAGAAGGAGCCGGACGTTTGCCTTTTCGGCAAGAGGCTCTGCCGCGGCCGAGCGGCATGAGATGTTGCGTCTCTGGGAAAGCACAGATCCCCACTGCTGTTGTGCCTGTAGATAGGGCGCCAAGGCACCGTGAAGAGCAGCAAGAGCTTTCAGGGCTGGGCCCTTCTTTGTGGGAAAAAGGAGCCTGACATTTGCCTTTTTAGCAAGAGGCTCTGCTGCGGCCGAGCGCCATGAGATGTTGCGTCTCTGGGAAAGCACAGATCCCCAGTGCTGTTGTGCCTGTAGATAGGGCGCCAAGGCACCATGAAGAGCAGCAAGAGCTTTCAGGGCTGGGCCCTTCCTTGTGGGAGAAGGAGCCGGACGTTTGCCTTTTCGGCAAGAGTCTCTGCCGCGGCCGAGCGCCATGAGATGTTGCGTCTCTGGGAAAGCACAGATCCCCAGTGCTGTTGTGCCTGTAGATAGGGCGCCAATGGTAGGTGAAGAGCAGCAAGAGCTTTCAGGGCTGGGCCCTTCCTTGTGGGAGAAGGAGCCGGACGTTTGCCTTTTCGGCAAGAGGCTCTGCCGCGGCCGAGCGCCATGAGATGTTGCGTCTCTGGGAAAGCACAGATCCCCACTGCTCTTGTGCCTGTAGATAGGGCGCCAAGGCACCGTGAAGAGCAGCAAGAGCTTTCAGGGCTGGGCCCTTCCTTGTGGGAGAAGGAGCCGGACCTTTGCCTTTTCGGCAAGAGGCTCTGCCGCGCCCGAGCGCCATGAGATGTTGCGTCTCTGGGAAAGCACAGATCCCCACTGCTGTTGTGCCTGTAGATAGGGCGCCAAGGCACCGTGAAGAGCAGCAAGAGCTTTCAGGGCTGGGCCCTTCCTTGTGGGAGAAGGAGCCGGACGTTTGCCTTTTCGGCAAGAGGCTGTGCCGCGGCCGAGCGCCATGAGATGTTGCGTCTCTGGGAAAGCACAGATCCCCACTGCTGTTGTGCCTGTAGATAGGGCGCCAAGGCACCGTGAAGAGCAGCAAGAGCTTTCAGGGCTGGGCCCTTCCTTGTGGGAGAAGGAGCCGGACGTTTGCCTTTTCGGCAAGAGGCTCTGCCGCGCCCGAGCGCCATGAGATGTTGCGTCTCTGGGAAAGCACAGATCCCCAGTGCTGTTGTGCCTGTAGATAGGGCGCCAAGGCACCGTGAAGAGCAGCAAGAGCTTTCAGGGCTGGGCCCTTCCCTGTGGGAGAAGGAGCCGGACGTTTGCCTTTTCGGCAAGAGGCTCTGCCAAGGCCGAGCGCCATGAGATGTTGCGTCTCTGGGAAAGCACAGATCCCCAGTGCTGTTGTGCCTGTAGATAGGGCGCCAAGGCACCGTGAAGAGCAGCAAGAGCTTTCAGGGCTGGGCCCTTCCTTGTGGGAGAAGGAGCCGGACGTTTGCCTTTTCGGCAAGAGGCTCTGCCGCGGCCGAGCGCCATGAGATGTTGCGTCTCTGGGAAAGCACAGATCCCCACTGCTGTTGTGCCTGTAGATAGGGCGCCAAGGCACCGTGAAGAGCAGCAAGAGCTTTTAGGGCTGGGCCCTTCCTTGTGGAAGAAGGAGCCGGACGTTTGCCTTTTCGGCAAGAGGCTCTGCCGCGGCCGAGCGCCATGAGATGTTGCGTCTCTGGGAAAGCACAGATCCCCACTGCTGTTGTGCCTGTAGATAGGGCGCCAAGGCACCGTGAAGAGCAGCAAGAGCTTTCAGGGCTGGGCCCTTCCTTGTGGGAGAAGGAGCCGGACGTTTGCCTTTTCGGCAAGAGGCTCTGCCGCGGCCAAGCGCCATGAGATGTTGCGTCTCTGGGAAAGCACAGATCCCCACTGCTCTTGTGCCTGTAGATAGGGCGCCAAGGCACCGTGAAGAGCAGCAAGAGCTTTCAGGGCTGGGCCCTTCCTTGTGGGAGAAGGAGCCGGACGTTTGTCTTTTCGGCAAGAGGCTCTGCCGCGGCCGAGCGCCATGAGATGTTGCGTCTCTGGGAAAGCACAAATCCCTACTGCTGTTGTGCCTGTAGTTAGGGCGCCAAGGCACCGTGAAGAGCAGCAAGAGCTTTCAGGGCTGGGCCCTTCCTTGTGGGAGAAGGAGCCGGACGTTTGCCTTTTCGGCAAGAGGCTCTGCCGCGGCCGAGCGCCATGAGATGTTGCGTCTCTGGGAAAGCACAGATCCCCACTGCTGTTGTGCCTGTAGATAGGGCGCCAAGGCACCGTGAAGAGCAGCAAGAGCTTTCAGGCCTGGCCCTTCCTTGTGGGAGAAGGAGCCGGACGTTTGCCTTTTCGGCAAGAGGCTGTGCCGCGGCCGAGCGCCATGAGATCTTGCGTCTCTGGGAAAGCACAGATCCCCACTGCTGTTGTGCCTGTAGATAGGGCGTCAAGGCACCGTGAAGAGCAGCAAGAGCTTTCAGGGCTGGGCCCTTCCTTGTGGGAGAAGGAGCCGGACGTTTGCCTTTTTAGCAAGAGGCTCTGCCGCGGCCGAGCGCCATGAGATGTTGCGTGTCTGGGAAAGCACAGATCCCCAGTGCTGTTGTGCCTGTAGATAGGGCGCCAAGGCACCGTGAAGAGCAGCAAGAGCTTTCAGGGCTGGGCCCTTCTTTGTGGGAAAAGGAGCCGGACGTTTGCCTTTTCGGCAAGAGGCTCTGCTGCGGCCGAGCGCCATGAGATGTTGCGTCTCTGGGAAAGCACAGATCCCCAGTGCTGTTGTGCCTGTAGATAGGGCGCCAAGGCACCGTGAAGAGCAGCAAGAGCTTTCAGGGCTGGGCCCTTCCTTGTGGGAGAAGGAGCCGGATGTTTGCCTTTTCGGCAAGAGTCTCTGCCGCGGCCGAGCGCCATGAGATGTTGCGTCTCTGGGAAAGCACAGATCCCCACTGCTGTTGTGCCTGTAGATAGGGCGCCAATGGTAGGTGAAGAGCAGCAAGAGCTTTCAGGGCTGGGCCCTTCCTTGTGGGAGAAGGAGCCGGACGTTTGCCTTTTCGGCAAGAGGCTCTGCCGCGGCCGAGCGCCATGAGATGTTGCGTCTCTGGGAAAGCACAGATCCCCACTGCTCTTGTGCCTGTAGATAGGGCGCCAAGGCACCGTGAAGAGCAGCAAGAGCTTTTAGGGCTGGGCCCTTCCTTGTGGAAGAAGGAGCCGGACGTTTGCCTTTTCGGCAAGAGGCTCTGCCGCGGCCGAGCGCCATGAGATGTTGCGTCTCTGGGAAAGCACAGATCCCCACTGCTGTTGTGCCTGTAGATAGGGCACCAAGGCACTGTGAAGAGCAGCAAGAGCTTTCAGGGCTGGGCCCTTCCTTGTGGGAGAAGGAGCCGGACGTTTGCCTTTTCGGCAAGAGGCTGTGCCGCGGCCGAGCGCCATGAGATGTTGCGTCTCTGGGAAAGCACAGATCCCCACTGCTGTTGTGCCTGTAGATAGGGCGCCAAGGCACCGTGAAGAGCAGCAAGAGCTTTCAGGGCTGGGCCCTTCCTTGTGGGAGAAGGAGCCGGACGTTTGCCTTTTCGGCAAGAGGCTCTGCCGCGCTCCGAGCGCCATGAGATGTTGCGTGTCTGGGAAAGCACAGATCCCCACTGCTGTTGTGCCTGTAGATAGGGCACCAAGGCACCGTGAAGAGCAGCAAGAGCTTTCAGGGCTGGGCCCTTCCTTGTGGGAGAAGGAGCCGGACGTTTGCCTTTGCGGCAAGAGGCTCTGCCGCGGCCGAGCGCCATGAGATGTTGCGTCTCTGGGAAAGCACAGATCCCCAGTGCTGTTGTGCCTGTAGATAGGGCGCCAAGGCACCGTGAAGAGCAGCAAGAGCTTTCAGGGCTGGGCCCTTCTTTGTGGGAAAAGGAGCCGGACGTTTGCCTTTTCGGCAAGAGGCTCTGCTGCGGTCCGAGCGCCATGAGATGTTGCGTCTCTGGGAAAGCACAGATCCCCAGTGCTGTTGTGCCTGTAGATAGGGCGCCAAGGCACCGTGAAGAGCAGCAAGAGCTTTCAGCGCTGGGCCCTTCCTTGTGGGAGAAGGAGCCGGACGTTTGCCTTTTCGGCAAGAGTCTCTGCCGCGGCCGAGCGCCATGAGATGTTGCATCTCTGGGAAAGCACAGATCCCCACTGCTGTTGTGCCTGTAGATAGGGCGCCAATGGTAGGTGAAGAGCAGCAAGAGCTTTCAGGGCTGGGCCCTTCCTTGTGGGAGAAGGAGCCGGACGTTTGCCTTTTCGGCAAGAGGCTCTGCCGCGGCCGAGCGCCATGAGATGTTGCGTCTCTGGGAAAGCACAGATCCCCACTGCTCTTGTGCCTGTAGATAGGGCGCCAAGGCACCGTGAAGAGCAGCAAGAGCTTTTAGGGCTGGGCCCTTCCTTGTGAAGAAGGAGCGGACGTTTGCCTTTTCGGCAAGAGGCTCTGCCGCGGCCGAGCGCCATGAGATGTTGCGTCTCTGGGAAAGCACAGATCCCCAGTGCTGTTGTGCCTGTAGATAGGGCGCGAAGGCACCGTGAAGAGCAGCAAGAGCTTTCAGGGCTGGGCCCTTTCTTGTGGGAGAAGGAGCCGGACGTTTGTCTTTTCGGCAAGAGGCTCTGCCGCGGCCGAGTGCCATGAGATGTTGCGTCTCTGGGAAAGCACAGATCCCCACTGCTGTTGTGCCTGTAGTTAGGGCGCCAAGGCACCGTGAAGAGCAGCAAGAGCTTTCAGGGCTGGGCCCTTCCTTGTGGGAGAAGGAGCCGGACGTTTGCCTTTTCGGCAAGAGGCTCTGCCGCGGCCGAGCGGCATGAGATGTTGCGTCTCTGGGAAAGCACAGATCCCCACTGCTGTTGTGCCTGTAGATAGGGCGCCAAGGCACCGTGAAGAGCAGCAAGAGCTTTCAGGGCTGGGCCCTTCCTTGTGGGAGAAGGAGCCGGACGTTTGCCTTTTCGGCAAGAGGCTGTGCCGCGGCCGAGCGCCATGAGATGTTGCGTCTCTGGGAAAGCACAGATCCCCACTGCTGTTGTGCCTGTAGATAGGGCGCCAAGGCACCGTGAAGAGCAGCAAGAGCTTTCAGGGCTGGGCCCTTCCTTGTGGGAGAAGGAGCCGGACGTTTGCCTTTTCGGCAAGAGGCTCTGCCGCGGCCAATCGCCATGAGATGTTGCGTCTCTGGGAAAGCACAGATCCCCACTGCTGTTGTGCCTGTAGATAGGGCACCAAGGCACCGTGAAGAGCAGCAAGAGCTTTCAGGGCTGGGCCCTTCCTTGTGGGAGAAGGAGCCGGACGTTTGCCTTTTCGGCAAGAGGCTCTGCCGCGCCCGAGCGCCATGAGATGTTGCGTGTCTGAGAAAGCACAGATCCCCACTGCTCTTGTGCCTGTAGATAGGGCGCCAAGGCACCGCGAAGAGCAGCAAGAGCTTTCAGGGCTGGGCCCTTCTTTGTGGGAAAAGGAGCCGGACGTTTGCCTTTTCGGCAAGAGGCTCTGCTGCGGCCGAGCGCCATGAGATGTTGCGTCTCTGGGAAAGCACAGATCCCCACTGCTGTTGTGCCTGTAGATAGGGCGCCAAGGCACCGTGAAGAGCAGCAAGAGCTTTCAGGGCTGGGCCCTTCCTTGTGGGAGAAGGAGCCGGACGTTTGCCTTTTCGGCAAGAGGCTCAGGCACGGCCGAGCGCCACGAGATGTTGCGTATCTGGGAAAGCACAGATCCCCACTGCTGTTGTGCCTGTAGATAGGGCGCCAATGGTAGGTGAAGAGCAGCAAGAGCTTTCAGGGCTGGGCCCTTCCTTGTGGAAGAAGGAGCCGGACGTTTGCCTTTTCGGCAAGAGGCTCTGCCGCGGCCGAGCGCCATGAGATGTTGCGTCTCTGGGAAAGCACAGATCCCCAGTGCTGTTGTGCCTGTAGATAGGGCGCCAAGGCACCGTGAAGAGCAGCAAGAGCTTTCAGGGCTGGGCCCTTCCTTGTGGGAGAAGGAGCCGGACGTTTGCCTTTTTGGCAAGAGGCTCTGCCGCGGCCGAGCGCCATGAGATGTTGCGTGTCTGGGAAAGCACAGATCCCCACTGCTGTTGTGCCTGTAGATAGGGCACCAAGGCACCGTGAAGAGCAGCAAGAGCTTTCAGGGCTGGGCCCTTCCTTGTGGGAGAAGGAGCCGGACGTTTGCCTTTTTGGCAAGAGGCTCTGCCGCGGCCGAGCGCCATGAGATGTTGCGTGTCTGGGAAAGCACAGATCCCCACTGCTGTTGTGCCTGTAGATAAGGCGCCAAGGGTAGGTGAAGAGCAGCAAGAGCTTTCAGGGCTGGGCCCTTCTTTGTGGGAAAAGGAGCTGGACGTTTGCCTTTTCGGCAAGAGGCTCTGCTGCGGCCGAGCGCCATGAGATGTTGCGTCTCTGGGAAAGCACAGATCCCCACTGCTCTTGTGCCTGTAGATAGGGCGCCAAGGCACCGTGAAGAGCAGCAAGAGCTTTCAGGGCTGGGCCCTTCCTTGTGGGAGAAGGAGCCGGACGTTTGCCTTTTCGGCAAGAGGCTCAGGCACGGCCGAGCGCCATGAGATGTTGCGTCTCTGGGAAAGCACAGATCCCCACTGCTGTTGTGCCTGTAGATAGGGCGCCAATGGTAGGTGAAGAGCAGCAAGAGCTTTCAGGGCTGGGCCCTTCCTTGTGGAAGAAGGAGCCGGACGTTTGCCTTTTCGGCAAGAGGCTCTGCCGCGGCCGAGCGCCATGAGATGTTGCGTCTCTGGGAAAGCACAGATCCCCACTGCTGTTGTGCCTGTAGATAGGGCGCCAATGGTAGGTGAAGAGCAGCAAGAGCTTTCAGGGCTGGGCCCTTCCTTGTGGAAGAAGGAGCCGGACGTTTGCCTTTTCGGCAAGAGGCTCTGCCGCGGCCGAGCGCCATGAGATGTTGCGTCTCTGGGAAAGCACAGATCCCCAGTGCTGTTGTGCCTGTAGATAGGGCGCCAAGGCACCGTGAAGAGCAGCAAGAGCTTTCAGGGCTGGGCCCTTCCTTGTGGGAGAAGGAGCCGGACGTTTGCCTTTTTGGCAAGAGGCTCTGCCGCGGCCGAGCGCCATGAGATGTTGCGTGTCTGGGAAAGCACAGATCCCCACTGCTGTTGTGCCTGTAGATAGGGCACCAAGGCACCGTGAAGAGCAGCAAGAGCTTTCAGGGCTGGGCCCTTCCTTGTGGGAGAAGGAGCCGGACGTTTGCCTTTTTGGCAAGAGGCTCTGCCGCGGCCGAGCGCCATGAGATGTTGCGTGTCTGGGAAAGCACAGATCCCCACTGCTGTTGTGCCTGTAGATAAGGCGCCAAGGGTAGGTGAAGAGCAGCAAGAGCTTTCAGGGCTGGGCCCTTCTTTGTGGGAAAAGGAGCTGGACGTTTGCCTTTTCGGCAAGAGGCTCTGCTGCGGCCGAGCGCCATGAGATGTTGCGTCTCTGGGAAAGCACAGATCCCCACTGCTGTTGTGCCTGTAGATAGGGCGCCAAGGCACCGTGAAGAGCAGCAAGAGCTTTCAGGGCTGGGCCCTTCCTTGTGGGAGAAGGAGCCGGACGTTTGCCTTTTCGGCAAGAGGCTCAGGCACGGCCGAGCGCCATGAGATGTTGCGTCTCTGGGAAAGCACAGATCCCCACTGCTGTTGTGCCTGTAGATAGGGCGCCAATGGTAGGTGAAGAGCAGCAAGAGCTTTCAGGGCTGGGCCCTTCCTTGTGGAAGAAGGAGCCGGACGTTTGCCTTTTCGGCAAGAGGCTCTGCCGCGGCCGAGCGCCATGAGATGTTGCGTCTCTGGGAAAGCACAGATCCCCACTGCTGTTGTGCCTGTAGATAGGGCGCCAAGGCACCGTGAAGAGTAGCAAGAGCTTTCAGGGCTGGGCCCTTCCTTGTGGGAGAAGAAGCCGGACGTTTGCCTTTTTGGCAAGAGGCTCTGCCGCGGCCGAGCGCCATGAGATGTTGCGTCTCTGGGAAAGCACAGATCCCCAGTGCTGTTGTGCCTGTAGATAGGGCGCCAAGGCACCGTGAAGAGCAGCAAGAGCTTTCAGGGCTGGGCCCTTCCTTGTGGGAGAAGGAGCCTGACGTTTGCCTTTTCGGCAAGATACTCTGGCGCGGCCGAGCACCATGAGATGTTGCGTCTCTGGGAAAGCACAGATCCCCACTGCTGTTGTGCCTGTAGATAGGGCGCCAAGGCACTGTGAAGAGCAGCAAGAGCTTTCAGGGCTGGGCCCTTCCTTGTGGGAGAAGGAGCCGGACGTTTGCCTTTGCGGCAAGAGGCTCTGCCGCGGCCGAGCGCCATGAGATGTTGCGTCTCTGGGAAAGCACAGATCCCCACTGCTGTTGTGCCTGTAGTTAGGGCGCCAAGGCACCGTGAAGAGCAGCAAGAGCTTTCAGGGCTGGGCCCTTCCTTGTGGGAGAAGGAGCCGGACGTTTGTCTTTTCGGCAAGAGGCTCTGCCGCGGACGAGCGCCATGAGATGTTGCGTCTCTGGGAAAGCACAGATCCCCACTGCTGTTGTGCCTGTAGATAGGGCGCCAAGGCACCGTGAAGAGCAGCAAGAGCTTTCAGGGCTGGGCCATTCCTTGTGGGAGAAGGAGCCGGACGTTTGCCTTTTCGGCAAGAGGCTCTGCCGCGGCCAAGCGCCATGAGATCTTGCGTGTCTGGGAAAGCACAGATCCCCACTGCTGTTGTGCCTGTAGATAGGGCGCCAAGGCACCGTGAAGAGCAGCAAGAGCTTTTAGGGCTGGGCCCTTCGTTGTGGAAGAAGGAGCCGGACGTTTGCCTTTTCGGCAAGAGGCTCTGCGCGGCCGAGCGCCATGAGATGTTGCGTCTCTGGGAAAGCACAGATCCCCACTGCTCTTGTGCCTGTAGATAGGGCGCCAAGGCACCGTGAAGAGCAGCAAGAGCTTTCAGGGCTGGGCCCTTCCTTGTGGGAGAAGGAGCCGGACGTTTGCCTTTACGGCAAGAGGCTCTGCGCGGCCGAGCGCCATGAGATGTTGCGTCTCTGGGAAAGCACAGATCCCCACTGCTGTTGTGCCTGTAGATAGGGCGCCAAGGCACCGTGAAGAGCAGCAAGAGCTTTCAGGGCTGGGCCCTTCCTTGTGGGAGAAGGAGCCGGACCTTTGCCTTTTCGGCAAGAGGCTCTGCCGCGCCCGAGCGCCATGAGATGTTGCGTCTCTGGGAAAGCACAGATCCCCACTGCTGTTGTGCCTGTAGATAGGGCGCCAAGGCACCGTGAAGAGCAGGAACAGCTAACAGGGCTGGGCCCTTCCTTGTGGGAGAAGGAGCCGGACGTTTGCCTTTTCGGCAAGAGGCTCTGCAGCGGCCAAGCGCCATGAGATGTTGCGTCTCTGGGAAAGCACAGATCCCCACTGCTGTTGTGCCTGTAGATAGTGCGCCCAGGCACCGTGAAGAGCAGCAAGAGCTTTCAGGGCTGGGCCCTTCTTTGTGGGAAAAGGAGCCGGACGTTTGCCTTTTCGGCAAGAGGCTCTGCTGCGGCCGAGCGCCATGAGATGTTGCGTCTCTGGGAAAGCACAGATCCCCACTGCTGTTGTGCCTGTAGATAGGGCGCCAAGGCACCATGAAGAGCAGCAAGAGCTTTCAGGGCTGGGCCCTTCCTTGTGGGAGAAGGAGCCGGACGTTTGCCTTTTCGGCAAGAGGCTCTGCCGCGGCCGAGCGCCATGAGATGTTGCGTCTCTGGGAAAGCACAGATCCCCACTGCTGTTGTGCCTGTAGATAGGGCGCCAATGGTAGGTGAAGGGCAGCAAGAGCTTTCAGGGCTGGGCCCTTCCTTGTGGGAGAAGGAGCCGGACGTTTGCCTTTTCGGCAAGAGGCTCTGCCGCGGCCGAGCGCCATGAGATGTTGCGTCTCTGGGAAAGCACAGATCCCCACTGCTGTTGTGCCTGTAGATAGGGCGCCAAGGCACCGTGAAGAGCAGCAAGAGCTTTCAGGGCTGGGCCCTTCCTTGTGGAAGAAGGAGCCGGACGTTTGCCTTTTCGGCAAGAGGCTCTGCCGCGGCCGAGCGCCATGAGATGTTGCGTGTCTGGGAAAGCACAGATCCCCACTGCTGTTGTGCCTGTAGATAGGGCGCCAAGGCACCGTGAAGAGCAGCAAGAGCTTTCAGGGCTGGGCCCTTCCTTGTGGGAGAAGGAGCCGGACGTTTGCCTTTTCGGCAAGATACTCTGGCGCGGCCGAGCACCATGAGATGTTGCGTCTCTGGGAAAGCACAGATCCCCACTGCTGTTCTGCCTGTAGATAGGGCGCCAAGGCACTGTGAAGAGCAGCAAGAGCTTTCAGGGCTGGGCCCTTCCTTGTGGGAGAAGGAGCCGGACGTTTGCCTTTGCGGCAAGAGGCTCTGCCGCGGCCGAGCGCCATGAGATGTTGCGTCTCTGGGAAAGCACAGATCCCCACTGCTGTTGTGCCTGTAGATAGGGCACCAAGGCACCGTGAAGAGCAGCAAGAGCTTTCAGGGCTGGGCCCTTCCTTGTGGGAGAAGGAGCCGGACGTTTGCCTTTTCGGCAAGAGGCTCTGGCGCGGCCGAGCACCATGAGATGTTGCGTCTCTGGGAAAGCACAGATCCCCACTGCTGTTGTGCCTGTAGATAGTGCGCCCAGGCACCGTGAAGAGCAGCAAGAGCTTTCAGGGCTGGGCCCTTCTTTGTGGGAAAAGGAGCCGGACGTTTGCCTTTTCGGCAAGAGGCTGTGCCGCGGCCGAGCGCCATGAGATGTTGCGTCTCTGGGAAAGCACAGATCCCCAGTGCTGTTGTGCCTGTAGATAGGGCGCCAAGGCACCATGAAGAGCAGCAAGAGCTTTCAGGGCTGGGCCCTTCCTTGTGGGAGAAGGAGCCGGACGTTTGCCTTTTCGGCAAGAGGCTGTGCCGCGGCCGAGCGCCATGAGATGTTGCGTCTCTGGGAAAGCACAGATCCCCACTGCTGTTGTGCCTGTAGATAGGGCGCCAAGGGTAGGTGAAGAGCAGCAAGAGCTTTCAGGGCTGGGCCCTTCTTTGTGGGAGAAGGAGCCGGACGTTTGCCTTTTCGGCAAGAGGCTCTGCCGCGGCCGAGCGCCATGAGATGTTGCGTCTCTGGGAAAGCACAGATCCCCACTGCTGTTGTGCCTGTAGATAGGGCGCCAATGGTAGGTGAAGAGCAGCAAGAGCTTTCAGGGCTGGGCCCTTCCTTGTGGGAGAAGGAGCCGGACGTTTGCCTTTTCGGCAAGAGGCTCTGCCGCGGTCGAGCGCCATGAGATGTTGCGTGTCTGGGAAAGCACAGATCCCCACTGCTGTTGTGCGTGTAGATAGGGCGCCAAGGGTAGGTGAAGAGCAGCAAGAGCTTTCAGGGCTGGGCCCTTCCTTGTGGGAGAAGGAGCCGGACGTTTGCCTTTTCGGCAAGAGGCTCTGCCGCGGCCAAGCGCCATGAGATGTTGCGTCTCTGGGAAATCACAGATCCCCACTGCTGTTGTGCCTGTAGATAGTGCGCCCAGGCACCGTGAAGAGCAGCAAGAGCTTTCAGGGCTGGGCCCTTCTTTGTGGGAAAAGGAGCCGGACGTTTGCCTTTTCGGCAAGAGGCTCTGCTGCGGCCGAGCGCCATGAGATGTTGCGTCTCTGGGAAAGCACAGATCCCCACTGCTGTTGTGCCTGTAGATAGGGCGCCAAGGCACCGTGAAGAGCAGCAAGAGCTTTCAGGGCTGGGCCCTTCCTTGTGGGAGAAGGAGCCGGACGTTTGCCTTTTCGGCAAGAGGCTCTGGCGCGGCCGAGCGCCATGAGATGTTGCGTCTCTGGGAAAGCACAGATCCCCACTGCTGTTGTGCCTGTAGATAGGGCGCCAATGGTAGGTGAAGAGTAGCAAGAGCTTTCAGGGCTGGGCCCTTCCTTGTGGGAGAAGGAGCCGGACGTTTGCCTTTTCGGCAAGAGGCTCTGGCGCGGCCGAGCGCCATGAGATGTTGCGTCTCTGGGAAAGCACAGATCCCCACTGCTCTTGTGCCTGTAGATAGGGCGCCAAGGCACCGTGAAGAGCAGCAAGAGCTTTCAGGGCTGGGCCCTTCCTTGTGGGAGAAGGAGCCGGACCTTTGCCTTTTCGGCAAGAGGCTCTGCCGCGGCCAAGCGCCATGAGATGTTGCGTGTCTGGGAAAGCACAGATCCCCAGTACTGTTGTGCCTGTAGATAGGGCGCCAAGGGTAGGTGAAGAGCAGCAAGAGCTTTCAGGGCTGGGCCCTTTCTTGTGGGAGAAGGAGCCGGACGTTTGCCTTTTGGGCAAGAGGCTCTGCCGCGGCCGAGCGCCATGAGATGTTGCGTGTCTGGGAAAGCACGGATCCCCACTGCTGTTGTGCCTGTAGATAGGGCGCCAAGGCACCGTGAAGAGCAGCAAGAGCTTTCAGGGCTGGGCCCTTCCTTGTGGGAGAAGGAGCCAGACGTTTGCCTTTTCGGCAAGAGGCTCTGCCGCGGCCGAGCGCCATGAGATGTTGCGTCTCTGGGAAAGCACAGATCCCCACTGCTGTTGTGCCTGTAGATAGTGCGCCCAGGCACCGTGAAGAGCAGCAAGAGCTTTCAGGGCTGGGCCCTTCTTTGTGGGAAAAGGAGCCGGACGTTTGCCTTTTCGGCAAGAGGCTCTGCTGCGGCCGAGCGCCATGAGATGTTGCGTCTCTGGGAAAGCACAGATCCCCAGTGCTGTTGTGCCTGTAGATAGGGCGCCAAGGCACCATGAAGAGCAGCAAGAGCTTTCAGGGCTGGGCCCTTCCTTGTGGGAGAAGGAGCCGGACGTTTGCCTTTTCGGCAAGAGGCTGTGCCGCGGCCGAGCGCCATGAGATGTTGCGTCTCTGGGAAAGCACAGATCCCCACTGCTGTTGTGCCTGTAGATAGGGCGCCAATGGTAGGTGAAGAGCAGCAAGAGCTTTCAGGGCTGGGCCCTTCCTTGTGGGAGAAGGAGCCGGACGTTTGCCTTTTCGGCAAGAGGCTCTGCCGCGGCCGAGCGCCATGAGATGTTGCGTCTCTGGGAAAGCACAGATCCCCACTGCTGTTGTGCCTGTAGATAGGGCGCCAAGGCACCATGAAGAGTAGCAAGAGCTTTCAGGGCTGGGCCCTTCCTTGTGGGAGAAGGAGCCGGACGTTTGCCTTTTCGGCAAGAGGCTCTGGCGCGGCCGAGCGCCATGAGATGTTGCGTGTCTGGGAAAGCACAGATCCCCAGTGCTGTTGTGCCTGTAGATAGGGCGCCAAGGGTAGGTGAAGAGCAGCAAGAGCTTTCAGGGCTGGGCCCTTCCTTGTGGGAGAAGGAGCCGGACGTTTGCCTTTTCGGCAAGAGGTTCTGCCGCGGCCAAGCGCCATGAGATGTTGCGTCTCTGGGAAATCACAGATCCCCACTGCTGTTGTGCCTGTAGATAGTGCGCCCAGGCACCGTGAAGAGCAGCAAGAGCTTTCAGGGCTGGGCCCTTCTTTGTGGGAAAAGGAGCCGGACGTTTGCCTTTTCGGCAAGAGGCTCTGCTGCGGCCGAGCGCCATGAGATGTTGCGTCTCTGGGAAAGCACAGATCCCCACTGCTGTTGTGCCTGTAGATAGGGCGTGAAGGCACCGTGAAGAGCAGCAAGAGCTTTCAGGGCTGGGCCCTTCCTTGTGGGAGAAGGAGCCGGACGTTTGCCTTTTCGGCAAGAGGCTCTGGCGCGGCCGAGCGCCATGAGATGTTGAGTCTCTGGGAAAGCACAGATCCCCACTGCTGTTGTGCCTGTAGATAGGGCGCCAAGGCACCGTGAAGAGCAGCAAGAGCTTTCAGGGCTGGGCCCTTCCTTGTGGGAGAAGGAGCCGGACGTTTGCCTTTTCGGCAAGAGGCTCTGCCGCGGCCGAGCGCCATGAGATGTTGCGTCTCTGGGAAAGCACAGATCCCCACTGCTGTTGTGCCTGTAGATAGGGCGCCAAGGCACCGTGAAGAGCAGCAAGAGCTTTCAGGGCTGGGCCCTTCCTTGTGGGAGAAGGAGCCGGACGTTTGCCTTTTCGGCAAGAGGCTCTGCCGCGGCCGAGCGCCATGAGATGTTGCGTCTCTGGGAAA